>NC_141234.1:9297500-9700000 GCF_054856515.1 Filicampus tigris | reverse complement strand
TGGAGTGTACAAAATATACAGTACAGTCAAAATGCTGTCAAAAATAGTCACCTTGGAGATCCAACTAAGTTATGTTCGAATAGTCGTAATCAAGCTAAAAGTATCGACTCACATAAATTAATGCATTAGCTCAACTCAAATGTTATCGTATTACAAAATTGTGGTTACATGACCATTTTTCCATATATGTTGCGCTCTTCTATCGCCCTTGCAGTGCTTTTCTTTCAGCACTGCAAATGATAAAACCATCTCTGTTATGATGTGGGCGTGTAGACAGCATGAGGGTGGGGGAGGAAAAAAAACAACAAAAAAAACACATTGGTCATAACTGACAAACCTCTGCAAACAGCCATTCTCATTTTTAGATTTGATTGCATTTGAGGTATAGACCGCACGCATAGTCATTGACGTCCATCATTAGGATTTACATAATAAAATCCGCATCCATGTTTAGATCTCAGAGGACAAAGGCAGCCTTGTTCCAACACTTGCGAAATTTAAAAAAAAAAAAAAAAAAAAGTTTCTCCATTCAAATGAGCTATTTCAAGTCGTAGCTGAAGCAGGTGAGTCATAAAGTGCAAAGTGAGCCAGGAGTCCCACACTGCAGTCTGCAGGAAGCCTGTAATGCGACAGTGGGTGGCTGTCACACAATCACTTATTAATGGTAATGCCTTACTGCAGTACCCTTGCTTTGCGTTTGTATTTCTCACAACTAGCAGCAAAATAAATAAATAAATATATATATATATTTTTTTAAAAACCCTCCCGTATCTTAATTTAAACATTGTCTCATAACGTTGCATGCAGCCCAACCTCTTCACTTGAATCATCAAACGTGTTTTGAAACATAAACCATAAACAGCCACTCTATTCCTATTTCTCCTATTTCATGGTGTGTTTGTGCCGCTGTGATGACAATTTATGATATATACAGCCATTTCACAAGAGCCCATACTGTTCAGCAAAAAATAGCCTGACCTTTATGGTTGTGTGATGTGTCATCACCGGGCCAACTTATGGTGGGCATAAAGCAAGGAATATGGGCAGAGGATGAAAATAAAAACATTACGTCAGGGTGCAAAAGTGGGGAGGGACAGTGGTCCTGTGTTTAGTCTTGGACTGGACTCTCTTTTCTATTTGGGGGGTTTGCGTGGATGAAGTAGAGTTTGCATGTCCTTCCGTAGTTTGCTTGGTCTAAAATATCCATAGATGTGTTTGTGTTGTCTTAAAAGGTAATAATTAAAGGGTTTGGATTCATACACAACTGCTTCGTTTTTGAGAGGTCAATCTTCTTGGCACGCCCCCAAAATATATACCATTGGCTTATTTTTAGGGCAATATAAAGTACCATGCAAGAGTGTTATCAAACCTAATAATACACAGTTTTGACTGACATTTATTTAAGATATCTCAGAAATCATTTAATGTGGCCCGCAAAGGCAAATCATGTGCGTTGACTTTGTTTCTTGATAAAACAACCTTTATAATTGACAATTGCAAGCATGTTTTGTTACCATTTCCCCTTAAATGAATAAAAATAAAATAAAACAAATAATAGTTGGACAATTTTCATTGCCTACTGATTTCGAAACTAGTTATGCACCAATTTGTTGTGTATGTGCAATATGAGGCGATGAGACATTTCTATGGTTTCACAGTCGCACACACGGCCTTCTGAGAAAAAACGGAACTACGAAGTGGCCGGCAGACAAAATGAACTTGACGCACCTAATATAGATACAGATAGACGTCAACTGTCAAGATGCAATCTATCTTGAGGTCTGATCTATACATTATACTGCCCTCCATAATTATTGTAATCCCTGGTTAAGATGTGTTCTTTAGCTTCTAATAAATCATTTTTTGTCTAAGTAATGTAAGAATAACATTTGAAAAAAAAAAATCCCGCATTAATAAATAATGGGAATTATTTTACATCAAAACATGTGTACTACAGTTACAGGCACTCCTGATATTAATACTTTGTACAACCTCCTATTGCCAGCAAAATGGCACCTAATCTTCTCCTATAATGTTTCAAATGACGGGGGAATACCGAACGAGGGATCTTCAACCATTCCTCTTTGCAAAATCTCTCTAAATCATCCAGCAACCTGGGTCCTCTGCTCTGCACTCTCCTCTTTTGCTCACCCCACAGGTTCTCAACGGGGTTGAGGTCTGGGGACTGAGATGGCCATGGGAGGAGCTTGGGAGGTGAGTATGATTCTGCAATAAAGATTGAAATTATTTTAAGGCTTTTAACACATCTTAGCCAGGCGTGCCAATAATAAAGGATGACTATCTGTCTGTCTGTCCGTCCATCTAGTTTCAGGTTATACAATTTATCATGTTGTTAAAAATCCTAACAATACAAAATGTCCAAATGTTGACTTTAAAATCTCTACGAAAGGCCCTAGTTCGACGTCATGCCGTTACATCCAGAAAGCAAATGGCGGAAGCACACCTCGACAACTCGGGCGAATCGCTTATAATTAGTTTTCTTTCATCAGTAATGCTATTATTGAACGCGAGTGGCTGTTTACGAGCTGCTCCCTCCAGGGAATCCAGGCAGAAAGGCCCGCTCTTGTTTCCCTGCTGTGGGTTAGTGCATGGGAAAGCCCGGGCGGTGGTGGCGGAGGGGCACAACGTGACCTGACAACAAGGAACCTCCGGGAAAACCGTCAATCCTAAACTATGCGCCGAGGAGAGAGAGGATGAGGCTCCGCCAAGGGGGTGTACGCGCAACGACGTGTCACTTCGGCACCATACTTAGACAATATACACGCGCTTCTGTGACTCTTGTGTAACGTTTCTTATGTCCTTCTCCTAATTAAAGACGGATAAGAAACATGGCCGAGCACTAGCTTGGGCGAGTGAGCTAAAGTCACGGGCGCTGCGGCCATCGCGAACCTCCCGCTGGCTCTGGAGGACACCCCGTGGCTGGGAGGCGGAGAAGGGACCCCCGGTGACGTCAGTGGGCCTGTCTGTTTCCTGCAATAGAAAGTGAGGGAGAAGGTGAATGCAGAAATCCGGAGCTGAACAACCTCTTTCGTCGCTTTAAGGTGCGTTAAAAGTGTCATTAGCTAAACAACTCCCGAGAGTATCAATAAAGCAACCCGGGGTGTGCGGTTTTTGTTTTCCTGCGTGTGTTTCCCCCACCCGTGAGGGACGCTGCCCGGGTGGGTTTTTACTCTCGTGTTACAGGTCGCTTTACTCTTTGAAAGCTGCTTTCATTCGTGCTCTCGTCATGCGTGTCACCTACATAAAAGTTCACGTGGAAGCGAGGCTTTTCACGGTGTCCCGGACGACACGACGAGTGTAGTTGACTGGCGCGTGGTTGACCACTACTGCAACTTAACTCTTCATTGTGTTCGGTTGCCTTTTTGCACTATTGCGGGTAAGCTATTTGCTATTTTTCCTCATCTGTGTGCATGTGCGTGGCTGCCTGTGCCGATGTTGTGCTAAACGTGCAAGGCGCACCGTGGTTTTGTTGTCTGAAGGAAGTGTTCCATTTAGCTGTTGCAACGACAGCGAGGGGTTTTCCCTGGCTCCTCCCTCTCTTGCAGGGCGTTCACGTGTTGCAACAAAATACGCGTTTTGCCCATGCATCGCGTCGCCTCATTCCATGCTGGATTCAGCAAACGAGGAAAAAATATATATCTCAAACTGTTTTACACAACTCCCCATGAAACGTGGGAAATCGTTTCCAAATTGACGCGCACGCTCATCCATCGCAGTGCGCACAATTGCGTGCCCTTATTTTACATAATGGCTCTGATGGGTCCGCACGGCTGCGTGGAAATGCCTCATTAGTCAGGTGTTTTCCAAACACAAGCGTTCGGGCATTGCTGCCCTGATGGTGTTTTTTTCTCGGGTTAGCATCGGGGTGTTTCCTCAAACATCACGCGCACGCACGGAGGAGAGAGAGAGCGTAAGACAGGCTTGCAGACAGACAGACTGACAGGCGTGCACGTCTCTCTCCTCCGCCTCGTCAGCGTCGTGGAACCTGCTCTGGAGAATCCCAAGAGTGCGTCCAGGTGAGAGGCTCGTCGTGTGGCATGCTTGGTGGTGGCACCTCTAAATAAACGTGGCCGTATGCAGGCAGATGATGCAGACGACAGTGCTGTTCTCATCCGATGATGTCATTGCTCTAGCGCCACATGTAGCAAGTGTATGGAGAAAAAGCATCCACTTGTAGTAAGTGTTATGTAATAACGGCGGAGGGCAAACAAAGGATGGTACCTAAAGCACTGCTGCTCACTGCAATGTGCAGGTGTTGATATGTCTCAGCCGGACTTGATAGGGATGATGCAAGAAAAAGAAAGAAGCAACATGCCATTTGTTGTTATTTTTGTGATTTTTTTTTTTGTGCCTTTATCTTTCTTATGCAGGCATGCGTAGCAGCCCATTTTGCAGTTATATGTAAATTTTTTTCTCTTACATTTTTTAATCGGTTATTTTCCCTCAATCGGAATTTGCACGAAATCTTACCCTTTGTATGTGTTTTAATTTTCTAATTCTCTCAAGTTGTATCGCTCATTTATCCTGTGACCTTAAACGGGGCCACACGTGAGGATGGTTGTCCTCTGAGTCACCCTGAGCACTCATCACCATAGAGCACATCCAGCTTTTATTGTTCGCATCTTTCATCAGTGCAGAGCAACAACCTACATGTCAATCTAGCTTCCCCCCCAAAACATAACTCAGAGGGGCTGTTTGCATCTGACGCAGATACAAAGTGATATACTCACGCCTCCGTGCGACAGCGGGCCAAGCGACACTGCGCACTGCCACAGAGGACCTCTGAGAGGCAGGGCACCTGTTTGACGATGAACCTCAATCAGCGGCTCTGTCCTAGACTAGCACTCAGCTGCCAAGTGACAGAATACAAGGCTGGCATAGTGCGCCGTTTCTGCTAAACTCATTCGGGCTTGTGTGTTTTTGTTGTAGATGTATGCAGAGTTTGCAGACGACTCCGCCACAGGTCACAACTACTCTCGAGGTCCGACGGTAGCGCCCAGTTTTCCCAAGATGCACTTGTGAGCTGAGGAGGAAAGATGCCGCGTACCAAGCAGAACAACCCCAAAAATCTTAAAGGTGAGTTTGGGCCATGTCAAAAATGCTACACATGAAATCCTTCACTTGATTCGGAAAAAAAAAATACAATCGAAGGAGCAATGCTGGGGTTTGAATTTCATGGTCAGAGCTTCACGACATACCTTTTGCTTCAATCTGAGAGGGTTTCTTAATCTTAATTTACATATTAAAAATAGCTTTATGTTTTGATATATGTAATGCAGGGTAGTTCTACACCTCTGCAAATTAAATTGAAACCTGACAGTGTCTATCACAAATGTGTATTATTGTTTTTGAAAAGGTTTAATTTTTGGTACAGGTGTAATTTAGTGTACCCGATGTTGGGCCATTATTGTAGTCATTTAAAAGCGGTACTGCAATACCCAAATGAAAATGAGTTCAATGTACCGTTTTGTTAAAACAACTGTATACTTATACTGTATTGTGTAATAGTATACTATAGCATTTAAGGGAAAGAGCATATGAAAATAAATACTTATCACCTTAAAAATACATATCTAATCTGTCAAGGGGAAATTCAACGCACACTCTGCTGTAGGCGTATTTTGCCACCACTTTGTATGCTAGTTTTGGACTTTTGACATTGTCGTCACTTAATGTTGCTTTTGTTCTTGACAGTCACTTAATTTCTTTGTTGCCCGGTTGTTGTTCTGTTTGACTCTCTGGCCCTGCATCTTTTGTCGCTGTTTCTTCACTTAAGTGCTATACTTAAATTAGATGTCACTGGCTACGTTTACATGGACGCATTCACTCGGATTAAAAGCCTGATCAGAATAAAAATGCTATTTAGAATATTCTGACCCGATCAAGCCTATTCCGTGAAAATTTTATTCTGAACGAGAGGGGTGGTTTATGTCGGTTGATAATCCGATAAGCACGCACGAAAACACGTATTCCGAAATTTCGTAACAAACCGTCTTTACCGCGCGTGTGTGCGACGTCAGTAGACGTCCTGTTATTCCCGGAAAGTAGAGCGAGCCGAAAAGACACTTTAGGCGCAAGACTGAACCGGTCCATCTGCAGCTCCGTTAGGAAGCGTTAACTCGACGTTTCCGCGCAACGGGGAAAAATACGCGAAATAACGCTAACGTTTAAAGTAGAAAGGGACGAAGCGATGTTTTGTCACACGGAAGTCACAATGGCTTCTTCTTCTACAACTATTTCCGCTGTATTTCAATATATCATTTTAATCCGAACTCTGATCGGTTTAAAGAAATTGTGCCCATGTAAACATAGCCGCTGTCTTCAGGTTCGCCCCCTTCTGGTTATTATTGTTATGTAACGTATGGCGAATATGAATCTGATAATTGCACGCGGCAGCCCGCAGCAGCCTCGGCATCGTAGACCAAAGATGGCCGCCGGAGCATATGGAAGCCTCAGCATCTTGCCACCCATTGGCTGAAAGGGCTCGCGTGTTATGTTGTGAACTGATGGATTCACGTGTCAACAGACGTTTGCAGTTCGCAGATCTGGTAATTTGTAGCGTTGCATGCTGGGTGTGAAAGTATGCATTCGTCGCCATTCCCCAACACTTGGATCGGCGCCGCAAATTTCCCGATGCCTCTGAGCACCTCTTGTTGATGTTGACATATGAACTGACACTTGGTCAAACAATGGGAATGATTATGACGTGGAACTGCGCATGACACAAAGGAATTGGCAGCCGACTTGCGCTTGATGTTATTTTAATGTCAGCTTGTCCTGTGTTCCTAATGAGGGAGGCGGTGGCACTGCAGCTGCCGCAGCGTCTTGTCATTTTTGCATTCGGTGGTGATTCATCTGGACTGGGAAAGATGTTTGTTTGACAGTAATGGGTTCAAGATGGAACCTCCACATTCTGAAACTCAAGATTAAGCTTTATTCCTTTCTCCCTTTTATTTTGTGCAGTCGTTTTAGTCAAGATAATGTAACCGAAGATATGTGGTGTAAACCCAACAATACACAGGAAACACCCGTGTTTACTTCATCTGCATCTAATGTGGGGTCATTTTTATTCATTTTCAATTTCTTGCTACTTTTCAATTTGCATCACAGGCTTCCATTTTCTTCCTCAGCTCCATTTGAGGCCTTACCTTCATTAAGAAGGAAATGCGAATGGGAAGGCACGTTATCACATGCGTAAAGTCATCTGTGGGAAATGTCTTTCCATGGAAACTCTCAGAAACCTTCTCACACTCCCACGATTGCCGTCACATGATTCTGTCCCCATGTTTGAAGAACAAACTGACCTTATTTTGACCAATACAAGAACAAACTCCAGAACTTTATTTAAAGTCATCCTTTAAGTGTGTAAGAACCACCTTTTTTTTAAAATCTGAAATCCGCCTTTATACACTTAATCCCGCCTAGATTTTTCTTAAATTAGACAATGTCTAATTAGAACAAGGAGACATTTCTAATATGTCCATATAAAGGCAAGAGATTCTTACGGGACCAAAAAAAAAAAAATTCTCCTGACTCATTTTTCAATTTAGCACAGCAAATGCAACTAAAAGTGACACGAGTTGCTCTGAGGTTGCAGCAGCTCCTCCTTGGTCAGTTGCCTCGCGCTATTGTGCAGAGCATGTCGTTCACACACTTTTTCCCGGTATGTATAAATCGCCGCCTCCCGCTGCGTCTCAGCGGCCCCGACTTTCAGTATACTGATGGTTGTTCCACCACTGAGTGAGCATGCCAGTTCCTAGTTATAGGACAAGTCCTGCTGTGTCTTGAGGGCTGGTAAGCGCTTTCATAAGCCACAGGGGTTGCGATCGCCCAGACCACGTAAATTAAAGTTACCCTTATATGAAAAGCAATCGTCCTATGAAACCTCGTCACTGTTGGAACCAATCTGCCTGAAGATCTGCATCGCTGAGAAAGTTATGCAACGGTTGCTCTTTTCGTTTCATTGAACAATAATTTGGGGCTGGTGTGTTTCGAGTCCTTTAGCGCCGTCGTCTAATGCAATCTTACGTGCGAACCAACAGGAAGTAAATAAGAGCGATACAAATGTCTTCAGATGAGGCCCTTTGTGGCTGCTGAGCTGTCCGTCAAGTCTGCTGTGGTCATGCTCGAATCCCGTTTCAGACTCGAATCTGGAAACTGGGACACTGTTGAGATGTCCGGACAAACAGTGAATCTTCCAGTTGTGCTGTTCTCTGCCCCGCTTGTGGATGTCAGGCTCAAAAGCCACCTTCATGGATTCTGTTTCTGACAGTTTGGGTAGAAACATGCACAGGATGTAATATTTTCTTATTTTATTTTATTTATTTATTTTTTTAGGACTACTGATCCCGAACAACAGCCACTTTCACCTTTGTTTTAATTGAACAAATTCCAATTGAATAAGTGAGTGGTGTAAACACACACAGTGCATCAGTCCACATAGTCCTTGAGTGAGATACACACAAAGGTGAGAATGTAATAAGACGTTTGGCCCTTCATAGATGAATGTACAATTTTTTTTTCATTCTTTTGCTCACTTAGAGGTCGCGGGCCTTTAGTCCTGCACATGATTTGCGGCGATCATGAACTTTGAGTTAGTGACCTGTGCACAACTGGCAGATTGGTTGGAACGTCGTCTGTTGTTTTTGACGAATCCACTGGTTACTTGAGCAGAGCATTCCCGGCTGTATTTCGGACCAAATCATAATAAACGATCACGCACTGTAAACACCAGCAAGGGGGGAATTGTCCGCTGAGTTTGACTGCGCATTCCGATGGTCGTTTTTTTTCAGTTCTAAGGAAGGAAAATCCTGGTCACAGGCGACAAAGGAATCATGTGCAATCGGCAGTAAGTTTAGAGGCACAATATGGTCTTCATTTGGCAAAAAAAAAAAAAAGATTTAGTGTTTCATGTCTTGTGAGTCACTCATTTTAGTGAAAACAACCTAGTACTACCGGTACTAACTTTTTTTTTTTTTTTTTTTTAGTTTTACGATTCTCTACCCAATTTGCATTTGAGCATTTAAAAGAATTTCACAAGCCAATAAGCAGAAGTCACAAAGCGTCCATTTTCACAGCAACTCAAATGTTATTATCCATGTTCCCTCCAGTGTGTATTTTTCCTCTCTGACGTACTTTGCGGGTAACAATGCAGAAATTTCGGAACTCCTGCAGCCCCCCTCACCCTCTTTGTGTTTACTTTTGTCAAACAGCTGGTCTCTAAGCAGCTCAAGCCAAACACCCAGTGGTTCCCCCCCCCTCAAACAGAATCTCTCTCTTTCTCTCTCTGTGGACATTAGCAGCAACACTTAGCTCATGGCTGGCAGGCAAACATTAAGTGGGTGAAATAAGTGTTTCCCAAAAATGAACACAACAAACACTTAGACCCTTTAACAAAATTCCAGTTTATTTAAAGTGACAAATACAAAATAATGCTGCTAGCATTTTTTTATTTTATTTTTTAATATCTGCGTGGTTTAGTGGGAGGAAATTTCAGATTTATGGAATGAGTATACAACGTGCTGCAGTTTGTTGACCTGTCTGGCAACAATTTAAACGGCTATAAATGTCTTTATTGTCGTGATTGGAGTTTGCGGTGGATTACAGCTGCACAGCAGAGTATGAAGAGGTGTTTTTAATAGTTAGTAGAGAAAGGATTCATGTGATGACTGTTTTAGGTGTGTGATTCTTAAAAAAAAAAAAAAAAAAAAAAAGCAGACACCTCTGGTGACATTCTGGCTTGAGTCTGCAACGCAAATGCCGGTGGGGACGTGGTTCGCGTCAGCCTGGGTGGTCTGTGTTTTCCCAGACCTGCTGAAGAGGCGTCTAGAATGTTCCTTTCATTCTGGAAAGTTCTAAGTTAGGACCTGTACCATTTCTGGTGGTTGTTGTCACAAAACTTGGCGGCAGGTGGCTCTAGTCAATGCAAGTAGTGTGGCGTTAACGGAACTGATTGTGCTTTTGATTAATTTATTTTTTTTGGGCAAATTGAGTAAAGGATAGATCTCATATTTTTATTTGTTACGGGGCAAGTGTTGTTTAAGGAATGATCTTAGTCACACGTTTTTTTTTTTTTTACAGCATTTTCAAATGGAGGCAGAACTTAATTTGGATGCCACTTTCAACTCTGTGGCGTTTTGTCATGCGCCTGTGCAACGTTTGTTTTTTTATCTGCGACCCAAGTGCCCTGAATTGTTTATGGAACGAACCGTGCATCCCGCGCTCGTCGTATAAAAAGCTTCTCTCGCTCAACAGCTTTAGGATGGTGCGTGATGAATGCTCAACAACTGTGAAAGGGGCTGTTTTTAACAAGGTGGAAAATGTTCACTCTCTAAAGCCAAACGCGCATAGACACCGAAGATGCCCAATAATATTTACGTAGATAAATTGTTTAACCTTACGGATCTGATTACGGTTAATGTTTAGAGCCATGATTTACTGTGAAATCATGAATGCTTTCCGTCGTTGCAAGTATAATTGAAAACAGTGCAGATTTCCATCTATAAGGTTCTGGCTCAGTAAATTTCAACAACTTTTGCTGTTAATGATTAACTTTTTGCTGACCATGGCTAAATAAGCAGTTAAATCAACTACAGTGGAAAGTCTGAGGTTGAGCGCAGCTCATTACGGGATTTGTTTTGTATAGAAATGTTTTTATTATTGAAAATAGTCAGGGTAAAAAATTATTAATTAATATTATCAATGTATTAATTAAAAATTACTTATTAAAACAAATATTAATATAGTAATTCGAAATTATAAAAGCTTTACTAAGGGTGCAGGTCATTCCATCCAGCATCTTATAACATTTTTAATTTAATTTGACTTCATCAAGCGCCATGAATCAGAGCTGTCTCCTCTAACGTAAAGATGGCCTGACAGCCGCCCTAATTTGGAGACATAAGTGTCCTTTAGCCCCTCAAAGAAGGTCAGCCTGTTTTTTCTCCGTCTCATGCATTGATTCTGACGTGTATCAGAGGTCAATGGTAAAGAGTCAAATTTTAATCTGCTCTCTTTTTTTTTTTTTTTTTAACGCAACACGTCAGGTCATTCAAGTAAACAAACATTTGGCTTATGTAAATGCCCTCGGCCGTGGAAATGAAAGGGTTAAACAGCCTGGCCTTGTTGAATGGATTTTTACATGTTGTGTCACGCTCAGGCAGCCAAACCAGTGTTTCCGTACGGGCCCTTCAAATTACAGTGTGTGAATGCAGCAAGATTCTCACAAAGGGAAGTTCTCTCCCAGAGGCAGGAATAAACCTGGGTTTTAGCAACAGTAACTACAACAGACGGGCAGGAACGAGTTTGGGGAAGTCTGCTCTGAGCGGAGGTATAACCTCACAAAAGCTTTCGCTTTGACAGAGAGGCAGAGCGAGGGCGGGGAGGCTGGAATTTAGAAAACGTTAACGTTTGAGTACGCACAACTGAGCGTGGTGGAAAAATGCAAGGCCGCTGCTCACTTTGTCATTCTGAAATGGGGGGGTTAATGTCTCGTCATTCTCACAAAGTACTTTGCACTGCGCGCTACCTTTTAAATGGCACTTCAAACACTGAACGTCATCCATTTTGGAGGAATGGGATTATTATTATCGTAGAACAGCTTTATTTTTTTTTTGTCATTTAATTGTGATTGGCAAATGGGAGTTACCCGCCAGCCCTGAGGGGCAAAGAACCTCCCTAACATCTGGTGACATCTGGTTTCGAGGAAACCAATTTGTCACTTTTCTACTTGGCGCATACTTGGAATAGCCGAGCAGGTTTTCATTCTTTCGAGCTTGGTCACTTGAGTTTGAGTTTCTATTTGTACCTGCCTAGCAGCCACAACATTAGCCCGTATTGAAAATAGTTTCTTTCAATATTCTGCCTTTCACAAAGACTTCATTTATCGCTTTCCTTATTAGTGTGTTTGCATTGCATCACTACGATAAAAGTGAGGCAACTCTAGACCACTGTAAACGAAACCTACAAATCGTTTTAAAAAAATGAATTCCTCTTTAAAGTGTTGCTCAAAAATGTTTTTTTTTTTTTTTTTTAAATATACTGCTTTAATCAGCTATTGTAGTGTACATAAAAATAAGTTAGCTCATTTTTTTTTCCTCATCATGTTGACTGCTCTGTGGTCAACCTCATACTTAATTATAGTACTAGTAATATTCTGTTAAGTGTACCACATGATGCTTCCGATAAAACCACTAATGTCCAGATGCCCTTTCAATATTATGTTTCAATGTGTCTGTCAATTTCTATTTGTTCAGTTCTGTCTCTGTCACCTTATTGACGTCGTCTTCCGCCTGCCACGTTTCCTCTGCGCAAACTCGCAACTTGAACTACCGTTTATTTATTGAACTCTAGTGGCTAATACCAAAGCCAAACCACATTCCTGCTCGTGCGTACAAGGTATTGCATGTGTGTTCCCGGTGTGTGATAAGTGGCAACACATTGCTGAGTTTCAAAACAGGCTTTTTTTTTTTTTTTTTAACCATTATTCAAGTAGAGTGAGTTTGTCCTCTCAGGCATGAATGTAGTGAGATGACCTGTCGGGTCAGCGTTTGTGTGCGCGCGCGTGCACGCGTGTGTCCTTGGCTGCCTCGCGGAGTGAGTAACAAAGCACTGCGGCCCAGTCAGTCAAATTATTAGGCTTAAACTTTTCAAAGTGAAGCATTAGTGAAGGGCTCAAGGCGAGCCGAGTCAAATTGGAGCTAACGAACGGTGACCTTCTCGTTCTTGTTAGTCTCGTACGCCTGAGTTTGCACACGCATGCACCTTCTCCCCTCCCCAGGTGAGCTGCTCCCGCCTGGAGAGCCGCTTCCTGGAAACTCGGTTGAGCCGCATTGATGTTGGCAACTCGGAAAGGTGAGCGCTGGCGTAGGAGTCGGAATGATGAGAGGAAAATCGAGTTGGGAGCCAAACAGGATTTGTCCGCGCTGACGTCAGCAAAGAGGCTGGAGAGTAGTGGAAGAAAATCTCCCCGTGGTGCGATGCCGGGACTGGATGTCGCATTTTTTTTTGGGGGGGGGAGCTGTGTGCGTGACACATTGCGGGGGTGGAGAGCTCATACACACTCGCGCTCATACTGTACGTCATCTCTATCGAAATACCCTTACAAAAACTTTCTCCGCGAGATTGATGCCGCTGAATGCGTTTTTGTATGGTTGAGGGGAAAATGTGAGGAGGTAAGAGAAAAAGTTTCAAACTGCTCAATATTTAAAAAAAAAAAAAAAAAAGAGCAGTAAAGCTAGCACCGGAAACCCTTTAAAAGGGTGATTGTGTTGGGGTGCTTTTGTGTGTGTGTGTGTGTGTGTGTGTGTGTGTACAAAGCTGGCATTGCTTAATGGCTTGCACAAGCAAAGCCCAATGAAGGGGTTGCCAGGGAAACAGAGCAGCATGAGTCTCGGGCTGCAGGTGCTGTTCCTTGTGTCTTACTGCTGGAACCTCCTACGAGTCGGGGAGGCGAGAGTGAGGGTTTAAAAGACGAGTGAAGGCGTTACGGGGGGGGAAGTGCAATGAGCTAAAATGATTTTGAGGGAAGTGTCGCAATATTGTGGTTGTAATACCACCTAAAAATGTGGTGAAGGTTTGAGGAGATGTGCACGGTGAAGCGCCGCGCAGTGCCAGAAATTCATTTGATGATGTGTTATGTTGCGGCAAGAGACCAAAAACAACTGTCAGAGAATTTGGAGGGAAAACGCTCACAACAATGCTGTCTATTGAAGACGCAGTGGCTGGCACAGTGAGGTCCGGGGTTTGACCGAGGCCGCTGTGGAACAATTGCTGAATGTGGCCATGTCAGTTCAAATCGGAGGGGAAAACCACCTTCTTCCCGCTCGATCCTGTCAACCGCAGAGGGAGTGAGAGACGCATGCCTTGCTGTTAAATCCCCTTTTCTGTACTCACTCGCATCATACATTGATTCATCAGGCTGTGTTTTGCAGGTCACTTTGCCGTGGCACACTTTGTAATGGTAATCCCTAGTCTGCTTTTCGTTTTGTGGGTTGTGTAGGTGGACTGGCCATAGCTTTGCCGGCTACGTAAATAATGATATCATACCAGCCCGACAGAGAATGTTTTCAATGAAGAATGAAATCAACCCAAAGTTTTCTTTACAATAATATGTTCTATTAGCTTCCATTAGTCTAAACACTTCATTCTGATTAATATTGCACTTGTGGAATATGAGTTAAGGAGCAAAATCCACCCGTTTTTAGCTATCTCAGGGGGCGGCCATTTTGTCACTTGCTGTCGACTGAAAATGACATCACAAGCTGCTCAGGTAACAACCAATCACGGCTCGCCTGTTTTCTGAAGTTGAGCCATGATTGGTCGTTATCTGATACCTTAGACGCTGTGATGTCATTTTCAGTCGACAGTAAGTGACAAAATGGCCGCCCCCTGAGATAGCACACTCTCAGGTCTTGGATTGATATTCTCCCTTTCTTGAAACACTTTGTGATCTACGGAGTGTGAAGGCACTCATTGGAGACATTTTAAGAAGGTTATGAATTTCGGAGCACAACAACTAGTTTGAAATGATTAGAGAAAATTGCAGCAAGGCTTCCCCGCCCCCCTACCACCCCACCCCCCAGTTTGATGGGAGGAAATGTGCGCTGTGTTTTTGTTGATATGAAAACTGTTGAGACAATAGCTGTTTATGGTGCTACCACTAACATCTTGTCTGCTATTTCCGACAGCTGCAATTATGTTCTGCTAGTAATTTGGTATTCGGGCCCCTGCAACCAAAACAATACATGGCGCTTCTATGTTGTCTGATGAAATAAAATTGTCAATTAGTGACGATGGAATTTTTGGAAATGCCAAAGAAAATGAATTGGCGTACTTGAAATAAGTCACGCTTAAAATGGCCGCTGACCATGACTGTGAGCACGTTTCATTCACAAACTCTTTGTTGTGATTATTTCCTCTTTGTGTAGACTCAGAAGGAAATCTGTTGTTTCGTCTGAGCGAATCGGCGTGCTATCGACTGAGCCAGGAGGTGGAGGAGTGGGAGGTAGTGAATGCGTGTGTGCCTCCAAGGGTCAGCATCGGTGGAAAACCACTAGAGGGGTGAGAAGGGTGTGGGATGCCCAGACCCAGATGAGTTTAGCAGATCGATAGTGGACCACCGGAAGCCCCCAGAGAGCACATAAGTTAGCAGGATTGCCGAGCGGGGTCAGCGAGGTTGGGTCAATATTTTAAAGACGTACTCACAGTAAGCACAGACACATTTAGAGCAGGGTCAAGAGGTGCAGTCGTCACCTTAGCCATTCAGGAGTGGCGACAGCAGCGATGGTGGCCAGTCAGGTGTGGGAACATGATGCATTGTCTGATGAAGTCTTTACGATGGGAAACTTGTGCTCTTTTCCGCCCACTCGCCTGGTCTAGTGATCACACCAAGCATCCAGTGAGCCACCAGCAAGTATAGTTAGATTTTTTTTTTATAGCCCTATCAACCATAGCGGTAATGTAACTTATACCTTCCATATTGTTTTTCGTGCATCAAAGTATGGGTGATGCAAAAAAAAAAAAAGTGAAATGGAAAGCACATTTTTCATGATATTGGTCCACATGCATATCGCAATATGCACTATATTTCCTATGGAATTGTATGCTTTTATCCGAATTTGACCGGTCAGACGCCAACTGTGCATGGACATGCAATCGTTGAACATTATCTAGGGTAATTACAATTAATTAGCTAAGCATACATTGAGCTTGTTTTTTAAGCTGCATGAAAAAATAAATAAATAAAAATGTCCTTTCTTTTGGTACATGTTAAAGACTGCACTAATATCGATCGCGCAATATTCAACAACGATATCGCTCTACAGCCCTACGGTGTAGATTATGTAGCATTACGTCCATACTTTAAATTCTAAACTTGCATGCGTGGCTCAAGGCAATTCAAAAGACTGTTTTGGACAACAAGCAGTCGTTGTGCGTGTGTGTCGAGTGTCTTTAGAAAGTGGCAATTGCCATCTCCTGGCTTGGCATATTTACTACAGCTTTTATTTTGTTTTGTTCAATCGAATAGTCATCGTTTTGACACCATTGTCACGGTACACAAAAGCGACCAAAGAGATGAATAGAGTAAAATGTGCACAGGTTTAAAAGAAAAGCTTTCAAGACAAATGTGTTGACTGAAGTAAAAAGTCAAAGAGTCAGAAAGAGGACGAGGAGGTGGGGGGTGGGGGTGGGGGACGTGGTGCAAAGGGGTGCCGGCCTGCTGCCAAGGCTTAGTCCTATTTCATAACGTTGGTCTTCTCTTTCTTTCGCTGCTGTTTCCATGTGAGAAATGGGACGAGTGAAAGGGAAAGGCTCTTGGGGATTTAAAGTTGCAATTCGTCCAGGAAATAATGACTTCGGACTCCTCATCTACAAAGAAACACCCCCGCACACCTCAAGGTTGTTTGTAAATAAGATTTGAAAGTTGCCTCACCGCACGCATTGAAAACCGTGACGTCGAACTTGTTGATGTGCGACTTGATGAGGGCTGTTCCAGGTGCGCCTTGTTAAATGGTTTTGTCGTCGTCTCCGATGGGAACGGAGTGAATAAGGCCAAGCGTCAGCACTGTGTTGCTTCAGCTATGTTGTAAATGATACTTGGGGGGAAAATGTTCAGTGAAAATCAATCTGCCTGTGATTCACCGAATTAGCCAAAAGAGATCCAGTTTCATGTACACTGGCTATAAAAAGTCAACACACTCGTGTTCATATGCAAGTTTTTGTGATATAAAAAGAATCAAGAGCAATCATTTCAAAGGTATCAGTCAGGTGGAGGGTACAAAAGAATTTCCAAGGCATTAAATATACCATGGAACACAGTGAAGAATGTCATCAAGTGGAGCAAATATTGCGCAATAGTGACACTACCAAGAACTGGACGTCCCTCTAAAATGGATCAAAAGATGAGAAGAAAACTGGTTTGTTAGGCTGCCAAAAGGCAATGGAAACATTGAAGGAGCTGCAGGAAGTTCTGGCAAGTACTGGCGATTTAATACATGTGACAACAATCTCCCACCTTCTTAATATCTCGCCTATGTGGTTAGGTTGTCAAGATGAAAGCCTCATCATTTCCAATATCTTCCAAAAACACCGGAAATCTTCCACATTTTCTTCCAGAAAATGTAAATGCTGAACTTTTTTGACTTTTTTTTCAAATTGAGTTGTACTGGTGTAAGGTCAAATGAATGGTGGGAAAATTTTAAATGGATTGACCTTGTTCTTTTTTTAAATTTATTTATTTTTTTATTACATAAACCTTGAATTTGAACAGCAACATGTAGACTTTTTATATCCACTGTAAAGTTGATCAGTCATACGAATTGCGGTCCTGCGTTGAAGCGGAGGCGGTCCATTACACCTCCTACTCTCTGTCTCACTCTTTCGGTAATTTGTCTTTCAATTTCTTCCTCTAATTCTTTCTTCTATTAGTCCCGGTCTGCTCATTGCGGCGGCCCCCAGCATTCACCGCTTGCCTGACACAAGAGGGATCAATGCGCTGGGAGAGATGAGTATTTATAGCCTCTGCGAGGGCGTGGGAGGTTGTGGGCAACAAGTAGGTTAGTGGCTAATCTGATGTTGACAGTGGGTGAGAGCGAATTATTCATATAGAGAAATTAGATTTTATTTTTAGATCCTCCCTCCAGTTTTTTTTGTTGTTGTTGTTTTTTTTTTAAATAGAGGAAGGCATCATCTCAACTTGGGGAAGTCTGCATACAGCCAGGCAGGGCTTTCCCTCATTTTTGGGAAGTGATTTAAAAAAAAACAAAAAAAAAAAAAAAAAAAAACGGCGAGAGGAGAGTAGGAGGGGGGTGAGAAGGAACACAAAGGCAGACAGGCAGGCAGGGAGGAGAAAGAAGTGTGGTTGCTATACTGACAGTAGGCAGAAGTGAGGAGTTGAAATCTCAGCTCAGACACACAGCTGCGTATTAGTGAGTGTTTGTCTCTTGCGGCAGACGGCATCCAGACGCTCAGCTCTCAGCACTGTTGTGGCATTTGAGATCGTGATTTTTTTTATTTTTTTATTTTTTTTAATATATCCACTCTTGCCGGAAGTCAGAGAGAGCCCAGGAATGTCCAAGATTATTGGTCCAGGAAGTGGTCGGGAATGTCAGGTGTTGGCCCTGTGAGCACGTTGGACGCTGGGAGGGAAAGCCAGCCAGCTGCCAGTCAGTCGCTCTCGAAGAGACGCCAGACTTCTTTGGTACGCTTCACACACAACAGGTATCGTGTGGAACTTCTCTCGGTGTCATCACTTTGTGTTGTGTTCCCTTTTTCTTTTCTTTTTTTTCCTAACTTCTTCTATCAGTGTGACTTCAGTCTGTTTTCACAACTTTGTGCAGCATCAACAGCTATTTAGTTGCTCCTCATTTTTCTGGAATGTTGTAATTCATAGTTTTTTTGTAATCTAATGGAGTAGTTAGCAATTTTACTAGTTCTTGTACTGGTTATGGTAGTTTTGTGTTTCAATTGTTTTTATTTCTGTAAAGCACTGTGTTGCATTTTTCACTCATTCACTGCCAGACATTTTCAGACCCTCTTTTACCCTAACGTTTGGAAAAAAAAAAAAAAAAAAAGAATATAAATAAATTCCTGGGAGTGAATAACTGCAAAAAGACAAGTAAATCCGTCAATGGCAGTGACTGAGTTAATGTATCAAAATTTAGATTTAAGATGGTTGTTTTCCACTTCAGCCGAACATGTCAGTTCTGCACGTCGAGTATTTTCAGTCAAACGGTATCAAAAGTATGTATCATGAAATGTCAACGTTTATGAAGCGTCTTCTCTTGTTGAGAAATGATGCCATTCATCAGACAGGAAATGACCCCTCCTCGCTCGTCCTTCCTCTTGCCTCATCTCCCCCCCGTGTAGCAATAATGTCAGCTGGCGGGCCGACGTCTACGGCAACCCGTCGCAGTCTCTGCGCCGTGTTCCCCGTCCCGGGCCGGGCAGCTGCAGCTGACGCACGACGTGAGCGGGAAGGACGGGATAAGCCCGTGCGCCGCAGCGGCTGCAGATGAGCTGTCGGCGTTATGCAACAGCTCGGTCCAGAGATAGAGCAGATCCGAACTTAGACACTTCTGACTTCTTGCGTATACTCCATGAGGTCATTAGGCTCACTTAGCATCTCGCTGCCGGGTGGCTTAATATCAGAATAGATGTCGATGGAGGCAAGTGTGATTCCCTCTGGATGGTTCACAGCATCAAATTGTATTGTTTGCATTTTTGGAGAAAATTATGGTAAATCAACATTACAATGTTGTATTCATTGACTACGCTCATTGCTGATTTGGCATTTTGGACTGGAGGTCAAACAAAAGATTATTAGCTGAGCTTTATAGATTTTTATTTTTTTTTCAAACTGAATTAATTTGAGTCGTCCTCGTGGTATTGTCAAAGGTGATATCAGCGCATCTGATGTGAGGGAAGCCAAGGAGACGTGCAGGCAGTGGCAGGGGGGTACAGCGGGAGTAATGGAACAAGGTGGCAAATTAGGGTTGATGAAAATGAGCGAAGGAGCGGGAGGGAAACGAAGACGGCGAAGGGAACGCCATGTCTGTGCTCGACGACACCGTTATGTAACGTTACCTCATGCCCACTGGCGATGGCAGAGTATCTGCGGCGAGTGGCAGCGGAGGTGGGCGGTAACTCCATCGCTGAGGAAAGATGAGGTACCCAAGAGGCACATAGCAAAGGTCCAAATTGGCTTTTTGGTCTGAAAATGTCTGGCAGTGAATGAGTTAATCGATTTTCATATACCATATAACTCCCACCGTCATAAATTTAG
Organism: Filicampus tigris; assembly: GCF_054856515.1. NCBI lineage: Eukaryota > Metazoa > Chordata > Actinopteri > Syngnathiformes > Syngnathidae > Filicampus > Filicampus tigris. The sequence goes on along the minus strand of NC_141234.1, from coordinate 9,680,196 downwards.
AAATACACAGAAAGTCACCCCGGGCAATCAAGAGTTAAATCAATGCAGTTAATGCACTTGTGTGATGGCATCCCCAGAGACATAGTGGGAGAAGTTCGAGCAGCTTCAGGAAAACCTGGCAGGAGTCCATGATGACAGCAACACTGTTAAGATACACAAAATTGGCTGTAGGTGAGCCCACTAACTATGTATAGCGAGGAAATCGCTTTCGGCTCCCCTGTGTTTTACCTCTTCATATACTCGGAAAATATTTCCTCTCTAGTTACACTTGTTTTTAACCGGGAAGAAAATGTTGATGTAATCGTGATGTCATCGGCGTTGTTGAGCGTTAAGGCTATAATCGGTAACATTAACCTATGTTACAAACCGAGGGAGTTAATGCATAACAGAGGGATGAAGAATGCCATTGGTTACTCAGTGCGTAGGATTTTTCCTTTATGAATGTGCTTTCTTTCTATTGATTTGATTTAACTAATTAAATGGGGATCAACTTGTTTCACCCCCTTTTTTTTTTTTTTTACTTACTAATGTGTTTTCAGTACACCAAAGGAGAGGACATAAAAGAGATTTGCTTAAATGAAATAAATCGTCGCGGGGTTCGTGCCGTCGCCGTGTCGAGCGTGTTTCCATGTGCCACACTTGTAGTCATCGTAACAGCTTTGATTAACATCTCAGCGCTTCCCCCGAGGGCGGGTAGCAGGAGGCGGTTGATGGACGAAGGTTTGATGGTTGAGAGAGTCTCATTTTGTAATCTAAACACTGGAGAGGAGTAGGAGGTGGCGGTGGTGGTTTGGGGAGAAGCCGGGGCCAAGATGTAGGAGATGAACCTGAGCAGGATCTGACGTCTGTTTTGTAACTTGATCAATGACCTGGCAACATTTAGATCCTTATTTCCTGTGTAGCCTCATTACCTTGTCTTATTCTCACTGCCTCTGAGCCTCATAAGCCCCCGATCTAATTAAGAGTTCGCTCGCTCTAGCTGAAACAGTCCCTTTCTTCCATTGCGAAGATGGCGCTGCCGTTAGATTCCAAGATCAGGGGTGCATCCGTCAACCGGAGAAATCCTGTCCGTATCGACCCAAAATGTCTTAGCCGGATTGTACGCGGTTACGTCAACGCTTCGGAATTAGACATCTGTCATTGACAAATGACCGTCATCAACTGTTGGCCTGTGGTTGCCAGGTTTCAAAGTGTGCTTTGAGATTTAAGTTTGGGGAAAATTCAGACTCACATCCAATGGACAAATGAGATGCATTAAGTTTTTTTTTTTTTTTTTTTTGTAGTGAGTACGGTATGAAAAAATATCCCCATTTCCCAGTAGGATTGTTTCTGTGTACTCTCAGTGATATTTCAATATTATTGAACTAAACATTTGTGAGAAATTAGGTTTTGATGGTCTGTTTGTCAGATATGCAAAATCTGCATAGCCACAAAAAGGGCTTGAAGCATGCTCCAATGAAGACCTATTCCATTTTTTTAATCAAAATGGCAGCTTTCACCGAATATCCCGGCCATGACATGGGCAGGCGCCAACACAGTTTCCTTGGCAGAGGTTGATGTGCTCTTCACTGAGTACTATGTGTATTAGTAGACATTTTCACTGGGTGGCTAGCCATAGAAAATTGTCCTGCTTCCCACTGGGTGATTTTCTGATGTGTGTTATTAGACAAATTGACATTTGGAAAGCTAATAGTCTTTCCAATGCGCAGTACGTCAGCTGCGCATACTTGCTATTGACGCTTTCGGATTTCCAATAGCAAGTACGACCAAGGAGTATTTTTACTACCTGGCAAGACCCGAACGATTGTTCAACATGTGGTTGATGCAATACCGATGCTATATATCATACTATCTTGTCATACAGCTGGTGTAATTAACACACATGTTCCCATTGCACTTCTTCTGCATTTTCTGCCCCTCGCTGCAGAAATGCCTTTTATTGTAAACTCTGAGTCACCGTTTGTTTGTACTTTCTATTTGCCAACAACAACTTTATGTTCTTGCTTTGACCAACATAATTACAGAGCAAAATTTAGCCCCTGACATTTTTCTGTTAACATGGATTTCCTAGCAATGATACAGCAAGAACACCAATGTTGTTTTGACGCTAGCCTGAGAAAATGTTTCGGAACCTCTTTTGCGGGCTGCTTGTGAAAGCCGCGCAATTTCACATAATGACTAATCCTAAAATAAAGCGAAGGGTTCTTCCTCTTTTTTCGGATTCACTCAGCATAGTTGTGGGAGGTCAACTGTGGAGGTCAATGACTGACTCGGGCTCAAGCTAACAATAGTCCAACACTAGCCCAACCAAATCCTCAGATGGTTGAATAGATCCAAACAATTGATACAATTTGGTCATTTGTAAGTGACAGGCTGTAATTGGCTACTCTGTAAATTTGACACGCAAAGCAAAAAAAAAAACGTCCAAACCATTTAAAGGGATACGCATGAACAATCTACAGCACATTTGAAATATCAACGTTGTACTTTACCTTTAAAAGCTAATGGCGAGCCATCCAAAAGTGACCTAATGGGCTTTTCCGTTGGTATTTTCAGTCATCCCTGAGTCAAATCTTTCCACACTGATTTGCATTTCCATGACCAGTTTAGACACGGAAAACTGTGCCAAGTTGTTTTCAGGACAGGCCTCATCTGAGGTTGGGCCAAAGCACACTCTAAGAAGGTTGTGTGACACTGACGTCTCCCCTACTTTGGGCTGCCCTTTCTTTTTTTTTTTCTTTTTTCTTCAAGCGATGATGTGTTGCAGAGAGAAAACAGTTTGTCTGTTTTCAGCATGCAATGCTTCTAACTATAACACCAAATATACTGTATTTAAAGCGGAAGTCAATGCAAACATATTTTTTTCAAGAATATGGTCTATGCAAACCCATTAGATGAAACAAGGCATTCTGATAAATATTTCGTTTGTGGAATAAGAGTTAATCCACCCGTTTTTAGCCTTCTCTGGAGGCGGCCATTTGGTCACTTCTGTCGACTGAAAATGACAACTACTCAGGGCTCAGGTAACGACACTGCTCACAACGGCCAATCACAGCTGACCTGTTTTCTGAAACTAAGTTGTTATTACCTGAGCCGTGAGCAGTTGCGATGTCATCTTTAGTCGGCAGTAGTGACAAAATGGCCGCCCCCTGAGATGGCTTAAAAGGGGTGGATTTTGCTGCTTAACTCATATTCCGCAAACGCAACATTAATCAGAATGCCGTGTTTCAACTAGTGGGCCTGCTGGGAACATATTCTTGAAAAAAATATGTTTGGGTTGATTTCCCCCTTTAAGAAAAAATATTTTAACAAAAAAAAAAAGTAATATGTCATTTTATGTAATATTATAGTATTTGTATTTATACAAAATATTAATATTTCAAAAAACATCTGTTCTACACCTCTATCAAGGTGTACCTAATGAAGTGGCATTTGTGAGAGAGTGGTTAGAAAATACATTTCTTTCAAAGAAACAGATGCTTTTGAGGGCTGACAAGATTCATAAAGTGGCTACTTAACTCCCAGAACTACCAAGTCATTATAAAAAGGGAAGAGAGAAAAAAAAAAAAAAAAAAAAGTCATCCTCTGGTAAACACGCCGGCCTCCTCTCACCCAGTGAGTAAACTGTTGGGCAACCAGTAGTTGGCAGGGAACATTAAGTCCCGCCCCCGTCAGGACAAACAAGACGGGAGGGAGACCAAGCGAACGATCCCCCGGAGGGTGCCAAAGCTGGTTTAAGTGACGTCACCTGGCCTGCTATGTTCAAGCAGACCCCTCCTCCCTCCCACACTCCCTCATCCCAATTCCCTACCTCCCTCCCTCTCTCGTGTCCCTCCCTCCCTCCCTCCCTCCCTCCCCCTCTCCCTCCCCCTTTCACCTCATGCACCTCCTCGCTCCACCTCCTCTCTTCCTGGGCCTTACAGGAATTCCCCTCCTCGTCACATTATTCAGAGGAAACCGCTGGCAACGCCCCAAAACCACTGCAGCGCTCCAGCTGATAGGGCGGAAACACAGCTGTGACTGTTTTGACAGAGAAGCATGTATGTACTGACTTTTCTTGGCCATGAACAAAAGGAGGCACTGATTGTTTATTTCCAAGTAACGTGAGCCGAGCGCGCGGTAAGAAATGAACATTTTGTCCTATTTGCTAAAGCACACACACACGGTTTGCCTTGTGTTGTGCAAGGTCAGATATACTTTGACATCGTCGCGTTTTAGCTTCGTTTCAGTCCTGAATGTGCAGTGCTGGTATCGCTGGCTTACTTTGGAACATCTCAGCTTGCTCAAAAGTCAAACTGAGATGACATGACACTGATTGTGGTGACATTTTGACCAGCAGCAGGCGGTAAACGCCTGCGTACTGTTAAGTCTCCTTTTCGGTGCTTGAATTGGGTTTGATAGGAATCAATTACAGAAGAATTTCATCTATGTGTTTATTAATCATGATATATTTCCTTCATCTCTGATTTAAAATGTTGCTGTGTGCCAATATGGTAAATAAACTCAACAGGTAGACAAGATGACTGACGTTAGGTAGAATATATTCCTTGGATAATCCCCCCCCCCCAAAAAAAAAAGCTCTGGCACAGTAATAAGGAAAATGAAATCTAGTGTGAGACATTTTGAAAACCTGCTCGGATGTGGCAACACACCCTCCCCCATTCCTTGGCTTACGCACAAAGCCGTGCGCAATTTGCTTTCGCGCTTAAGCACACCGACACATGCTTCCTGTCAACGCATCTCTTGACGACACACCGGCCGTCGCTCGCTGAGCTCGGCGAAGGAGAGTCGCCGATGTCTTCTGTTATTTTGGTGTCACTGAGCACAATCTAGAGGGAACTTGAAATTCAGAGCGGATGGCATTTGATGCGCAGTTTGTTTTAGGTCCTTTTTCTAAACTGCTGCAAAGAAGGAAGTGGATGTTTGTGCACATACTGTGTCTTATCTGAAACAAAACTGAAATAGTGATCTCGAAGTGAGACTTTTTCACTGATTTATAGATTAATACTGAATGCTAGGTTGATGACTGCAGATTGGCGTTGTTAGTTGGTCAATGATCGTTTTGAGTCAGTTGTTAAAGAGGAAGTCAACGCACACATATTTTCTTCAAGAATATGTTCTATCCAAGCCCACTAGTTGAAACAGGGCGTTCTGATAAATATTGCGTTTGTGGAATAAGTGTTAATGCACTCGTTTTTAGCCATCTCTGGGGGCGGCCATTTTGTCTTCTGTCGACTGAAAATGACATCACAACTGCTCACAACGACCAATCACGGCTCAGATTCAGAAAACAGGTCAGCCGTGAATGGTCGTTGTGAGCAGTTGTGATGTCATTTTTCAGTCGACAGAAGACAAAATGGCCGCCCCCAGAGATGGCAAAAAACGAGTGCATTTTGCTGCTTAATTTATATTCCACAAACGCAAAATTAATCAGAATGCCTTGTTTCAACTAGTGGGCCTGCTGGGAACATATTCTTGAAAAAAATATGTTTGGGTTGACTTCCGCTTTAAGTATTTGTTTTGTTTTGACATATACAGTAAATAGAATTTCAATGTGTCAAAAACTAAAGCACGTTTGCATTTCAGTTGAGTCATCAAATGACCTCAGTAGAATTAGCACAGTTTAGCCGTCTTGCTTTTTGGACTCGGTGTGCTCGGGTGCGTCCATATTTTGACACGTTAAATGGGTGTAGCCAAAAGGATGCAAGAAATGACATTCCGCCGCAGCGCTCTCTGCCTGCACTCTCTGTGCACCAACACGCATCTGCCCACCCGGTAGTTTTCTCGTTACATCAGTTTTTCACAAGGGTGCCCACGCAGACCCAATAATCAGCGGCCTCCAGTCTGCTGCTGCTTCTGCCACCTACAGTTTCCTGCGGGGGCAGCAGCACTGTACATACAGTGGATATAAAGTCTACACACCCCTGTTCAAAAGCCTGTTTTTTGGGGGATGTAAAAAGGTAAATAATTTTCCCAAAAAATTCCACTAAACACACTGACCTTATCCTTTAATACAACTCCATAGGGAAAAAAAAAACATCTTTTATAGAGGGAAGTAAAAACCCACAAAAAAAAAAAACGGTGTGCACACTTGTGCAGCCACATTATCACAGTCATGTTTACTAGACCTCTCTATTTTTGCAGTTTATGTATCACATTAATGGTTCAGTGTTTTATTTATGCTTTGCCAGCTTCACTTGGAGGAATGAAGCACTCGTCAGACAGTGTAATGGAAAAACCCATATTGATGCAACCCTCAGTCATGTCCCTTTTTAGTGTCCACTAGTGGGATTCTTAACCGTCAGATAGACTTGCAAGTTGGCAAGAAAATGTATCTCTTAAGTTTGGCGAAAGAAATAACTCATGTTGAGGAATGAGCAGACCTTGCATGGTCACGCTACTATTGTTATTCATCTGGTAAAATAATCGTTTTATCACTTCTAAGAATTGAGATTTGAGTATTTTTTTTTTCTTACTTGATGCAGTAACCTCCGAAAAGACAGCAAACAGACACACACACACATACACAGTCTTTCATCCCTTCATCATTCCGTCACTCCTTTTGTGTCCAGTAGATTAGACGCCAGTGAGTCATTCTAGCTTGGAACCAAGATAATGTGAAAAATTCCAAGATATGCCGACTGTTGATGCGTAATAGGACACTCCCGCTCCGATCGGGGAGTCCTCAGCTCGCCATCATTGTTTGACCACAGTAGTCGTAGCGAGAAAAGACTTCATCGGTCTTAAGCGCTACTCTCAGATTGATTTACTACCCTTACGTGCATGGGGAGTCTCTCTTTTTTTTCCTTCTTTTTTTTTTTTTAAACAGGCATGTCTGCGAAGATAAAGAATTTGTCTGAAGCTGACGGAAACTGCTATGGCCACTTATTGCACAGGTCAGCAGCTGAGGGCTGCAAAACTGCTGGGTCGCCTTTGTGCGCTACAGGAAGAAAGCTGGGATACCATCAGCAGACTTCCTTTCAAGTTGGCAAAGAATTTTGCATAGCTCGCACATCTGCTGGCTGATGGCGTTTGTGTTGTCTGAAGATGTGAGTGATTCTCCAACATATCGATATGACGACAGATGGAATCAATGACATTTGTACTGTTTTGATCATTGATGCTAAAAAAGCATCGGGCGTAAAAGCTTGGCAAAACTTCGCAGAAGTCGGAAGCTTCCTGCCCTGTCTGATTGTGTCTGTAAATGCCCTTGACTGTTCAAAGAATGCGCTCTTTGTGAGGGCGCGTGGTGCACGTGTGTATTTTGCACAAAGCCGGGCGTGCGCCGAATGCTGGTGAAGGTGCTCGAGTTACATAATCTCCCCTTCCGCGCCGTGACAGGGAAGAAGGGGGCGGCTGCCGGCTACCATCTCGTCATCTTCATCCCGCTTCTTTTCTCTTCCTCAATTTGGATGCCAGCTCGAGATCGCCCCCAACCTGCTTTTTAAACCGCAACCTCCCCGTTGACATTAGATATCGCCGACATATACGCACTCCGTCAGTCAAAGGAGGGGAAGGCCGTTCACCTTTGACGTGTCCTTTACCTTCTGCACACGGCCCATCTGCTCTTATTCTCAGTTTTCAAGTGTACAGGCTGCCATACTGGTGTGGTGTTGCGCATACTAATCATATCGCAACCTCACAGATGCTGTTATATCAAAACAGCTAGAGCGTGTAGCTTTGATGCTAGCAGCTTGACGACGGAAAGCCGGCGGAGCGGCCCGAAACGAGTAAACATTGTGCATATGGAGTCTTCGCGCCGCCTTGAAAGCTGCCACTATGTAGCTGATGGCGTCCATTTGGCGTGGCGAGGCCAACGGTGCAGACTGCTGAGCAAAATGTGTGTTTTAAGGGCCGAGAGGCGGGGAGGATTGTTGAGCCTGGTGGTTCGATGTTGGCGCGCAGGCTAAGGAAAGTAGTACCAAGAGGGAGAGTTGTGTTGCTACAGGGTGAGGTTGATGTTTCCTTGTTTTACCTCTGCCAAGGAGCTCATGTTGTCAACTACAATAAAAACTTTGTATCGGTCTAGCTTGCGCCAGTCTCAGCTGGTCGCCAGCCAATCGCAGGGTGCATATAGACTCACGATCATTTTAATGTGTTTTTAAAATGTCAGAGACAAATACAAATCATTCTGAGGTGTCGGTCCAAAAAGCATTTCTCGTATAAAAGTAACATTTTAAGTGTTAATCAACCCAAACATTTTCTTGAATATTATGTTGTATGCGCCCCCACTACTCCAAACACGGACGGATCGGTCCGATTATGCAGTAAATGATAGACGGGTAACTAAAAATAGTTGGACTAAGCATAGTGGGAAGCCCATTTTTCCCCGTTTATGTAATCGTCTATTTTGGGGAACGGATTATATTAAAATGTGAATGAATGAAACAGATGAATAACAGCTGCATTGCCTCTTAATTGTCACTCAAGTGTAAAAAGAAGTGAACCGCCGCTATAAAAATTATGATGTTCGATACCACTTTTTATCAGACCGACACGAGTATGAATAGTCACTCTTGAGTAGCCGAGTGATATATAAAATTTAACAGACCAAAAATTGCGACCAAAAACCCTTTTATCTGATGCAGATGGTGATTCACCATAGCGCCATCTACTGGTGTGGAAGACTCACTCGATGTCATATTTTGTTTTACCGTATTAAATGTAAACTTATTTCAGGTAACTTCTGGTGAATAGTTTTCCCTAAAAACCTTCTGTGAGGCTGCTCCTTCATTTGGAGTGTTGCAAAAAGCCAAAAGAAAAGCAAAACACATGGTCAGAGTGAACCCTGTGATCGCCCGGGTATGCTGAGGCACGATTGACTGACATCATGCATCAAAACTTTACACAAGCTGAAAGACATGTTCTTCTTGTGACAATTTTGGACGAATTCCAAATTGTTCAACCTCGGGCTCAAGCTGAAATGTTCTTCATCAGTCAGAAAAGAGGTCAACAAATGACAAAATAATGAAAGCAACTGACCTAGCGTTTTCCTTACCTCTCACTTATGGTGTATTTTTTTTTGTCTGTCCATCCTTCATCCATCCATCCCTATTTATTTATTTATTTATTTATTCATTCATTAGAATAAGTGTATGGATTCTATTCTATTGGGTTATTGATGCCAGTCAGATAGTACATGTGATGAAACCATTTTAACTCATTCACTGCCATTGACGAATTTACATGTTACATTTTCACAGTCCAGCCATTCAATCCCAGAAATGTATTTATATTTGTTTAAATTTGTTTTGAATGTTAGGGTAAAATGGTCTGAAAATGTCTGGCAGTGAATGAGTTTAGCATGCGGAGCCGGAAAAATGTTTGGCTGTGGTTTTCTGAGCTTTGAAAATGACTGCATTGGCAAGAGGAAAATGTCCTGTAATGTTTAGCAGAATGTCATCTTAACCAGAGGATAGACCGTCTCAGTCCCTTTAACAGTTTTATTGTAATCTGGGTATGAGATTGGCTGATTGCTCTCACCCTGTCCAAAATTCTGGATGCCTTCCACTACTTGCTTTGGTTTTCATCACAGACAACCTGCAACATCGATGATTGTTTTCTTGTGGCTACGTGCTTTGAAGATGACAAGATGAACGTCTCCAAGCCCCTGTAGTGAAATATTTGACCATCGCGAAGACCACTCCAGCTAACCCGAGCGCAGATAATAAGGGAAATTTGAACCGTATAATCATTCCCTTCTGTCTTAACAACTTGGCCTGCGTGGATGGAATATTTTGTCCTTATTAAGGATGAGGGCTGAAGGGACTGCAGCCTCGTGCCTTTCTACTCATTGTTTCCTGCGTTCTGAGCATGACTTCATGGCTGTCATTCAGCATGAGGGGTCTTGTTTGTGGTTAGTTATGTAAGGAGAGCAATTTGACTCATAACACAAGCACTAATTCGGTGTATGTTGAGCAGTAATCGCCTATGCCACGGGTTTGCCATTGTGGTCCGACACAAGACATTCAGTAATAAGGCAAGCTGTTCAAACAACGACTCGCCAAATCGCCTAAGCGCTATCCAAGAAAGGATTGCACGAGCCATCATTGTTTACTTGAGGTAGCCCTGTAGCCTTCTAGCGATTAACCTGAGGGAAGCTTCGAGACTCTCCGCTTTGTGGAATACCATGGCCGGCCGGCTTCAATGCCAGGAGAGCACAGCGGAGGGAGAGAGAATCCACAATCTCTGCGGAACATACTAATACATTCCGTCTTTGATAGACATGCTCGAAACAAATGCGGTGCCCCTCTGTTGCTGTGTTTCTGCTGGCAGGGTGCCTTTGTTTTGCTCCACGGCAGCTCTGGATGGGAACACGTTATGTAATCTGTGGCGTGTGCCTGGGATGGAAGGAGAGCGACGGAGAAGGGTGTGACTTGTAACACACACAATGACATAATCCACTGACCTCTTGCACTAGCCGCTCATATCCTTTCTCTCTTCTCTGTGTATTCCCGGCATGGAATTACTGTGATTTTGGCAACGGCAGAAGAACATCCTTTTTTTTTTTTTTTGCCGTCCAATAACATATGTGCGGTCTAAAACGAAATTGCTGCAATTGCTCCTCTAGGAATTGTCTCGAACCATGATGTCATATATAAAGCAGAAAAGCCATGATGGATTTATTTTTCCATTCAGTTTCATGGTCATGGGAGGAAAGCTCATATTTATGAGTAGCATGGTCATTGGTAAAATAGAATATTACAATTCAGATGAGCTGAAATAATTTAAAAAAAAAAGCTTTTACTTAAGAAAACATTTCTTAAGCATTTCTCCCTATTTTCTCACGTTACAGACCAAATCAGTAACTGAATCATTGTTAATATTTGTACACTATCCATTTGAAAAATGTCCTGTCTTTAAGTAAAGGGTTATACATTTAAAGCAGAAGTCAACCCAAACATATTTTTTTCAAGAATATGTTCCCAGCAGGCCCACTAGTCGAAACATGACATTCTGTGGAATATAAGTTAAGCAGTAAAATGTACTTGTTTTTAGCCATCTCTGGGGGCGGCCATTTTGTCTTCTGTCGACTCAAAATGACATCACAACTGCTTATAACGGCTGACCTGTTTTCTGAATCTGAGCTGTGATTGGTCGTCGAGCAGTTGTGATGTTGTTTTCAGTCGATAGAATACACAATGGCCGCCCCCAGAGATGGCTAAAAACGAGTGGATTAACACTAATTCCACAAACGCAATATTTGTCAGAATTCCCTGTTTCAATTAGTGGGCTAGCATAGAACATATTCTTGAAAACAAAATGTTTGCATTGAATTCCCCTTTAAACATGTTTTTTTCAATCGATTTGAAATAATTATTAGTTGCCTAATAAGTACAGTTATGTTTCATATCGTCGCTGCCCTGAGAAAAACGCTTATGTCCATTTTTTAAAATTTTTTTTACCTGAATGGGGTTTCCGCATCACAGACAACTCATTAATGTGAAAATTTTAAAAATACATTACAAAATTGGACATGTGTGTTTTTCACAGGACCGCAACAATATATTCGAGCAATGTTTTAGTGTTAACTTTGCCATATGTTACAGCTGTGGTGTTAAGTAAATAAAATAAAGCCTCTACTATATTTTAATGTTGGCCTTTCTGGTGCTACTTGGAAAGCTAAATATTTTTATAGGTAGTCAAAAAAAAACAACAAAACATTGGTATGGACAAACAAACGTTCACACTCTCATTCACCCCTTTGGGCATTTCAGCGTTTTCAATTAACCTAACATGCATGTTTTTGGGTGTGGGAGGAAGCTTCGGTAGCTGGGGAAAACCCGCGTAAGCATATTTTATTGAAATATGTTTCTGAATTCAAATTTCACAGGCTTTGAGTAGCCTGCATCCTGTCTCCGCCAGCTGCCTGTTCAAGTGAAGCACACAACTGGTTCACCATCTTAACACTTGATAACCGATGAGAAATCATCTGAGCGGTTCTGCGCATTCTTGTTCAAGCGTTGACCAGCTTCTGGAGTCGTGGCAGTCGTGCATCCCCGCAGCTTGCACTCTCCTTAAATAGTGGTGTGCCATTTTTAACTCGTCTTTAATCTCATTAGTCGTACAGATATTTGATTTTAATATTTTATTTATTTATAAAATGAAGCTTGTTCAATTAGCTTCCATTTGTGTTTTTCTGTCAGAATTCCACAAATTCTCATTAGCACAGGTTGCTCCTTTATGAGCGAGCCAGCATATTTACTGTAATTAATATTAAACTATCACACCGTCAGCACTGATTCAACTCCCACACATCCATGTGGTTCATAAAAAAGTATCAGCAAGTGCTCTATTTAAATGGCCGAAGCCAAGTTGCCTGAGGAGTTAGTCAACACTGTTTGGTTTCTGTGCTCAGCTTGGGTTCTGATTTCAGTGTTTGAAAATCATAACCTATACATAACGCATATTTATATCTTTTTTTTTTTTAAACGGGTGCGTGGCTATACGGTCGCATTACGCAAGCGCGCTGCCTCAATGATGACAGTAGTTTCCATTATGGAACAGTGCACTCTCTCGGCTATGGAAGAATATCTGTTTTTCATTTAACAGGCATCATCCTGCACCGGCCGTGTGGGAGGAATCCCGAGTAACATTACTTTCACTCTGCCATCCATTCACAGTTGCGGACTGTATGTGGGCAAATGCATGCTGCCGCTCTCCATATCCTGAAAAGATACCTTTTTTTTTTTGCATTACAGATAAAATCGAAGAGGCCCAGAAAGAACTGAAAGAACCCACAAGCTCAAGGAAAGGTAAGAGAGATTTATTTTTCAAATTGTAATATCAAGTACATGTGAGATCTCAACATAAAGAGATGGGTAGACTACCCTCACTATTGTTTATAAAGCGGTTTACAGGAAAGTAGCAAACAAATGTATTCGTCATATATGTATTTTTTGTGATGGTATATCTATTTTTTCAAATGTGACTCTGACTTAGTTGGTGGATGTTACCTGACCAACTACTGAGTCATGTGTTTGTGGAAACAAAGCAAAAAATCCAACTCACTTGCAGGTCATTAGAGCCTTGATTGAATTATCGCTCTTAATGAGATTGAGAACCGCTTGTGTGGAGAAGCTAAATGGACAAGATATAAATAACGACACTATTACATGCACTTTTGTACATGACAATTAAGACTTTTTACAATTCAAAACCTGATTGAAAACCTTATATAGCCAAACTGTATACGCCGTCTGGATGCATCATTAAATCGACATTTAGTTTGGCTGAGCTATTTTCAAAAGAGCTGCTATTTTTTTTTATTTTTTTTTTTTTTTATGTAATGCCTTAAAGGCTGTATGCTGTGTGTGGATAATGGATTAGCAAGGACAGGGCGTTCCTCCATCTAATTATGCCAAATACCCTGGAGGAGCCTTGACCTTGGGAAATACCTTAACAAGGCGGGAAACTGTGACAGGTCACGATTAGGTTTATGTAACATGTCCTGAGTCACTTTTTCAAAGGCAACAAACGATGATAAAGGGTCCATCATGTGGATTTGTACGGGTGTGCCTCTTGTAATAATTTGAATAAGAAAGGTCTAAGATGAAATAAAATTAAGTGGGGTAAATCTGGACAGGAATTATGTCGGTCCATGACATAAGTGAATTTTTCAAAGACAGCTACAAGCCTTTTGAATTTGTGACTTTTTAGCATGAAACACAAAACATGATGATGTACCCACTTTGTTTTTACTTCAAGTGCACACCTAATAGCAAATTAAAAGGGAATCTCTCGTTACACTCCCATTTTTTTTTTTTATGACGGCTATTAACTTTAGAATGGTAATTATGATAATAATGCTAATTGTACTCTGTCGCCTCCACAAACCACCCTGTCCAAGAATTCTTCGATGTTTCTGATTCGTTGTGTGAGATTTTTGTGGTATACTGTAATGTGCCATTAACCTTGATGTGTATGTACTGTTAATGTGTAATAATTGTTCTTACAATATGCACCTAGGCTCAAGTAGTAGTATTGCACAATAAACGATGTTCATTAATACAAGTAGATTCAACTGGGGAAATGTTAGGACGTACAAGCAATTTACACACCAGTCCACGGTGAAAAATAAAGGAAAAGTTCTGGCGTTACGTAATCTGTAACGCAACTTCTACAAATGGGTACAGCACATCACAAGAAATACACTGATGATGACTGAAATACTGCAGGTTTTTGATGCGAATGTAATGTGGACAAAACGCTGGCTGTTTGCGATTTGTTACCTGGGTTTTGGAAAAAAAAAAAAAGAAAAAGAATTGTAATGTTTAAGGGAATTTGGCTTAATGCATTATTAACACGTTAATGTTGACAGCCCAAGTTTAGATTACTGTAACTGTAGCAAGACAGTTTATCAATTTGAGCAATTAATATTCTGTGTTGTACCTTAATTAAGGAATGCACTCAAAGGGGAAACAAATAAAGTGAGATTAAATGTAACACTTTATCTCACTTTCATTTATCTTTTTTTGTTTGTTTGTTACAGGTTAGGAATTATTGTGTTATTGGTAGTAAAGCAGTTCACTCAACTGGTTTTCACTGAGCCACTGTGGAATTATGTTTATGTGATTGAGTGGAAACCAGTCTAGGTTGCCTCTAGTCTTGTCTTTGTCTTTAGTCTTTAGTTTGCCGAAAGGGATCTGGGGTACATTCCAGCTCCCGGTGACCTATAGAATATGCATCGGTAATTGTCCTTTATTTTTCCAAATGACCCCAGCTGTTGAAAATGTTTGTCTTTTAAATATTGTTTCTTGTTTATCCGCAGGTATATCTGAAAGCAGTCGGCGAATTGAAGATAACATCAAAGGCTTGAAGAGGAAAAAGGTTGTTGCAGAGAATAAGCAAAAGAAAATTCCGAAATCGCCAGTGAAGAAACCACTGCAGTTGAAAACTCCTGAACCTGTCAAAGGAGGAAGCCCCAAGGAAAATAAACCTTGCTCCCCTGCTTCCAGCAGTCCTTCCCATAATTCCACAACATCACTGAGTGAGAAAAGAGAATCACAAGATGCGCAACCTGTTGAACCATCCCCCGACAAAGGGGAATCTGTCGCTGACCATGAAAGGCTAAAGCAAGAGGACACCAAGTCAATGCTACCATCCCACAGACCAAACAATGATGATGAAAAAGATTCTCTAAAAGTGGCACAACCCAAGGACAGTAACCCCCAAGCCTGCAGTTTTGAAAAGGACCCTTACCACACCAGTGCCCCACTTGATGTTCTACTGAAGGCGATGGAGCCTGACATGCTTACACTTACTGAAAGGAAAAAGACCTTCCAAGTCACAGCCACTGCAGAACCAACTTCTCCCTTTCAAGCCCAAGCCACGGGTGAATTATCAAACATGCCAGCTGTTAATATTGGTCTCCATACTCAATCGTCTCCCATGCAGACGTATTATATTGACAAACAGGGTAATTTCATTGGCATTGTAGCACCATTACAGGAAAGTGTACAGGCATCGACACAGGGTGACCCTTTGCAGTCGTTATCTTTTGCAAATCAACATTTTATTCCTGTTGTATCTAGTCCTGAAAAACCAAGCCTTCACATGAGTTTTAATACTGGACTGTCTACTGTAACTCATGCACCGGCTCCCTCAGGCTCAAATGCTTTGCCAAAAAGCCAACCCCCAATTGTGCACACCTGCCAATCGCTTTCAGCAAGTGTGCCCAGCACCATTCAGGTCCCAGTTACACCTGGAAACAACCATGTTCAGATTACAACTGTAATGAACTTTGGGTCCGAGCAGGTTTCCAAGGACCAAAAGCCTAAGAAGCCAGGAAAATATGTTTGTGAATACTGCAACCGGGCATGTGCAAAACCCAGTGTGCTGCTCAAACATATCAGGTCTCACACAGGAGAAAGACCATACCCCTGTGTAACTTGCGGTTTTTCCTTCAAAACCAAGAGCAACTTGTACAAGCACAAGAAATCCCACGCTCATGCTACAAAACTCATTGCACGCTCTGAATCGGGAGGTGCGCTGCTATCACAAGATTCTGACAAAACCCTTGGAACACATTCAGAGGTGGAGGAGAGTGGAGACAGTGATGACGATGGAAGTACTATCGATCTGGATCCGGACTCATCACAAAGTAGTGCAGCGGCCTTGTCAGAAAATAGCCTCCAGAGTGCTGGTGCAACCCAAGCAAACTATGGAGAAATGGACTCAACAGCTGTGTTCGACTCAATGAAACCAGCGCTTGCTCAAAGAAGTCATGAGCCCAAAGTGACAGCTGTGCTGCCAAAAGTTGTTGTATACCCAGTTAACGTTTCACCTCTGAGGGCAGATAGCCCCCGAGTTACCGGTGCCGCACCTGAACAAGCTGCTTCGCAACGGCAACGAGAGTTTCCAAATGTTAATCTGAGATCTAACATCACTGTCCTGTCATCTGTGAAAGAGATAGTTAGTACAAGTCCCTCACTAGATACTGTGAGTGAAGATGAAGACCAACAGTGCAAGTCGCCACTTTTAGGTGGGCATGCTCAGCTCCAGAGGCAACAAGCAACAGACTTTTCTCAACAGCAACAAGCCAAGTGTCTGCTTAGTCCTCGTAGTTTGGGAAGTACAGATTCTGGCTACTTCTCTCGCTCTGAAAGTGCTGACCAGGCAATGAGTCCACCTAGTCCATTTGTAAAAATAACGCCGCCAGCTGAAATTGATATATCCAAAAAGGATAGTTCTCATGTGCCTCCTGTTGTTTCTACAGTAATGCATGTAGCAGTGGAGCATAGGTCACAAGCAAAAGAGGGACAGATGCGCCCACCGTTAGAAACAAAAGCCCTTTCTCTTGAAGAAAGAATTTCAAAGCTGATATCTGATAATGAGGCAGTGGTGGACAACAAGCAACTGGACAGTGTTAAACCAAGGCGGACATCTCTGTCAAGGAGAGGTAGCATAGACTCTCCCAAATCCTATATATTCAAAGACTCCTTTCAGTTTGACCTTAAACCAATCGGAAGACGGTCAAGTTCAAGTTCAGACATCCCCAAGTCTCCATTCACTCCCACTGACAAATCAAAGCCAGTGTTTCTTCTCTCTGTACCGTCTCAGTACCCAATGGATTGTTTGCCCATAACAAGGAGTAACTCTATGCCCACTACACCAGGACACTCCGCTCTTCCACTCAATATTGCCCACCTGCCCCACTCTTTGCGAATCTGTCATTCATTTGATGAGAAAAGTTCAGTTAATGATGATGTATTTTCATCTGCACCATCCACCCCCAGTCCAGCAATACATTCTCGGACCTTGGTCAGACAAGCCGCAGTGGAGGATTTTTCCACTAGTGACGGGCAGAGACTTCCTACTGTTCACTCTATGGACGACGCATATCACAGTGCAAATAATAGCACGGAACTTATGCAAAGAAGTCGATCTTTTGAGCACAGTCAGGAAAGACAAAGAAAACTCCAGCAAAATAAAGGCACAATGTATGAGTGTGAAACTTGTCGAAACCGGTACAGAAAGTTAGAAAATTTTGAAACGCACAAGAAATTCTACTGCTCAGAACTTCATGGGCCAAAAAACAAGCCTCTTGTTGTTAAAGAAACAGACCAAGATGTCTTTCATGTCAACATGCAAACAAATTTAGTTTCTAGATCAACAAGTGGCCCGGCAATAGTTGAACAGCAGACATCATTCAGAAAGAGAAGGAAAATGAAAAGTGTCGGAGATGAGGATGATCAATCGCCAACTGACACAAATCCACCTTGTTCAGTTAGTTTTGATTCATGTCAGTTACTGACAACCTTTGGAAATCAAACTCACCCCCAGCATACTGTAATGGTTGACATACAACCCAAAAACAACCAGCCAAAGCTACCTCAAATTCAACTCATAGCACGTGGTACAAGTGCTTCAGATTCAAGACTGTCACCAATTCGAGAGACTCAGATCAGCACCTCTGTTAAAGCAGAAATGCAGAGGCAAAGCAGTGGTACTTCAGTCATTAGACACACCAACTCTCTCAGCAGGCCTAGTTCATTTGAGACTGAATCTACAGATAGGAGTTCTCCGCTGGAGTGTAGAGAAAAAGACCCCCCGAAATCCAAACCAGACGTAACAGCAGCTGACTTTTACCATGACAAGTTGCTGAACAAAACAATAGAAGCTGATTCTAGGAATCAAAAAATGGAGCAATGCACTGATAGTACGGTGTCAGTTGCTGGAGAAACCTCTACTCCTGCCCAACAGTGTCGTCTCGTTCGTCAAAATAACATCCAGGTTCCTGAAATATTGGTAACTGAAGAGCCCGACAGAGAACACGAAACGCAGCCTTCTGAGCAAACAGAAAAGCATACAGATCAATTCAGCTGGCCACAAAGAAGTGAGAGTTTGTCTAAGCTACCAGCAGAGAAACTTCCACCAAAAAAGAAAAGAATTCGTCTTGCTCAAATGGACCACTCCTCAGGTGAATCAAGCCTGGAGTCGAGCCTCTCACGAAGCCTAAGCAGAGACAGTACTCTCTCGCACTGTTCCAGCATTTCAACCTCATTTGACAGAGAAGAACCATCAAGAGCAGAGAGTCCTTCAGGAGGCGAGTGTGTGAGCAGAATTCCGGAGCCGCAAGGTCAGCCAAAAGTCTTCAGCACACTTGGTGTGCCGGGAGTGATGAGGCGTGCAGAATCTGAACAGATCACTTGTACTCAACCCTCAGTGGAAATTTCATTTGACCACCGTAGTAAGTCTTTTGACTCTGGCAATGTCTCTCCCAGAAGAGGTCAATCACCAGTCGGTCATCCAAAAAGTGGACCAATCGCCCAAGGTGCCCAGGTTCCACTTATTGAAAGGAGGCGGGGGCCTTTAGTTCGCCAAATGTCTCTAAAGATCTGCCCAGATAATCAACAGTCTGTTCGGAAAGCTGTCATAAATCTTGACAAAGCTCCAATTACAAATGTAAACTCAACAAATGTAAACAAAAGCAGATCCCAAATTCAAATAGTCAACAGATTTAATGCGACCCAGCCTTTCATCATCAATTCTGGAGAATTACCCTTGCAAAGAAATGAACAAATGGTCCAAAGTATACATCTGGGTAGCCCAACACAGCAGCCCCAAGTCTATGGTCTTCCTCACCCTTGGCATCAAACATCCAGAGTTCAAGTATGCCAAAAGGTACACCAACCTGTGAGCCAGATCTTAGTCGGAGGTGAGAATGCCCTGAACAAGCCAGCTGACTTGGAAGACAATAAATGTCTTGTACCCAAATACCAGTTGCAATGTCCTACTCAAAGGCCAAGTCAAACATTTTCATTCTCCGGCGCACAGGAAACGCAGATAAATTTACCAGTTTTAACAATCCCAGGCGCCAATCCCATTTTGAGTGTTTCAAAATCATCAGACATACTCCAAAATGTCCGTACGAATCAGCCCAGTCATTATTCAGATGTCGTTGTGAAAAGAGATTCAAACACTCAGACCCAGGCAGGTGGCGTTCCGCTGCCACAGATCCTAATAACTCATGAGAAGATGCACACTGCTCCCTCTGTCTCCAGCAAAAGTACCCTTCGAGCCGCTCATCTTGTTGATACTGAAACTCATGGTTCGTCAATTGTAAAAAACGACTGGACTCAAATTGTTAGTCTTCATAATACAACTAGTGAAAGACCATCTCTGGGTTCTTTACATTGCACACAGAAACTTGCATCGGTAACTCTTTTCCCGCAACAGGAGCCCATTGCTTCGAGTAAAAGAATGCTGTCACCCGCCAACAGTTTGGATATCTACATGGAAAAGCATCAAAAACGTGCTAAGGATGAAAACGGTGTGGCCTGCCTGACTGATGGCAGATCCGTCAATTATTTGAATTCCACTTTGTCAGAAGTGACCAGACAGCGGAAACTAATGCTTGTTAGGCAGGTGTGTACAACGGAACCCGTAGACAGTCCGATTGAGACAGAGGCCCCTCCTTTGCCTCGTGTTAAAACAAATACAGAGAAGGATCTTGATGATGTTAAGCCGATGTCACCTGACAGTACTGGTCTGGAAAAAGAGACGAGCACAGTTATTCCTGAAGATGCTCACGCTGTCCTAAATTCTACTTCGCCTGATCGCCAGAGTGCCTCCATGCCAGCCAGTCACTCCCTGAAGCCTCAAATGAAAGTGGAAGAACATCTGTGGAATCCCATAAAATCGCCCATAAGACCATCAAGTTTCCATGGTGGTCAAGTGAAACTGCCCACATCTGTTTCTGTGGTGAACACAAAAGACAGTCATCGCCTGTCTTTCCCCAGCCTCAAGACAACTACCACTTTCACATGGTGCTTCTTGATGAGGAGGAAACAACTTCACACTTTACAGACTGACCTGAAAACTTCAGCTTATGCTGCTTGGACAGTCAACCCAAACAATCCAAACCCGCTAGGGTTGCCCACAAAGGTGGTCATGTCTCTCCTTGACTCCAAACAGAGCTCAAAGAAAATCCACTACACCTCGGCTATAAAAACGTCTGGAAAATCCGATATCTTGTCTTACTCTGGCAAGCTGAAAGATGTCATGCCACGGGTAAGAACACATTTTCAAACATGTCTTTTTCTCTAGTTTTATCCCGCATTGTTTTGTTATAACACATGAATATACAAAACAATAAAAACAATGGCATACCTTTATAGGTGCCGGTGACCCAGAAGACCAGATCAGCTGAAGGCAGAAATAAAGCTCAAACAGAAACTCATTCGAGCAATGAGTCAGACAAGGAGCCGACATCAAAAACGGAGCCAAGACGGATCAAAATCTTTGATGGCGGGTATGATTTTTGAAGTACAATTTCAATTTAAGCACAACATGTTTCTTTGTGTTTTATCTCATGTTCCCCTCATCTGTCTGTGGCCAACAGATACAAATCTAATGAAGATTATGTTTATGTACGTGGGCGAGGGCGCGGTAAATACATCTGTGAGGAATGCGGGATCCGCTGCAAGAAGCCCAGCATGTTGCGCAAACATATTCGCACCCACTCTGATGTTCGGCCATATCACTGCGCCCACTGCAACTTCTCCTTCAAGACCAAAGGTGAGACCTTTAGGTGTTTTCCAGTATTTCAGGGCACAAAGCCACAATGTCTGTTTTATGCAGTCCGGTTTTCAAAAGTATTACATATCTTACCCCTTATATAATATAATGCCTCGTCTTAACTTGAACTACTTGAGAATAGCAAATTGAATTACAAATATAGGTAGGGAGCCAACTTACTGCTGTTGTTCCTTTCCTCCTTTAATTGATATTTAAAATGAGGTTCCAGCATCACTTTAATGAAGATAGTGTGATTCACCATTCGTTATCAAACTTGCCCGCTTCCCACGCAACTCCGCGGAACAGTACTTTGTCAGAACAACCCACGTTCATTTAAAAATGTCTTTATCAGTTACTCACCCTTTATGTGCAGCTTGCCCAGAGTCTCTCGTCTTACGTAAGTGTATCCTATGATACAGTTCAACCGCTACCCACCCATAACACCTTTCTGCTCCTTGCAGGAAATCTCACCAAGCATATGAAGTCCAAGGCACACAGTAAGAAATGCATGGAAATGGGGGTGCCCAATGGGCTGTCTGAAGATCAAGACGCTGAGGATTCAGGTACAAACCTCAAACATGCATTTGTTTTGCTTCGTTATTTCACAGTTTTTAGGGCTCATCTCAAACTATAACTTTTATTAGGTCTGCTTTCAATTGTATAAAATGACCCGAAATAAATAAATAAAATTGTCCGTACTGGTGCTCTGTTGCTATGTCATTGAGCTTTGCTGTGGTCTAATTAGACATTCTAAATGCAGCTTCATCCTCTGTTAACTCCAAGTGCATGTGGGCGGCAAGCACAACATTTACAAAGAGGAAATTGCTGCGTCTAATTTTAGACAAAAAAAAAAAAGGAGACAAGCTGCCTGAAAGCATTCTATGGTCCCAGTCTCTAAGAGCATATTTGTTTTTCCACCTCTGCAAGCGCTGGAGCTGAGAGGTGTATGAAGGTCTGAGGGGAAAACTCCATTGGTGCCGCGGCGCAGGACGTTACTGACTTATTCTCTTATGAGTGCATTTCAGTAAAATAAACCCACAGAAGAATATTTTTAACTCATTCACTGCCAAAAACGTTTTTATACGTCTTTTTACAGTCCAGCCATTCAATCCCAGGAATTTATTTATATTTTTTCTAATTTTTTCAAACATCAGGGTAAAAGAGAGTCTGAAAATGTGTGGCAGTTATTAATGACTAATGAACAACATCTTTCTATTACCTGATTCAGTATAACGAACATACTTTTGGGTCCGCAGGCGACCGAAGTCACGTGAGTAGCGCTGACCGCCAAGACTCAGACGGCGACGACTCCGACGGCCCTGATGAGGAAGAGAATGAAGACGAGGAAGAGGAGGACAGCCAGGCGGAGTCTGGCCTGTCCACAAACCCTTCCGTGTCCGCCAGCCCGCAGCATATTCCGTCCAAAGACACCGAGGTCCCTCCGAGTGCCCTCCTGGCTCAGATGTCAATCAGCTCTCTTGCGCGGCCCCTCGCTCCTGAACCCCACACGTCAGACTCTGTCCTCATCATGAACCCTTTGTCGCTGAGTAAGCAGTACTCAATCTCAGGCTACTGCCCGAGCTCAAGGCCCCTTTGTAGCTCTCTGCCCCCCATTGCCGCCACCACGGAGTCCAATTTCTCCGACACGGAATCAGTGCACATGATGAGCCCGGTATCACCATGTAGGCAGATGTCCATCGACTACCCTGACTGTGATCTTCCCCTAAGTCCCCCGGTGACAGGGACGGGCTTTAGACCATGCCAGGTGAGGCCCATGTGTCCTAATTGTTTGACTCTCATATCAAGAAAACTTTTCACTTTGACATCCTAAGTATAAATAGCCTGAATGATGATTTTAGCCTTCTTGTTTACCATCATAGTTTGAATGTGTGAAATTTAAATCGAAAAAGATGCTACATGAGGTAAATTGCTCAGAAGGGAGGTGAAATGTTGGCTGTAATTTACATTTGAACAGGTAAGTTGATTCAGAAATAGACGTGGTGGAAATTCAGACATAGTTAAAATGCTAATTAAGCGGCTGGCTAATTAATGGAATTTTCTATTGCTTAGACTAATGGCCCGGAGATGCTCTTAGTGTGCTCTAGAGCTGCTCTTAGCTAGCAGGCCAGCTATTGTGTTGAGCTAAATTCCTCAAAGAAAACCCTGTACAACTATTTATGACACTCATTCAATTCAACCTACTCAACAACAACCTACCCATTCGCTTTATACCACCCGGAAGTACCCCGGCCCTCATTGTTTGCAAACATTATGAAAAGGTTTATACCCTAACCTAATTTCCACCAAGCAGTTCCAGTTTGGTTTATTTTTCCATTGTGTGGCTTGGAATGGTAAACCCTAATCACACTTCAGTTTCTACCACAAGGTGTGTATGCGGGATCCCAACAGGTATCTCAGCTATGTAAACAGTGTGACACGAACCCAAACAGATTTGAGTCGTTTCTTTCCATCATAATCCATCCATTTTCCACACTACTTATCCCTTCGCGGGAACCACTGGACTACCAGTGGCTTTAATTAAAGAAGGCAGTTTTTCATAGCGGTCCGTTCCAGACCCTTCTGCAAAAGGTGAAAACCCGCAAAGGAGAGAGACCGTATGAAAACCATTAAAAAAAACAAAAAAACTTGCTAGCCCAGATGCCTTAAAAACCTTTAATAGACCCTTTTTTTTTTTTTCCTTATAGGAACCGTCTTCTCATCCTTTGGTAAAAACCGAGTGTGGCATACCCGTTGACCGAAGCACGCAGACGTCAACTCCACAAAGTCCGACGCATGCTCCCCTGCAAGGCCTTTGTCAAGCCCCGAGAATGGAGACACAGACCCACCTGTTCAGCCACCTGCCTCTTCACTCCCAGCAACCTTTTCGCTCGCCTTACAGTATGGTTCCTGTCGGGGGCATCCAACTGGTGCCTGCCGGACTGGCAGCTTATTCCACCTTTGTGCCAATCCAGGCCGGCCCCGTTCAGCTCACCATCCCGGCCGTGAGCGTTATCCATAGAAACACGAGCCCGTCGGCGACGGCGCCAAACTCCTCGCCCCGGCCGGACGGCTTGCAGACCCAGCCGCTTGTGATCCAGGAGCCAATCGGCAACGTGGTGCCCTGCTTCCCTATAGGCCAGGTGACAGACTTGCAGGGTCAGACCGTGCAGCCGGCACTCAGCCTAATGGGCCTGACCAACACGGGGCTCGCGTCCAGCCAAATACTTCCCCAGCAAGGGGTCGCCCTGCAAGTTTTGGCTGCGAGTCCCACCTCCCAAAGCAGCACCAGCACCCAGACTCACATGCAAGGCCTCCAGATTGTTAACATTGCCCTGCCGGCCATCATTCCCTCTCTAAGCCCGCTGCCGTCCCGTAGTCCTCTACCTTGGTCGTCCGACAGACAAGGGAGCCCCGACACTCTCGGAGCACAATCATCTCAAACGGAAAGTCCCTCGGCGTGCACGGCCACTCCCGGACCGGCCCCTTTGCCAGTCAGCACTTGTCGAGAACTGAACTCAGGCAGCAGGCCGGGCAATGGCGCGGAGCTAACACAGACTTTGGAGAAGGTAGAAAGGGAGAAATCCTCACAGCAGAATGCAGCTCCACGAAGTCCAGCACATAGTGTGGCATCCCCCAAGCGAGGTGGTGCCGATGCACCTAAGACATCAGCAGCAGTGCCCAGCTGGCAGAAGGTCAATGATGACTATAATGAGGTTTCCAGTGATGATGAAGACAGACTGGTGATTGCCACCTGAAAAGAACCCAGAGCCAAAACCTCTCCTTTGTTGATTTTGTATGTAATTGTAGTCACTTTAAGACTGAAAACACTTCTTCAGGGGTTTGTTTCTGTACAAATCACCTTTCAAAGCACAGATGCTGACATTCACATTCTACGTGCAATCCTATGGCAATTATAATGATGACCAATCATTTTATTTTTTATTTTTGTCGGCTCCAGAAAATTTTTTTGTACATGTTGTATAGACAATTGTGCCTTTATGGAGTTTCTTGTTTAGGAACCTGTACATAATTCCATATAAATTCAGTAGTTGCTTGTGTTTATGTACATATATATATATATACCAAGTTAGAAGCGAAATAGGAATGGAGGATATCACTTTTTTGGGGGGGTGGGGGGGGACAGTTTCTCATTGGTAAATATACTGAATTATAACTGTCGTACTGGTATATGTACATTTGTATGGATTATGGGGCAATGTTTATGTGTGCAAATGTTGTGTTCAACTATTTATTATAATCCATCTAGTGCCCATTCTGACTTTTTGGTCCATCGGTATGTGCATTATGGTAGCTTTACTTTGCTGTATCAATATTCTGAACTGTATGAGTAAAGATTTGTTTACAAACACCTGTCAGTTGTAATGTCAGTTGAAAATCACATTGCGGTAGTTTCTTTTCTTGGTCCAGCGTTTCGCCCCTCATCAGGAGAAGAGCTGTAGGAATTTGCATAATAGTACAGACAGACCAGGATCCGTAGGGTTCCTAAAATATTTTTTTTCTAGATTACGGGGGTGGGGATCAAAATCCAAATTTGGAAATCAAAATTATTTTATGGTGCCGTGGAACAGGTTATAGACCAAACATTGAAGTCATCATTGGTTTTACATTTTACAACTTAATATACAAACAAGTGTGTAAATGCCAGCGTTTAGTATTCTCTATTTTTTTCGTTTCACTCAGTAACTTGAAACACTAACACAGTAATATTTCACATTAGTAGTGTCAAAGTATGTTGAAAGCCAGCAACCAGCATTTCAGGTACGTCTTAACTACGTCTAAATATCTTCTCGCCAGAGGTATGAATATCATTATTCCTGCAGTAAAACGGGTCCTTTGGAATTGTTCCTCGAGTTCAAATCTAACAAGTGATTGAAATAACGAATGTTTGTTAATCTCATGTGTGTGCTATTCTGCAGGATAATTCTTCCTTTTGAAGAACGAGGTCATAAATTACCCACAAAGGCGGGAATAAACTCATTCTACTCAAACAACTTAATTATGACAAGCAGCAAAATTGGCTAACACAATGATTCCCGTGTTATACTATACAAAACTGCATTTCCCTGATTTGTTAATAGCGTAATATTCATTGCAATTTGTGTATTATTGTACAACCTTGTGGTCCTCTCATCCTGCCATTAAAACACACTTAAATTAGACTCTACATTTGTTAATCCCATGAATGGCACTTGGTGGAATATGAAATAGGTTTTATTTGACTACAGTGGCTGGAGTCATGGTAGAGGGCTCTCTGAGGACCGGGAGCAGACATTACAATCTGGACTGAATGAGGAAAAGCTAGTCCTTGTGTCAAGCATCTTTGCAGTGATCAGCATGTGTTGCATCCCATTCACAAGGTGACTCATACATCTACTCTCGCTCAGAACCCCTCGTCACACCACCACCTCCCCTGTGGTTCAGTGCGGTAAAAAGGTAAAGGGAACGTGAACAGAGACATCTAGAGGTTACTTCACGGTACTGCTCAAGCCTTCACGTCACGCACCTCCAGGGCCTGGCCTACATTTACGACCTAAAGTCAAATTAATATTCATTCATTCATTATCCATACCGCTTATCCTCACAAGGGTCGCGGGCTCAAATTAAAATATTTATTCATAATTAATATAGTGACATCTTACCGTCCCGTTTGTTCAGAACAAGAGTCGTTCCAGAATTGGAGGAATTGTTTTTTGTTTTGTTTTTTAAATATATATTGTCCTCATTTGATGTCAAACCCGAAGATGGTAAAAATTAAAGATTAGGCTTCGCTGTTCCAATACTTTTGTATCCTTCTGTCAGTGCCATAAACAGTTCCACTATCAAGTGGAAACTGAACGCCGACCTCTGATTAGGAGTCCGGGTCCCAAAGCTTCACCCTGTCAAGATACTTGACAGACTTTTCCCTCTTTGAGCGGATGCCCATGAATAGTACACACAAAAGCAAGGTCAATTTTCCACTCGTACCATCCACACTTAAGTATTTTCTCCACGTGAGGGTTGGGAAAATGCATTACGCCTCACTTCTATTTCTGTCTTCAGTATGCACAATTGCTGGTGAGGTCATTCGTTAGATTCGCAGCCACTGTGAGTAAAGCTCGTCACAAAAGTACCGCAAATATATTTACAGTATATGTGGATGTGTCTCAGGCAACACACTCACATCTTTTCTTTTTTAGGGGGCAGGGGGTGTACAATATACAAAAGCACGAGACACAAGTTGAAAATGGAAAAAGGGCTGTTTTTTTAATGGAAAAACGGCTCTTCTATCTATTTGGGATTCCAGGAAGTTGTCCCTGACAACATTTCTCATGCTGACCAGGAGATGGCGACAATGTAGCGCCCGAAGACGATGTAGTGTTGTGATAACTGTGATACCTGTGATTCACTTTAATATTTGTGGCGTGAAATTGAAGCAACAATTTCCACGCGAAGCCAAAACAGTCATCGTGACAGCTCGGGCACTGGGTGGCGCTAGTGTGCATAGCGCCGTTGAACAAGCAGAAGATAAAGATGGTCTTGGCTTGGCGGAAGTGACGTAAGGTCTGCTGGTGATTTGGCGACAGTTGAATCATCACGTGCAGTCCACAGGCACGCCGAGATGGCGTACGACCGCGTGATTGCTTCGCAGGTAAGTGAGAACACGAGCAAATGTTTGTCGTTTGTTGCAGGATTGCACACTTGAGGAACTCAGCAGTGTTTGACGTTTGAGCACAGCACGTCACAATTCACTTCTTTGTTAATTAGCAGCACCGTTGAACCAGATGAAGAAAACGCTTGGCTTGGTGGACGTGGCGTCAGGCCCGCAAGTCAATTGGCGACAGGTGTGCACGACGGGAATCATGGCCTGTAGTCCACAGGTGAGGCAAGATGGCGACCGTGAACATACGAACAAATGTTTGCTGCCGATTCTCACAATGGCATTTTACTTGTTGCAGGATTTGCACACTTGAGGAATGTAACAGCGTTTGACTTTCGAGCTCAGCACGTCACAATTCACTTTTTTGCTAATTAACAGCGCCGTGGAACCAGATGAAGAAAACGCTTGGCTTGGTGGACGTGGCGTCAGGGCTGTAGGTCAATTGGCGACAGGTGTGCACGACGGAAATCATGGCCTACGGTCCGCAGGTGAGGCAAGATGGCGACCGTGAACGTAAATGTTTGTTGCCGATTCTCACAATGAAATTTTGCTTGTTGCAGGATTTGCACACTTGAGGGACGCATCAGCGTTTGAGGTTTGAGCACAGAATGTCAGTTTTTGTTTGATTTAGCACATTGCGCTCTGTTTCTTTTGCCTTGATTTAGTTTTTTTTTTTTTGTTTGTTTGTTTTTTTTAATGCTGGCCATCTTTTTTTAATTGTTTTTATTTTTGATTGTTGTAAATGACACAACATTTTGTACTTGTCATTTGAAGTGTAAGGTTTTTGTTTGAAATTTACTGTCATGGAATGTGTGTTGTAAATGACAATGGCATTGTTCTTGGGAATTGAAGTGTAAGGCTTTATTTGTTTGACTAATTTATGGTGTTTATTCAATATGGTGTATTTTATTTCAAGTGGCATGTAACTTTTTTTCTTTTTCCCTGGATCTTGATCAAGAAGTTTACTGTCAGGAGGGGAAAAATTGAGACCCTATTTATTTGCACATTGGTGACTAACCCGCCATACTGTATTAATACAATGTACTTTCTTGGAGTGTTTGTTTTGCAAACTTGTGAATGTGGTTTTGCCTAATTTTTAACGCCGATTGTCACGAATTTTTCCTATAAACATCTTCCGCTTCAAATAGTCCAAAATCACGACTGTATTCCTCCACTGCCGGTTAAAAAACAAACAAACAAAAAAAGCACACAGAGGAATCTTTTGCAAGCATTCGTTTCTCTGGTTTCCGGTCGGAGGGGACACTTCATCCTATTTGGACGGTTAAGATAGCCTCATGCTACGCTGCCATTTTTGGACTGAAACTTGGATTATCTGTCTGATCTGAGGTAAGTTGTGCTAAAATTATATGAATGTCTTATTGTGTACCTGTATCACTAACATGAGCTAGGGTGCCGATGACGTGAATTTTTCAAGAAATTTCAGATTCAGTTTGATGCTAATTCGCCGTAGTCAACCACAATGGCATAATTCCGGTAGCAAATACTATGCTGTACCTAGACTCCTTTCAACACTCGCACGCATTTTCCTTTAGAAACTGCCGTTCTTGTTGGTATCTGTAATTATTACAAAAATGAGTTATAAACATAATTTCTGTTGATTGTTTGTAGGACTGAAAACAAATGCAGGATCCTTCAATACAAAGCAAGCAGGAGGACCTCAGACCAAGTGGAAATAAGTGTGCACTTTCAGCTTGTTTGACATTTATGCAACTGTGTACACGTATCCATCTTGTCTAAACTGATTTCTTTTTTTTTTTGTCTTCAATTGGAAGGACCAGACTGTACAAATGTGCAACGTTTATCTGTGCCTCAACAAACTGTTTTGTGAGCTGAAGTGACATGCTCAATGTGCACACTGAATGTTCGCTCAAACTGAGTAGGAGTAAAGGTAAGTAAACATTTTTTTTTTTTTCTTTTGCTGACAAATGTAGTCATCAAGAAGCTGTGTTCAGTGGAGGGGTTTTAGGGTGAATTGTCATAGTGAACAACACAAACATTTTTGTTGATTGACAGGACCAGATAGTGAGGAAAATCTGCTTCTCTGGAGTCCACCTGCAGTGCTTCCCCTCATGAAATGGAGTTTATATATGTATTTTTTTTTGTCTTGCCTGGCTTGGTGTTTGCATTTCGTCGGCTGTTGAGACTCTTTTGTAAATAAAGGGCTATACTTACTGCAGGTTGGTGAAGCAGCTGGAGCCCAGCGTGTCAAAGGACGGCAGCGTAATAAGTACAAATGCTCCAAAAATTGCATGCTTGTTTTGTAGGTATGAAAGGGAAGGCTGGTCAAGGTCACGACACATATGGAGATTGAACAAGTGTTTTGTTTGACCGTTGTACTCTACATGTTTGATGTCGCAAGGTGGAGTGGGATGGGTGAGAGGCACCAAGATCCACCAGATGAGGGTAATGAAACCAAAAAGATATGGAAATGAAATGAAAGCAGACCTCCATTTTGATTTTGTTTTTATTGCAGTGTGACGAAGTAGCTTGGGCCAGGTGACGCCAAAGAGAACCAGAGCATTGTAAAGCCTAGAAATGCATTAAAGGAGGCTTGTAGGGTGGACCAGGAGCTGCGCACAGGAAACAAAGCACATGGCAATTTGATATGCAACAGGC
Organism: Filicampus tigris; assembly: GCF_054856515.1. NCBI lineage: Eukaryota > Metazoa > Chordata > Actinopteri > Syngnathiformes > Syngnathidae > Filicampus > Filicampus tigris. The sequence goes on along the minus strand of NC_141234.1, from coordinate 9,649,880 downwards.
ACAACTACTTTCCTTTTTTTGTTGCAGGTCTCATTGAGCTGGATGGACTGAAGGAGCAGTTGGAAAAATGAAGCATAAAGCAGCACACAAATGAGCATAATCTGTCCAAGGGGCGTCTGTAAATGGTGAACAGATATTACATTTAATATCCACTTCCAAACGTAATATCCAATTACCAAAGGACACAAAGACTGTGTAACAATAACACCTAATTGAATTTACCTTAACAGATAAACGGTCGTGTACAGGACGGAACGCTACGATTTGCTAAACTGGGTAGAGGTTACTAAACTGTGGGGACAGATTAGTAAACGTTTTTGTCTACACGAACTTTATTGAACAAACCAACCAAAGTTATTAATTGCCATGCGTTTTATTACCTCTTCCCACCTTTTCCATTCACTAGGCTCATCCTCGACCCCATAAATCACACCGCTTTCATTCATTTCTAGTCTTTACACTGCTCTGGTTCTTCTTGGTGCATCCCGTCCCAAGCTGCTTCTCACCGGGAAGAATCCTGCTCGGTGCAGAATCCACACAACAAAAGCATTGCAAAGTAATGTATAGTGTCGGCTTCCCTCGCCCGTCCTTTTCGGCGACCTGGCTGTCATTACACAACACTTCGTCGTCTTCAGCCGCAACGTTGTCGCCATCTCCTGGTCAGTTGGAGAAATTATCGGTGACAACTTCCGGCAATCCTAAATAAATATACAAGTCGGGTTTTTGCATTTGTATCCTGTGCTTTATTCTATTTTTGTAGTCAAAACAAGAATTGAAAATCAAACTGTTATTAGATTTTTCCTTACCAGTTCTAGACAACACGCGAGAAAATCAAGCTGTATTTCAATTCGAAAATGAAAATCAAATTACCGGTCGCTTTTTCATGTTCTGCTTCCAAACATAAGAGAGCCGTAGAACATAAGTGTACATTTTTAAAGGTAGACTTTTCCACTTCAAAATGTTTTTGGATTCACGTGATTTTATTTTCTGCACCACACGGAAATATCGAATTTTCTGCGTCCCTTTCAAGGCCTTTTCATCGCAGTTTTATAAAATTAATCATTGAAACCTTATTTGTACTTGCACTCTTTCTTAAAACATGCTTTTATCGTAACCTTTTTCCATATTCGATAAATCCAGTTAGTGAGAGAGGGAGTGGAGGCAGTTTACTGCCACCTTCTGGCAGATTAGTGCAAGCGGAAAAATTGCAGTCATCGCCCCCACCCCGCCTTCTTTATCAGCTCACAGACAACATTTGTCTGGGTGGAAGCCAGAGGACACAACTGTACGACGGAGGAGGAGGAGGAGGAAGAGGAGGAAGAGGAGGTAGGCGAAGTACTTGTATAAAGCCGAGAGTGAACATGTGGGGCCACATTGACGAGTAACAACACAAACTTCTGTGCTCACCTCCCAGACCGCTCGCCGACACTTCGATGCAAAGCACGGGCACTCGTTAATATTATTATTTTTTTCTTAACTTTTCTTCTATTGGATTATTTCTCTTTTAAACGTATTTCAACCGGAGCGATGGATATTTACATTTTACTTTCCGTGTTGTCTGTTATTCACTCCTGGATTTTAAGCACAGGTAAGAAAACGCTGAATTCATGTTTATTTTTAAAATGTGGATAAATTGCGGTATATTTATATAAAAACACTTGTTTCAATGTTGTATTTATGTAATTTCAGTGTTCTCTGCGCCCGTTGAAGCGTCACCCACCGTCTCCCAAGTGCGCCATGTGCGCAAAAAGCGCTGCTCGTGCGCTACTTTCTTGGACAAGGAGTGCGTCTATTTCTGCCATTTGGACATCATATGGGTCAACACTCCTGAGTAAGTGTCTCCTCAAGTAAAAAGACCCCCAAAAAATGTTTTCGTACTGACTATAATAATAGTGCACAAATCTAGATCCGGGGGTGAAAATTAAGAGAGCAGTTTCTCTAATTATGCTTATAGGTATTGTAATTTATATTTGGGTTAGAAAAAAAAGAACATTTTTTGTTTCATTCTCAAATTCCAAATAGCACAAGTCTTGTCATGTATAACATGTATTTGCAGAAAATGAAAAATGGTCAAAATAGCAATTTATATGCCTGTGCAGGTTATCAGTCACCCAGGTCATGGTAATACACAAAAGTTGAATTGAGGCAGATTTTTGTTTGAAGATATTTCACCTTTGATCCGAAAGACCTCAGTTCTAAATTTGAAAGAAACCTTCTGGATTAAAAGTGAACTATCTTCAACAAAAGGGTCCAGTTCCTGTAATTCACTTTGCGTATTACTATGTCAAAAAGACAAAGTTCAGTGTGGATTTTTTTTCTCGAGCTGTAAATACACATTTCTATACAATAAGGACACCCTGAGTCAAAAATCTTGAATTCAAGTCAAGGTGATGACTATTATGTGTGTTATCTTGATCTCAACTCTCTATTGTCTTTCCAGGCGCGTCGTCTCTTATGGCTTGGGCAATGCCCCCAGGAAAAGACGTTCGGTCCCGGTTGCCACGACGACCGAGAGTAGTCGCTCCCGCTGCCAGTGCCTGCATCAGGGAGACCTCACCTGCACTTACTTCTGCCAGAGGCTGGACAACAACAACCACCTCAGGTGCGTCCTTTGCATCTGATTTCACTGCTTGTTAACATAATACATAATCACATACAGTATCATTAAGCAGTATTTGGCTGTGTCACGAATGCTTTATTTACTGTGAGCATGGAGTAAATTGGTGGGGGGAAAAAAAAACCAACCTTTTAAGCTTGCGCTGGCATGTTTGTGTGCATGGTTGCTTAAATGCTCTTAAATAGGGGATATAATTTGAAGTCATTATGTCTTTCAGGGATGAGACATCAAAAACTGAAATCCTCTCCGATGACGGCCCCGAGATGGGGACTGACACGAGCAAGACCAAGAGGTGAGGAAAAAATAAAAACGGGGATGCCATATATTTTTTTTGAGGCATAAAACTCAATGACATGTTTTGGTATTGGAGCCATAAGCAAATGCCTATGTTGTAATGATTCAACAGTAAAAAAGTACAGACTATATATTTGAGTACAAAAGCAAACATTTTGATTGCCAATCAACAAATGTTTTATGTCCACAAAGAAAAATTCTGCCTGAAAAATCTACTAAATTCATACTTGGTTTCAAAGTACACCCCACCACTGTACCCATAAAAGAATTACATTACCATGAGCCGAATAGCACAATTGAGTCTTTTTTTTTTTTTTTAATGTTTTGGGAAAACAAGATCATTCAAGTTGCCTTTGAGTGAGCCAAGACACAGAAAATGTCACAAAAAGTGGATACACATCAATTATATACTTTCTGAAGATCATTTATTTGTTCTCTCTGTCAGCATAAGTCTCTTTGTTAGAAGGGAATAAGACCAATTAGGCAAAATGTGATAATTTCCTACAGCACATCTTAAGACCTCTCACGGCTGTACCGACTTACAGACCACACACACACACGCACACGCAATTTTGAGCAAGCACATTGTTATTTGTCACTGATTTTGTAACAGCGCATGCTTTTCGGTTTAGTAAACGCTTTTCGGTTTGGTAAACACGATGACTAACTGTTTGTGTCTAATTTAGCTCATCTTGCTTTCAAGTGTCTCCTCATAATGGGACAATAATGATTCCTCCATTTACCAGTGCGTTTTTGACATTTTCGGAAGTGCGTGACTAACACGCTCACCCCTCCTCCTCTTTCAATGACAATTTCCCATAACCTGAAACAAGACCGTCTCAAATGCCTAATTGCCGTCTCCGTCTTTGTGCGCAGGATGAACAATCGGAGAAGGGCGACGCCTCCCTGGCTCCGAGCCGCCACCAAAACGCAGCCGCTTCTGACGAATTGGACGCGGCGCCACAGGGCGAGAACGCGGCGGGCCCAGGGGACGAGCTCCTAGAGATGAGCCGTCAAGCCAGAGGAGGGAGGGGAATACCTCAGGGATGCTACGTGCATGGAGCCCTTCCAGCGACCACCTCAGCGTTGGCGACGTGAGCGCCTGCATCTTGATTGCATCCCAAGCAGAGCGCGGGCGCAGAGACGGCGGGCTGAGATCTCAGAAGATAAGCTGAAGACAAGAACTCAGTCAAACTACTTCATCATCACCTGTGTGCACTTCATAAGAAACATTTCAATACTTTTTTTAAAAATTACATCAGACACTCACTGCCATCTATGGATTATTCTAATTCTCAAAAACCTTGCATGCCAACATGTAGTCGGGAACACGCCATTCTGGCTGAACCACTTCCTGTCTACGGCAAGACCCTATGTAGCTATGCAGCTCATGGGAATTATAATTTAATGGTTTTCCCTAAAAAGTATTCTCCTCCTCAATGTGTGAGGTTTTATATATTGTCATATTTATTTGTATATTTTTTCCTTTATTTGACAGCCATATTGGTTCTGCGTTAGGTTTGTCATTTCCATGAAATGCTTTGACCTCAAAATGCCAAATTCTGGCTAAATGTTTGAATAAATTTGTACACGTTTATTTAAACCTGAGTCGACTCGTGTTTGATTTATCAATACAGCATAGCAGGGGAAGAGTGCATCCACCGTGAGCTAAAAATAATGTCAGACAAGACTGTGCCACAATTTTGTATTAAAATCCATAGAATAATACCGGTATATTTACAACAACAACAAAAAAAGAGAGAGACAAGCCTGACAAAATGCGAATAAATAATACATGGTCAGTTTGTATTTTGTCCTTAGCTGAATTTACATTAGATTCAAATTAAATAATAGAAAAAATAATTACATAAATATTTATGTCAACCAGTTCAATACCTTCGGGTTGAGCATGTTAAACCCACATAAAAAGTGAGTTTAATAATGATATACCTGTAACTTGGATCACATTCATATTTCAAACACAAACTAAATTTAATACATTTTCTTGGATCAACAAAATCACAATTGCAAAAGGCAACTATTTTCCCCCCCGCGACCCATTGCATCTGCTGGATTTACAAAAATCTAAATTTGATCAAAGCATCCAACACTTTGTCCACTTTCATCCCAAGCCAATTTTTTTTTCTTGTCAGACAAGTGTAGCGCCACACCAGAAATGTCCATTTACTGTCTTCATGTTATGTACTAAAATAACATTTGACTATTAACTCATTCACAGACATTCTCATACCCTGTTTTACCCTAACGTTTGAAAAAAATGAAAAAAAAAAAAATCCTGGGATTGAATAGCTGGACTGTGAAAAGACAAATAAATACGTCCTTGGCAGTGAATGAGTTAAACAAATGCTGGGGTGCACGGACATTACTGGTACGCCAAATTCAGTCTGGAAATGTGACACTTGCGCGACCAATTTTGTTCCTCCTGCCGTCCGGCGCGGCTCGAGATACTAACTGGTAAGCGTTGACGGGGATTTTAGGTCTCATTAAAACTAAAGAGAGTCGAATGATGTTGACCATCAAAGCACTTTAAGATGTCATGTTGACACTTGTCTTCTTAAACTCAAAGTAAACACGCTACCGTTGCATTGCCACTGAATCAAAACAAGAGCTAGCTTAACGTGCTGCAGCCTGACACTGACTTGTTAATGAACTTCTGTCCCGATCCAGATGTAATTATCGACACGGGGGATGTTTTTATTGCCCGCCCGACCACGTTTGGGGGGCCGGTGCAGATCTATTCTTATGGGATACAAAAAAAAAATGTGGTTGTCGAAATAAGTCATACATAATAATAAAATAATTTACCGCATATGAAAACACCCCTGCTATACATCATTAGTGACTTAATTCCGCCCGAATGATCATCTTTCTCAACTTTCTCACTTCAGCATCAAGCACCTGCTGAGACGTGACTCATCGAAACATGAGTCACCCTTACGGTATTCCGTTTTCTCTGTCTGGCTCCGAGAACCTCGGGTCCGATGATGCCTGCAGATAAGGGCAATTTACAGCTGCGGCGCTTTAATCGCCTTTTAAACACAGTCCTGCGTCTGTTATTTTCCCAAAATGAACCTTCTCTCGTTCACTTGTACACACAAATCAAGACTTTCCGCAATCAGTTGCTGAGCTTCATTTGATCACTTTTGTTAAATTAAAAAACAGCATTTTTAAAAAAAATTTATTTGGGCTTTTGTCAACTGACTAATAAAAAAAATGGCAATTATCTAATGATACATCCTCATGTTTGTTGAGATTACAATTTGGTTCAAATTTGTGGTTTGTAAATCATTCTTTGTGCCGACAACATCAAACAATTCTTCTTCAAGCAGGCCATGGACGGGGAATATCTTGCTTCCCAGCATCTGTTGCGTCATCGTCATGAATGCCCTGCTTCAAGTTCCTCCATGTCGAGAATTGACTTTATTGCGCTCTGTTTACGTCTTTTTTTTTTTTTTTTTTTTTTACACCGTTGTCATCTGCAGATGAAAACAACGAACCGCTTTTGACAAATGTACGAGTTAAAAGTACTATTTTCAAATGTAGTCTAAAATTTGTCCGAAAAATAAATACACATACCTGGAAATATCTAAGTCCAGTATTGTAAGTATTTCTACTTTGTTACTTCCCACCATTGATAAAATGTTGGAAGAAAAAAAGCCAACATTTTCTACTGATGTAAATATTTACCATTCTTTACGTTAGAGGACGGCATCATGCCTTGCAGGAGTCCTCCAGATTGGCTCCCGTCATCTACGTGCAGTGTGGTGAATGTCATACAAGTTGTTCTTGGGTTCACTTCAAGCGGCGGTGCGACTAAATTCACTCCCATCACTCATTGTTAAATTGTTTGAATTGGCAGTAGACAGCAACCCGGTGCAAATTGGTGGAAAACTTTTAAGTCTGCAGGCCGTGTGGCAGATGTATTCTAATTAGACTGACTGTGCCTGAGGCTGCTAGCAATAAATACGGTTACTGTTTCTGTGTGTAGAGGCCAATAACATTAACAGCACAAATGCCAAAGTATCCAGATCAACCCGGTTCTTATTTGCAAAACAGCTGTAGACATGTCTGACGCGGAGTCAGTCAGGACAGGCAGTTATATAAGAAAAAAAAAATGATTAACTTTATGAGTTATTGAACCAGGAAACTACAATACAGTCGAAACACATCATGTAATTCATCATGATGATTTTGGACACTTCCACATTCCATGAATCCAGCCTTGCAATCACAAAGGTAAAATTAAATTTACAGTAAAACATGAAAACGATGCGAAGATTAAGATAAGATAAGATAAGAATGCCTTTATTGATCCCACAGTGGGGAAATTTTCATTGTTACAGTAGCAAAGATATAGGTCACACAGGGGCGGCGGCATAATGTGGCCATTAATGTATAACATTGACGGCAAACATTTAGAATCAAACCTATGTAGATATACGCAGTAGCATGTGTATATACACATGTGTATACACACCAACCTACATCTACATAAAAAATATGAGGAACACTCATTTCGGCCTGTGCATAGTACAGAGGAAAAAATACTCTAAGTGACAGTGCTGCAGTGCTGTAGTGAAATGTAAGGAACAGCATTGGATAAAAATAAAACTAGACTAACAGTAGTGGGGAATGTTGAGTATTGCACGGTATTACAGTAGTGGGGAATATTGGGTATTGCACGATATGAGCTCAGGTGCAGGACTGCACAATTGCACTAATGACCGCCAGTTATTAAGAGTATCACATCTCTTTTTTTTTTTCTAACTGAAGCGTAAAAGAAGTCAACCAGGCAGAACGGTGAACTATTGGGAAGCACGTCTGCCTCACAGGTTTGAGTTGTGGGTTTAGATCCTGGCTCGGGCTGCGTGTCATGTATGGAATTTGCATGTTATTCTCTGGCGTGTGTTGGTTTGTTGTCATTACTACGGCTTCCTCCCGCATTCCAATAGCATATACGTGCACAGAGGCAGGTTAGAATGGGTGTTGGTAATTTCAGAGACGTGCAAGCTGGTGTATTTAAAAATATGTATGTAATAGTATGGCGGTTGCGCCATTGTGGGTGTGAACACCGACGTTATATCGGCGGACTTCATGTATCCAGCCCCACCACTGAATGTTCATGTGTTGTGTCTTGTAATGAGGCCTAGTAGATACAGTCACAATAGGGACAGAGCCCAGCCAAGAAATAGCACAAAAAAAAAAAAAACAGCAGTAAAGACAGGTAGTAGTAATAAATACCAGGGGGTCCTCTGTTTAGGACGGAACCAATGCTTGACATTTTAAGGTTACAGACAATGTAAGAACATTTACCATATATACTGAAGTTTTAGTCATTATCATGCAAATATTTACCGTAATTGCAAATTGTAATTGTGTGCTCCAACTCGCTTAAAAATTTGAGCTTTTAAAAATGCAACGTGCAGACTTGCTTTTATTTATTTATTCATTTCATCAGGCCGGAATGTTATTACTTAGGATAATTCGTACAGCGTAATAATTTGGATTATTTAATTTAGAGAAAAAAAAAATCAAGACTCTCCACTAAAACCCAGGCTAAACTAGCTCCTCCCAATATACAAAGTTGTTCCTCGGTTGAGATGTATCACTTCAACATATTATTGCATTACTTTCCTATTTAGACAACGGGCAAATATAAATAAATATAAATGGGTGAATTTGTGAATAGTGAACTGTGAATGTGTGATGGATTACGCAAATGCTTCTCATTAAATTACAATATTATTCAAATATATCTTATGGCCATCACATGAAATGCCATATGAAAAATGGATTTTTCATATATAATTTTGGTTGGCAATTGTCCATCTTCCTATAATATGAATTTCACTTTTTTTTTTTAATTGAACTACTTTTTTTTTCTTTTCATTTCTACAACATTCCAAATCACTGACATTCACCTGAAGTATACCATATGCGATAGTATCAGAAGAAGACTTATCAGGTTGACATTTCCATCATTCTATTTAAAACACAATTACATGGCCTTTACTTCATGAGTCAGCTTCGTCCCAATAAAGCGTTCGGTTCTGCGAGAGCACCGCTGCACCGCCATCCCTCCTTGCATAATATACTTGCACTCCAAAGAAGGTTAACACGCAAGCGGGCCGGGCTGGGCCGGCGACACAACACAATGGCCGTCACCCCCTGAACTATTCACTTCAATGCAAGTAACTCCCCCGGGACGTTAGCTTTTGACACAAGTCATTAGTCTATTGAATAGCGTGCGAGCTAGCATAATAGCCCATTACACAGCGAAGAATCTCCAGCGCTCGGCAGGAATTCGGCAGCTAACAATAGAAAGGGAACATCGGGGCGGGGCCGATGGGCCTCGACATCTGACGCGCGCGCTACCTCAACACGCCCAAGTTAGCATTCCGCGCACTTCGATACACTCACAAAAAGTGATCGGTATTGAGCTTTTTGGGGACATTTCAGGTTGAACCCTCAAATGCACTATGGTGGAACTTAAATAGAAAAGGAGCGGTGACACACTTCTCAAAACTAATGCTCGGAATGCGCGCAGGCACCTCTCAGCACCCCGCCTGCCTGTAATCCCGCGTGCCAACCGAGTGTCTCCCGAGCTATCAGGCATGACGCCGTGTAAAACTTGATGGGAATATCCCCCTTGGATACTTGGAGTGGTGCTGAGCTGACGGACGTGAACGTGAGACGCTTCGCAACTGCACAGCTGGGTTTGATTTAAAGGGACGCAGAAGGCGTGAGGGGGCTTCCACCTGTTGCTCATATGAACGGGGGCAACGTTAGGAATGCTTGGAATTGCGCAACCTCGTTTCATGAAGGGGTCAGCGCTTGAGCTTTTTGTCCAAATTGAGTTCAGAGATGCCAGAAATGATAAATAAACTTTCTGCACAGAGCCTACATGTATACATTAGAGGCGCATTACAGAACGTGTTTATACATTTGGACAAGACTTCAAGCTGTTCCATTTTTTTCCCCATCTCGATACAAACATTTTGACTTTTATTTTTGTTTAATGGTACAAAAAATAAACAAATAAATAAATAAAATCGACCTTGTTCTAAATGATTTTTTGAAAATTAATTGGTGTGTGAAGATGTAATAAAACTCCTAAATTGACCGATTGTTTGTGAAAGAGTAAGCCTACTTTTATTTAGCTTGACTGTTTTTATTATAAACATTCATTAATAATAATGGGAATTATTAACAGCTCCAAATACCCGTGAGTGTTAGCACACTTCAGGCTACTTGACTGCTGTCAAGAAAAGCCTCCTAGAACATCGGAACTTTATTTGTTGTTAAACCGAGGCACTTTAAATGATAGCAGGTATGCTCACCCTGTTCAGCAATCGTTCGAATGTGATTGTTTGATTTTGAACATAGCCTTCTGAGGCATATGAGGGAGGAACTAGTTTATCTCTGTTGTTAATTTTACTTTCGCCCCGCAGAATATTTTTTTTATATTCAATTGTGGTATACAAGTCATAGGTCAGATTAGTGGAGGAACAAGTTTTGAAATTATTTTAAATGGTCTTCCTGGCTTTTGAATAGGGGTGTGTAGACTTTTTACATCCAAAATAACATTTATATGTAGTACATTTACCGATGCCAATAATACTGTGTTTTAATGTGATTATTAATTCCTCCAAATATTGCTTAGTTCAGTTTAAGGGAATCAGAAAGACAGTTACACAGCGTCTTGGTATTCAAGCTATTGCCTTCGTCGGGTTATTTAAAAAAAAAAAATTACATTGTTTGGTATTACCTCATCGCAAAAATAAAGTCTTGTGACGGAAATGGCCGTTTGGGCTTTAGCAGCTAATAAATCTAGCGTATCGTCACACTATCAGACTAAATATTAAGACAAGCGTCCAAACCTTCGGGTTCTCGGGGTGAAATTAATCAGGACACGGACTTAAAGTGGCACGCACATGTTATGCATCAGGAGCCTTTTCTATGCTTTTTGCTCCACTCTCTTTTGTCAACTGTATTTGTTTACATGACCAGCCATGAGACGCTTTTTCTCTCCTTCTCTTTTATATACGCGGCCTCGCTCTACACACGATGCAAATCCCTCGCGAAGGACGCCCAAGGTAAACGTTGACGGACACCACAGGTGTGTGGAAAGCTCTGAAAGCCATGGAAAATGATATTTCATCTGTGATTCATACCGGCATGGTGTCAAGTCATTGTTTAAAGGGGAAATGTTTGTGAAGCACCTGGACAAGCGACTCTCTCGCTTGCTAATTTAATCCTCTCTTGTATACAGGCATGACTTTTTTTCCCGCCTTAAATTTAGTAACTGTAAACATAAACGTGTACACAAAGAATTTTTGACCTCTTTTTCGAACACTTGGGCCTACTACGCTACTGTACTCTATTGTTGGTTATGATTTTTATACTTGAGTGTGACTGTGTCTTTTTTTTTTTTTTAGGTGGAACTTGCTTGAAAAAGCTGAAGAGCCACTGATCTAAATCATATGCAATCACACAGTAATGGTTGACCACAACACGTCCAGTGCCAACTCGTCCTCCCATTGCAGCAAGTGTATTTGTGTAGGCTACGTGTTGTTGTTTTGATAGGAAGGCTGCCAACTGATAAACTTGTGTTGGACTCATTGCAATATGCAATCATGCTCGTCTGCGGCTCAAACATGTCATTGTGTACGGATTGCCGCCACCATTGTTCATGTTGGGGCCTGGAACTTGACATTCTTCACTACTGTCAACATGGGGGCGCTAGGCTAATGTCTTCTTATTAAATCATCCTTCAATCATGTTATTAATTAAAAGGTATTCATGATGTGAAGACTGATCATGTTAAAAGATTTGTGACAGCTGTGTCTAATATTTTGCCTCCATGCTACAATGTTACAAGGCAACGGAAATAATGCAAAGATGCCAATCTTCAAAATCAACAGACTTCGGAAACTATTGAAGGGTACTATTTCTTATCCCCTTTTCGCACTGATGAAAAAAAACAACACTTTTTTTGTGATGTGTATTTGTCACGATAAAATGTGACCTGACTTTTAAACATGCTAACAAGGACTTTTTGGCTCACATTCACATTGCTGAACAGAGATGGGAAATCCAGCAACCGAAAGTAAAAACACTGCCCCGGTTTGGTTTAAGAGGCTTCTACTCAACCGACAGGTAAACAAGCTCAGTTGATGAGAAGGCTGCGGCTTAAAGCCAGGGAGCGAATAACCGCGTTTCTACCACTAGAGCCAGGAGCGCTGTTGCGTCTTTCTACCTTTCAAACCGGGAGAGCGGATACGTCACTGTCCTTTTTTAATCCAATTCTCCGTCTCTTAACCAATTTAATGCATCCGCATATGCACGTGACGGTGTCGCGAGAGGATGTCGTGGCATTTTTTTCGAGCCGTAGGTAGGCTAATGGCAGACGCTGTCGATCGCCGGAGCTCTGATAAGTAACGGCAGTGATATATAGACGACGTGCACGACCAGTGGAACCAGTCGAACGTGATATGATATGGTTTGAAGACAATTACGATATTGACGTCTTTATAACAGAATAGAGGATGGTAATTACCACTCGATTTAAAAAAAAATTAAAATAGTGCTTCTCTTGCACTGACACGTTATTTTTACATCTTCGATTGAAACAGTAAATGATAATAAATTCTGCCTGTGTGAAAGGCACATGTCTAAGCTCTTTAATTCTTTTGGAATTATGTTTCTGTCTGCTACAGGAGCTGAGATATTAATCATTTTGTAAGTGTTGAATTTCTGGGAGAACTTCAGGTTTTCAAGGGTCATTCCATTAAGCCAAACTGTGACAGGATCACTTTCTGGATGTGGATTTACCATCTTTGTTGCTGAACATGAACATGTAAATAAATATGATGGCATGAAAGAAAAAAAAAAAAAGACTCAATATCAGGGAGCGCTTCAGGTCCACTGGTTGGAGGGCAAAAATATTTGATCCAGGCGTTGACAACCGACGCCACTGCATGCAGGGACAAGTTACTGAATATGATTTCTTCCCGAATAAAAGCTTACGACACAGAACTCTTGCTTTCACTTACTGTAATAATCATTATGGACAGCAAATGTCAAACTCGACCTTGATAAATGAAATTGGAAATGACACGTCAAAATAGACGTGGATGATATGCAACGGGTGACCACAAGTGGTGCTTCCCCGTCGCGTCACCGATAAGATTGTGGTAATTGTCATTGTCATTTGGTCTGTTGATGGAACATTATCTTCTTTATTTTATTTTTTTTTGGTCTTTTTGCAACACATTCCACGCATATTTCCATTCAGAGCCATTTCCCCTAGACGGTGTCTGTCGCCACAGAGGCCCCTGCGTGCCCCCCACGCAACGCTGATTAGCGAGTCTGTGGAAAATGTGAACAGTGACGGCTGTAGACTGTGGTCCCGTCACGTCATTTAGGGATTCACCTCCATGTTTGGTGAGAAGACAAAAAAAAAAACAGCACCAGAAGACACTGCACTCTACTCAGCCTAGCACCTGTTTTTATCCATCTCAGGGGGCGGCCATTTTGTCACTTGCTGTCGACTGAAAATGACATCACAGTCGCTCGGGGCTTAGGTAACGACCTATCGAGGCTCACCTGTTTTCTGTAGCTGAGCTGTGATTGGTTGCTGAGCAACTGTGATGTCATTTTCAGTCGACAGCAAGTGACAAAATGGCCGCCCCCTGAGATGGATAAAAACTGGTGGGTTTTGCTGCTTAACTCGTATTCCACAAACACAATATAAATCTGAATATCAAGTGTAGACTAGTGGGGCTCCATAGAACATATTGCAACGATTTTTGGGGGGTTGACTTCCCTTTTAAAATGAGCAGAGCCAAGGGCTTTCTTTTGCAACAATGAAAGATACATCTTGTCAAATGGAGCTCTACTTCTCATCTAAAACAGCGGCTAAAGTCTCAATTTTTTACTTCCTGTTCTGCTACATCAGCACTTCCAAATACGGCCACGTGGGCAACAGGTGCGACACCGCCATTCTGTTCCCTTTCACGTTGAGTGAGTGCAGTGTGAAAAGGGCTCTACACTTGCATATTGCAATATAATTGAGATGTGTTGCGATGCACTGTGTCATCGCGGAGCTTTTTCACGCCGCAACAACAAGGCGCTCTAAAGTAGCCATGTCGGCAAACTACCTGGACCACGTCGTACTTCCCGCCCATCCTCGTTTTTACGTGCATACACTCAAAGCCAACAACAAGGCACTCTAAAGTGCCAACGCCAATGTGTTCACAACTCTCTCTAGCCATCTTTGTTTTGACTTAAAAACACGCCATTCAGAGCAGTCGATGAATGCATACAGCCCTTGTTTCAAAGTGTTCACTTGTGTGTCTCAAGGGTGAAAGTTATCCTACTAGAAACCTTGCGCAGTGGCGTGTCACAACAAGCAATGACTACCTACTTCCAGATAAACCCACATACGCGCGCACACACCTAGACACACACACACAAAAGGTTTACACATTATGTTATCAAGCCATCTTATCTGATCAGTCAGCTATTTTACTGCGCTGGATGTTGCAGCTCCGCTACCGTGCTAATGTCGCTTCGCCCTGTACCCTCTCGCTCACTGCTTGGCTGCTATCTCCGCGGCGCAAACATAACAAGATTGGGAGCACCTGCAGCATAGTCAGGGAGATTTTTTTTCCCAAACAAAAGTCCGACTCTGTCAACAGTTAGTGATTCAGCTGACAATAAATACGCTGTCACACACGTCTAACCCAAACAAGGGTCACCCAAACTGAACCTTGAGCGATTCATTTTACAGTAAGTGGCAAAAGAATTCCTTACAGTAGAAGAGTTGGCAGGTTACGCAACATTGGTTTCATGAGGTGTGCAATTAAAATAAATTGGAGTTACTTTTGTGTACTACAACTGCAAGACATGCCGTTATTTTCACATATACATATATGCATATACATATATACACATATACCGTACATATATTATGCATATACACATACATATATACACATATGCGTACATATATTATGCATATACGCATACATATATATGTACATATATTATGCATATACACATACATATATTCGTACTATAACTGCAAGACATGCTGTTATTTTCACATATACATAGATATATACACGCATACATTCATATATATATATATATATATATATATATAAAATACATATACACATACATACACATACATATATATATATATAAAATACATATACACATACATATATATGTGTATACATACATACATACACACACATATATATACATGTATATATATATATATATATATATATATATATATATATATATATATATAGAATACATATACATACATATATATACATATAAATATATATAGATATCGTCGCTGTCATGTGAAAAACAGTTATCTCCATTTCTTTTTCATTTTCTTATTTTTACATGAATGATGTTTCCGTGTTACAGACATCGCATTAATGTGAAAATTTAAAAAGTTTCCAAAATTGGAGATACATTTTTCACAGGACTGCGATGATATACACATATGCATGTATACATACACATACATATATACATACACGGTATATTTGCTTATAAACTCATTTATATTGTTGTTTTGAATAGTTATATATGGCAGTCTGATTTAAAAAGAAGGCCTCAGAGGCATGGGAAAAGTTACTTTTCACAATTATTGAAAGACTGATGACTTTCAATCCATCCATCCATTCTCTGAACCACTTATGCTCACTCGGGCTCTTGCGACCAAAGTTTGCACCCTTCTGAAAATGATGGCGGCAAACCAGTGGGAAAGTTCACATGAGGTCAGCGGAAGAGCTTTTTAAACAAGTTTAGATGCCAAGAGTCACGTGCCGGCCTTTGTGGGTCTTATCTGTCATAGTCTCTGACGTGCGCATCAATCCTTTACGCACGCTGAGCTCAGCATCTGACAGCTGCGTCATGCGGAAGCCTCTACTGTACCACCTGCACACTCACAGGTGTTACAGTAGCGCTTCGCAGGTGTGACCCCAACGCTCCAGTACGCTAAACTCTTTGACATGACGCTGGCTGCTGATATTTGGATTTAGAAGAAGCTATCGTTATATTGTGGTCTCAAATTTGGAAAAAAAACCAAAAACAACATAAACATCGTGCTTGTTTGGGTGCAATCCTAAAATGAAATATTTTAGTCCGTACCGACATTCCCTTTGGCGGAGATATGAAATGAGACTGTTGTTACTTGTTAGCTTGTAAACACTGAGCAGCATGTTCCATAATAGGAAAATGTTTCTGTGCTTCTAGCACACACAAATCATTCACATAATCTGCTCCAAAAAAAAAAAAGCAGTTATCATTTCCATAGTAAACACGCTGTTTATGTACTGTTGATAAATAGCGCTGGCTAAATAAGACAACATTATGAATAAGCTAAGCAGTCTAACAGTGAGCTCTTGAGGTATTTTTATAATTGCAGTTTTTCCTTGATAAGCAACTGGAGTCAGTCAGTGAGTTTCCTTTTCGCACGTTTTTGACATTAACAAAGCATGTGTATTTATCGTTGATACGTTGATGTAGTATCGATACCTTAAAGACCTGATGTTATGTTGTGTATGTTCTATAACATACTTTTGGGACATTTGAGGTCCTTAAAGTTGAGCTTTGTGACTGGAGTTTTATTTATTGCACTCCTGTGTCTCAGGAACAGTTCATGGAATGCACTTTTGAAACGTGACACTTGAATAAATCTCAAATGGCACTTAGGTTAAAACTTTGGAAACACACGCCTCAGTTTTTTTTTTATGTATATTTTTATAATGTTTAAATATCGCAATACGTATCCGATCGTAACCCAAGTATCGGGCTCCGTATCGTATCGGGACCAACGTGCATCGTCCCTGCCTTACTGTTGAATTAAACTTCTTTATTTGACCATAGTTATACCTTACACTGGAGGAATTAAAAATAACTGTTGCAGTTACTTTTTAAAACTTGTTTTGTTTTCTGCAGAGTCATGGCCATTATTGTATGCATTTAAAAATAGTGCTTATGCAATGTTTTGCCCCACCCAACATCCAGAGCCCGTAATTCGCATTGATGGAAGATAACTTGTTTGACTGCTGCACCCGCTGCCCGGAGCATGCTTTAAACTCGCGTTTACCGACTGACTTTTACCGATTATATTGATTTCATATATTTAAGATGTAATAATGTTGATACTCAACTATTTCAATACTCCAAAATTATTAGTATCCGAGACTGATTCTTGTTTCTTTACTTTTTTGTTCTTTAAGAAAGGAACAGGGTGTCCAGAGAATGCGGGCCATGGGCCCGTGACACATTTATCAAAGCGTCGCTCGGTATTTATTTAGCCGAGTGCATCCTGCCCATTGCTCCTGATTGCCGGCGATACGTCCTTACATTTTTCCGCGCGGCCAAGTCAGGGTCTTTTTTATCTGCTTAGCAAAACACCAACATGCAGTTTGCAGTATTGCAGACATCCTAGCAAATCAATGTAAATATCCCCCTTGTGCTCATTTGCCACAAAGGCACAGATACGGCGCCGGCTACGTGTGTGCGCGCGCGCGCGTGTGTGTGTGTGTGTTTGCGAGGCCAAAGGACACATCACTTTCCGCGCGTTCCTCGTCTCGTTGACCCTTTTATCTTCCTGAGGAACTGCGCTGTGAGGGTGACAGCAACATGACTGAATGGCAGCTTTTATAACTCGGGGGGCTAAAAACATGGCATGATTTGTCTTGGCAGCTTGTTTGTTATTCATCGCAGACTTTGGGTGACCGCGGAGAGCATAACGTTCCTCTTTAGCGGAAACTTACTTCCAGAAGTAAAAAGTGTTGCTGGAATGTGGATGTATTACTGGTATCCAAGTTAGGGAGGGGGGCGCATCTAAATGAAGAAGGTGGGCCTACGTCGTATATCGAAAACAGTTCCCTGGTGGCACGTGCTGCAAGACTCGAAATCCCAGATTTGGATCCGGACATTTGTTATCTTACATTTTCTGACGCCATTATCCACATTCTTCATCTGGGCCTGATGTCTGTGTCAGCCATCTGGTGTCTCCCCTCTCTTTTGACATGGCCTCCGTCCGTACGTAAGCTTTGCGAAAGCAATGTAACTAAGCGGGTGATATTTTTGAAAAGTGTGTCCGTGTCAACTCCAGCTCTTAATTCTTGAGCTGTCCATCACAAATCCCCCGGGCAACACGTTGCTAGATCAAAGTTGGACACAGAGGTCAAAGGGTTCAGCCCCCTGGTGGGCTGATTAAATCCATCAAAGACGCCTCCGAAAAAACACGCAAATACTCTTGCACACGTCTGGCCGCACTATGAAATACTTCCTTATGTCACTTAAGGTTTTTTTGGGTTGTTTTTTTTGTGAGTGAGGTCATCCATTCAGCTCAAATATGAGGAAACAGCTCATTGGCTCCTCGGTCAACGCTAAAGCCACGGGCCTGCACACATGCACCTCAAAACACTCTTGAACCGCTCCATTAGTGCCGCGCCGCAAGCGTCGACAGACAACTTCTTACTGGGGTAATCCCGAAGCTCAATGCAGGTATAGTCAGATGAGCTGAAAGATGTGCGTGTGTGCATGCGTGCGTGCATGCGTGCGGGTATGGGCAACCATCATTTCAGAAGCGGACGGGATAAATTGTTTACCATCAAACAAAATGATAGTGTTAGCATCAGCAGCCAGGTAATTAAATGTCCAATGGCAAAACTTTAAGAAAAATAAATAAATAAAAATCGGTAAAACATGGCTCTCATAAGATCAGCATTTTGTACACAAAATGTAAAGGAAGTGAAATGGTTTTAAACCAACCCACCTCCTGTGTGGAATTTGCACGTTTTCGCCGCGCTGACGTAAAACGACAAATATCAACACGAAACACCGAGCAGCAGATTACGAAAAACCATGTTGCTACTGGTGTTGTACACAGGGACGATCAGTATCACTTTTAAAAGTAGGACAAAAGTCGAGACTGGTATCTACATCTTCTTTGTGCTCTATTTTCTTGAAAAGAGAGACAACAAGTGGAGGAATGGAAACGAGTGTGCAATAAAGCACAGGAATGTTGCTCTGTCATGTCTTTTCTGTCACAGAAACAGGTTGAATGTGAGGACGGAAACGAAGGAGTCAACCGGATGGAACTGGACCCGTGCAGCTGCCATCATTCATTCAACAGAATTCTCCTCCTCATACCGTTAGATTCCAGTTCACTCGTCTGCGCGGGTGACAGACCCCCCAGAATTCCGGCAAAGAAAAATCCACGAAATGACTCATCTGACCGAGCACATTTTCATCGATAGGTCGGCCTCCCTTCTCGGGTGGCGTGTCTGACACGGCTGTGTTGAGCAAGTGATTGACTCGTACAAGTCACCGCATTGCTAACTGCGGGTTTAATGTTTCACAGACGAGCTGAGAGGGCTCCGGTGGAAGCGCAGAAAGAATGACATAACTAAGACTTGCGTGACTCTCCGGGCCGCCGTAGTCTCCTTTGGGAAGATTACTCGTTCAATAAGAATGCTCATAGGCACCTGTGAAGAATGCAAAACTGTAAACTCCTCAGATGATTGTTCTTTGTGCTCAGAAGAGATTCCCCAAGTTCACACACACCAACATTCCTAAGTACTAGACCAAGGACCTAAATAGGATATCCTTTGCAGTTTCGCTGATGCAACACACCGGTCTTCGGTTTTCGCCACACAAGGAGAAGATTGGAATAACTACTTTGCACGAAGCAACGAATCTACGCCTGATTCTTATTTCATTCGGATAAAAAAATTCTTATTTTCTAATTCCAGTTTGCTAGCGACTATATCAACAGAGCAAAACGTTTGTCGGACAACGCTCATCTGAAAGACGACTCCAGATTTTAGCAGCAGAAAACACAAATGCCGCCCTGAATCTGGATCACTCCCTGAGGGTTTTAGGGCCAGTGAAGGTTCAAAAGGCAGATATGCCAGAGATGCAGTTTGCCGCGAGACCTTGAAGAGGCTTGTACACAAGCCGAGCTGTTTTAAAGGCTATTCCCTGAGCAACAGGAAGCCAATGCAGAAACCTGAGCGCTTGGCTAATATGGTCCTATTTACAGGTTCCAGTTAGGACTCGAGTCCAAGCAGCATCATTCCGGATGTACTGCAGCTGTCTTATAGCTCGTTAAGAGAGCCCAAAAAGCAGGTCATGGCAGTAGTCTAACCTGCTGTAGACAAATACATGGATTAGTTTTATCCGATTTGGACACTATTCCTTTGATGAGTCAACTAGGTTTCCAACTCGTTTATTAAGTTTAAGAGGGAGAGTCTCAAGGTGACTGATAAAACTTTCCTTGGGGATGTGGGCCACAGATGTACCGGTAACTGTGATTTTATTTGTGTCTGAGTTTAACTGGAGAAACTTAATTTACATTCACACACTGATCTGTTTGAGGCAATGACAGACGACGGGCCCATGTCCACCTGCTGTCAAATTGAACAATAGGGTTCCCAGGATTGACCCCTGGGAGACCCCGCTGGTCAAAAACATTTGTTTGGAGAGTTATTTTCAACTATTGCAAGATACTACTTAAATAAGATGTCATGTTGTGGAGAATTGTTAATTACGTACTTGGATACAAACAGGCTTCCGAAGTGCTTGACCACCCATCGTGTGAAACTAAAGAACCAATTAAATCTTTTATCTTCCCATTCCTAGATGCGCGGGGCTTATTTACATAATAGCGTAGTTTCCCCACCCATGACTTGGCAGCAAGGCTGGGCAAAGTTCCACAGACACTTTTAAGAGACAGCAAATCCAAAAGGTAAGCAGAGCTGTACTGAGTTGTGTTGGAAGGACAGATTAATTTCAGACTCTCACTTTTAGTATGGATACACTTTGACACAGGTTTGCAGTCTGTCCAGCTCAGGATTTCTTGTTATGACATAACAAAAAAAATGAAAGAGAAGAGAAAGAGAATGCTGCACACATACAAGCGAAACTTTGACAAGTCCTGGTGGAAATATGCGATAACAAGATGAAGTAATTTTGTTGAGTTTCGTGGTTTAGCTGTGAACGTGCCCTTTTATCAACAAGACACTGTAACACCAAAAACAGCAAGATTGCTGGTAAAAAAAAAAAAAAGCAGTTATTTAAAAGAGTTCTTATCGTCAATCGTGCGTCCAAAACACACGTGAGGAGCGGGACAGTCCCCGGTTAACTAAGATGGCATGTTAAGGGAGCTCATGTGACATTTCTGAGCCGCCAGGCCATTGCTTGTATAGGATCAACACTCCTGTGTCTGCGTGTGCGTGTAACTGCAGGACGTTGTTGCTTGGTGTCAGGGCAAGAGCAGAGAGGCACCACCTGGAAGTACTTCTCCATAGGTTAAAGGTCAATGCCTTTGGACCTGACTGACAACGTCTGTACGCCAACAAAGTGTAATCAGAGAAAAGTTTGGGTTCAAAGGAACATAAGGAAAACATAACACTGCCTTGCCCTGTCATGTCATTATTCTTAATGTTTTTAATTTACTGTTTTACTTTTGTAACTGTGAAGTCACTGATAAAGTGACATCTATATCTATATATCTATATATATATATATATATATATATATATATATATATATATATATATATATATGTATATTAGTGCTGTCAAACAATTAAAATTTGTAACGAATTAATCGCAACTTTTCTATAATTAATCGTGATTAATCGTATTTTTCAAATACAATTTTTTACAAAGCTTGGAACCATTATTTGAGTAAAATCTTGGAACTAATGTGGAAAAAAATAAAAGTATATTTCGTTTCAAAAACTGTTCTAATAGCTTTCTTTGATCATTGAATACGATTCTTTTCCTGTAAAATACAACAGTTGAACGATACACCAAAGACGTACAACCAATATGGTATTTGAATTTGGCTGTGCAAAGACGTACAACCAATATGACGTACAACCAATATGGTATTTGAATTTGGCTGTGCAAAGTGTGCAAAGTATTTTGGATTTCTCCAATGAGCCGTCAAGCAACTTTTTAAAAGTAAAACTAGGTAAAAGTCCGTCTTTGCGACTGTGACTCTCCTCTAAGTTTGGCTGCACAGTGAGCAGAGGTCAGCTGCTACAGGAAGTAAATGAGTTAACTGAGTTAATTTTTTTTGGTGCGTTATCAAATTTAAATTAATCTTAATAGTTAATGCTTTAATTTTGACAGCTCTTATATATATATAATTTATACAGAAAAATACCGTATACGGTAATACTGTCCGTCTGTAGTAGAATATAAATAGGTAATACTACAATCATGACGATAAACAAATTAATTGTTGTTAAAGTAGAAATGGATGGATGGAAATCAAAACGGGGGAAGAAAAAAAAAAAAATCAACAAAACTGAGTATCATATTCTTTGTTAATTTTATGACACCGCTCTCATTACCGTCACGATACAAATATAACTTTGTTGTATTTATTCATTCTGGCTTCAAATATAACACGGAACTATTTTTCCATGAAGAATAAGTTTGTTTGATTTGTTTCCTTGAATTTAGGAAGCCTATCCAGCCCTGTGTAGTGAGGCCATGTCATGTCATGTCATCTTCCAAACCGCTTATCCTATATAGGGTCGCGGGGAGTTGCTGGAGCCTATCCCAGCCGTCAATGGGCGAAGGCAGACTACACCCCGAACTGGTCGCCAGCCAGTCGCAGGGCACACATAGACACTGTCACTGAGCGGGAATCGATCCCACGCTGCCCGCACACAACTCAGGCGTGTGTACCACTACACTATCAGCGGACACGTAGTGAGGCCAGCCATTGTATAATGATCACATATTAGCACGGGGGAAGCCTCATCAATTAAGAGAAAGAGAAACCAACGACATCAGTACACATTCCCAGACTTGGTTCATCTTTTAAAACATCTGTTTGTAGACGATAAGACATACAAGAAGTCACTCTTTGCTTCTTTCTGATTTCCAAAATCGCAGTTACTTCCCAAACATGGCTGATAAACTAGCCGACGTCTATGTGTCAAGTCTTTATACTTGAAAGAGGTCATTCTGCTTTTCAAGCCTCTAAGCCAAAAATCAAGACGACCCAGGCATCAACATGTCTTTAAGAACGCGAGTCCAGATTGAACCAAGGCCAGTGAAGCAGCGTGGCAGCTATTTAGTCTATTCAGCCACGGCTCCTCATAACATCCACGGGGGGCTCTCGGGCTACATGCCCCCGCTTATCAAGGCATGCCAGACATTCTCTCCACGCGTGTTTGTGTGCGATTGAATGCGGCGCGCTCGTGTGCGGGGAAATGTTTGCGTGTGCATGCTTCGACCTGAGCGCAGACGTGAGCATAAACATGTGAATTCGGCTCCTCAAAATTCCAAACACTTGTAGTGCCCACGAACCAAAACAAGGGGATGGTTTCCTGTTTTGTTCTCGGCCCTTTTGAAAGTAGAGACTCGCCTCTTTCCAGGGTCCACCTAACACCCCCGCCCTCCTTCTTTTGGTCGGTCGGATGAATGGAAAGTCGAAAGAAGCTGAAAAAGCTCCCCAGGTAATCATGAAGTAGTTTTCCATTTTAGATTAGGCGCTCACAGCTTTTGTGTCTTATCTTGTTTTCATGAGTAACTTTGCCAAATTCCAATATCATGTAGCATTGCTTCCTGTTGTTCACCCCAAAACTTTCCAAAGAGCAAGTGGTGCTGAAATAGGAAGTATTCATCCTTTAAAGGGAAAAATTAGACTCCAAAATAAATAGATGTGATTTTTTTTTTTTAATTCTTTCAGAATGACACTCTTGCAAGTCAATAATTCAAATCTGAACGCAAAGCAAATGAATCTGAAATTGGTTATTAAAATCTAGCTATTGCAGTCGGGATAGGCTCGAGAGCAGGGTTCTTCAATCCTGTTCCTCGAGGGCCGGTGCCCTGCCTGTTTTCCGTCTGTCCCTGCTGCAACACACCAGATTCAAATGATCAGATAACCAGCAAGGTCGGCAGAAGCTGGAGAACCATCCCAATTTGAATCAGGTGCGT
Organism: Filicampus tigris; assembly: GCF_054856515.1. Taxonomy (NCBI): domain Eukaryota; kingdom Metazoa; phylum Chordata; class Actinopteri; order Syngnathiformes; family Syngnathidae; genus Filicampus; species Filicampus tigris. The sequence continues at coordinate 9,625,934 of NC_141234.1, read as the reverse complement.
GTTGCAGCAGGGAGAGATGGAAAACAGGCAGGACACCGGCCCCCGAGGAACAGGATTGAAAGAACCCTGCTCGAAAACCCTTTCCAAGTTTAGCAGTACAGAAAATGGCTGACGGATGACCTTTGGTCGTAGTTTGTCAACAACTGCAATTTCTTACAGAAGCTACGTTTTTCGATTATTTTTCACCTATCAAGAAATTAGAAGCACTTCTTACAGCCTTAATGGGAAAAAACTGTTTAATGTTATTGTCGTTGATAAGTTAGTCCTTTGTTAATTTATTTGCAAAGTCAACATAACTCATTTCCATGGAACTGCAGCGAAGAATCAAGAAGGAGCCGTCTATAATGTATAAGTGCACTTTTATGAGTGTTATATTTCACTAGGGCAGATTTTTCTTTTATATCATAGATATCATATTGCGCTAGCATTGTGGTTGGTTTTAAAGCAAGAGGAAACATTCTTGATGAATTTCATGAAAACATGACAGCCAGCAAAAGTTCAAAACGCGATCGTGCCATTTTTGAGGAATCCTCGCCGCAACTAAACTGAGGAGAGGAGGTGAACCAAACAGGAGGGGGGCGGACTGCATTATTGCAACAGCTGATTGTTCTCAGAGTCAAAACAACGCACGCTCAAGCCGCTGTGGAATGGCATTGTAATAACAAACAATCCGTATTTGCCATCGCTGCTTATACAATCGGAATTGCCAGGCGGGGGGGGGGGGGGGGGCGGGGCTGGTGGGAAGGCAGGAGTGAGGCGGCAGCCGGCGCGGGCGCACATATGAGCCTGAGCGCGGCGGGACCGCAATAACAGGAACCACGCGGTGGCCCCTGCAGCACAGCAGATAAGAACCGGTCTCAATGTGGGACCAAAAGTTGCCTCATAACAGTACCGGTAATGAATAAACTTAATAACATCCGACCAATGTAAACTCACACGTACAGTGGAGCCTCTTAAACTCAACACCTTCTGTTCAAGATGATATTTCACGTACATATACGCCGCCGTATTATTACATTAACAGCAAATTTGTGATTTCATAAGTTTGTATTAAATTAAATCAGTCATGTTTGCGTCCCCAGAAGCTCACCTCTTGTTCCGCAACGCATTATTTAATGGCACTAATCCGTCTCACTTATTGACAGCGATTTTGTCCTTTTCAAAATCTTCACACGGCTTTGATGTCATGGAAAACATATGACAACAACTCCTGGAATGCCGTCTCACGTTAAATCCTTTGCCGTGAACGCCCTCGCGCACGCACGCGAGAAAAGGCCCATAAGGATGTAAAGGAAAAATTCAGTCTTTGTTTTTCACACAACTCTTGTCTCGCTCGCAATTAGTGTCAAAAGTCTTTCGGCCCGTTGGTGCTTCTGTATGGAAAATATTGTGAGAATTCTTTAAAAAAAAAAATTAAAAAAAAAAAAACAATTATCTCTGTCAAACATCCATCGGGTTATGTAATCGAAGAAGATTACTGTTGCTAAACAAGGACGTGTTTACCACTGAACGCACACCGGTATGCTGCTGTTGCTTTTTAACGGCACCGCGCGCTGCGTGTTCGGGAAAAGCAAAAATATTCTTTCAGCATGCTTGTGGTTTGCTCCGACTTGCACTTCAAGGCCTTTTAATCATCACAAACGTCGATTAATTGTTTTAAATATTGATAAAAGGTCTTGCATAATGGGCCTACTAGTGACTGCAGCGCTGACAAAAAAAAAAAAAAAACATAGAACAAGATACATCTTGCAAACGCTAAAAGCAGAATTTGGTTGTCAATCATAATTTTTCATTGTGATTTATTTGCTGCAGTTTAAAAAAAGGTTTGACAGAGAGGATGATTTATTTTAACGCTCAATCTGGTGGCTGCTGGAGTGTAGAGCTGTTTAAAGCAGAAGTCAACACTAACATTTTTTTTGTCAAGAACATTTTCTATGCAAGCCCACTAGTTGAAAAGGGCTTTCTGATAAATATTGCGTTTGTGGAATAAGTGTTAATCCACTCGTTTTCAGCCATCTCCGGGGGCGGCCATTTTGTCTTCTGTCGACTGAAAATGACATCGCAACTGCTCACAACGACCAATCATGGCTCAGATTCAGAAAATAGGTCAGCCGTGATTGGTCGTTGTGAGCAGTTGCGATGTCATTTTCAGTCGACAGAAGACAAAATGGCCGCCCCCAGAGATGGCTAAAAACGAGTGCATTTTGCTGCTTAATTTATATTCCACAAATGCAAAATTAATATGAACGGCGTGTTTCAACTAGTGGGCCTGCTGGGAACATATTCTTGAAAAAAATATGTTAGGGTTGACTTCCGCCTTAGCGAAATGACACTTAAAGGTTTGGGCAACTGCTGCTTTGAAATCTTGGGAGGAAAAATATAACATTTTTTGTCAGTATTGCTTTATATTTTACACTGTATATTTTTTTTATAGTGTCTAGATGATTTCAGTGCTTTAAGAAGTGCAGTCCGCATTGTTACATATCCTTGTTTCACGAAACAGTGACAAAGACAAAGATTCCAAATGCTTTATCCCAAGAATATGACAACCAGTGTTGTAATAATAATTATTCCAGTTGGATTCCGCTGGAGCACGGTAGTCCATATTGTGACAAACGCTCACGTGACAACTACCACGCCGCGGCACAAACAGCTTTTTAAACCCTTAAGACCCATAAAATCACTCTGCCGTGTCATTTGAGGGAATTCAATCTCTGTGAACTTTGATGCCCCGAGGACGTTGCTTCATGTGCCAAAGCTACATTCCCACCACTCCTCGTGAGGAGTTCCCCTGCAATCACAACAACAAACCTGTTCCGTGGAAGTGACTAAAAGGAGTATAACTGTCTCTGAATAGAAAATAAAATGGAAGGTAAAAATGAAAACACTGTATAAACAGCACGGTGACTCCGAAAATAGCAAGTCCTCTCCGAGCAAACGACGCCATCTTAAGTATTTTCCTTGTCTGATTGAATTTCAACACCCACGCAACGCGGTCTCCAATCAAAGTGTGCCAGCGCAACAGATTATTATGACTGGAGGACAGATATTTGTTGGGTTGGATGCTTGTGGTTAAGTGGCTGGGCTGAGATGCACTAAAACGGTTGCTATGGGCACGACCAAACATACTCGCTAACATGTTGCAGGTGAGTCACCGGCGCAACAGGAGAGGTTCACTTCCTGTTCCTCCTGTTCTCACTTCCTCCAATTGGATCATTGGAAATTTAACAACTCGGATTGCAAAGGATATTTTCACACACAACCCCTGATGCGGTTTAGTCACAAATGTACTCATTTGGAGTGAAATCCGGGAGTATTTTGTTGAACAAGCTGATATTTTTGCAAGAGTCCAATTAAGTGAAAGTGGATCATTTCCCGCGGCACACCTGATGATAGTTCACGGCACTACTGTGTCACGGCCAGAGGTGGGTAGTAACGAGTTAGTTTACTCCGTTACATTTACTTGAGTAAGTTTGGGGAAATTTTGTACCTCTAGGAGTAATTTTAAATCACTATACTTTTTACTTTTACTTGAGTAGGTTTTTGAAGAAGAAACTGTACTCTTACTCCGCTACATTAGGCTACATTGAAACCGTTACTTAAATCCCCTCCGTGTACATACGCGTCTCTCTCTCTCTCTCTCTCTGTCGCTCTCTCTCTCTCTCTGTCGCTCTCTCGCTCTCTCGCTCTCTCTCTGTCGCTCTCTCTCTCTCTCTCTCTCTCTCTCTCTCTCTCTCTCTCTCTCTCTCTCTCTCTCTCTCTCTCTCTCTCTCTCTCTCTCTCTCTCTCTCTCTCTCTCTCTCTCTCTCTCTCTCTCTCTCTCTCTCTCTCTCTCTCACTCACTCACTCACTCACTCACTCACTCACTCACTCACTCACTCACTCACTCACTCAAACGTAGTCGTATGGCCGTTTTACGTGATCATGTTCAACTCCGGCGGCACGGTGGTCGACTGGTTAGCACGTCCGCCTCACAGCTCAGAGGTCGTGGGTTCGATCCCGGCTCCGGCCTCCCTGTGTGGAGTTTGCATGTTCTCCACGTGCCTGCGTGGGTTTTCTCCGGGTACTCCGGTTTCCTCCCACATTCCAAAAACATGCTTGGTATGTTGATTGGACACTCTAAATTGCCCCTAGGTGTGATTGTGAGTGCGGATGTTTGTCTCTGTGTGCCCTGCGATTGGCTGGCAACCAGTTCAGGGTGTCCCCCGCTTACTGCCCAAAGACAGCTGGGATAGGCTCCAGCACGCCCCGCGACCCTTGTGAGGAGAAGCGGTACAGATAATGGATGGATGGATGGATGTTCAACTCCAGCTGTGGGAAAGTTGTTTTCGGATTAAACGGATCGAAAATGTCACGCAGCAATGTCGACTATGCAGACACAGTGGAGGAGATTCTTTGGGAATTTTTTTTTTTTTTTTTTTTTGCATGTTGCACACGCACACATAGTTTATACGAGTTCATGGGCTACTTTGTTGTTCTGCCTGCGGAGGCTGTTAAAAAAAAAAGGACAGGGGCTGAAATTTTGTGCTACTTGTGCTTAATTTATACTATTATTATTTTATTGTTTATTAAAGTACTTGAATTTACCTCAAGGTTATTATCTTCTTTAATAAAATGTAATTCATTTTATTGATTGGATGGACTTTAATTCGCCTGAAGATGATTTTGTATTTTCGTCTGATTGAATGCTTGTTTTTAAAAAAAATAAATGGACGTTGCTACAGTTACTCAGTACTTGAGTAGTTTTTTCACCAAGTACTTTTACTCAAGTAATTATATGGATGACTACTTTTTTTACTTCTACTTGAGTCATATTATTCTGAAGTAACAGTACTTTTACTTGAGTACAATGTTTGGCTACTCTACCCACCTCTGGTCACGGCAGTGGTTGGAAAATCATTGCATTAAATCCAATTCAAGAACTGTTTCAATATTGCTCGGTTTGGGTTGAGAATATTGTGTATGTACAACTACGCCACTACAAACTGAAACCATTATAAAACTAATCTGACAGTGGTTCGACCTTTTTTGGGGGGGCTTGTGCATTGAATGGCCTAATAGTGTGCAGGTGTACCTCAGTTGTGTTGGCCGGGTTCCCTTGTCAAAATAAGATAAAATGCTTTGTTGGTGTCAATTTGAAGGTAACAGTGCTATTATGTGTTTAGCAAACAAGTCAGGCAACCAAGGCAACATGCTTTACCTGCTCCTGTGCAGCATCTGCAGGTAGCAACTTCCAGGCTGTTGGAACCTGTTCCACTCTGACATTTTCCTCCTTTTTGTTAAACAACTTGACAGCGATGGCGTGAAAATGCCAGTTGTCATATGATGTTGTCAAGCTGAGCTTTTGGGAATCATCATCTTGATCCGTGAAATACACCTCAAGGCCCTGCGGAGAAATACATTCACAGTTTGAAATATATTTCAGTACAAATTTAGATAGAAGTTACCCTTATGCATCCTATGTACCTTATGTATCTAAAATAGCTTACCATTCCATACCAAGGCAGATCTATCAAAAGCCGTTGAGCCAGTATGATTAGGGCAGCTAACGCTGCACTTCCTGCTAGCACTCTTAGTTTGAAACCTATTCAAATCACTTCCGGTGCACTACTTGCCAGACTGATGCTAACTTTATGATCTCCACAAGGGAACCGTAATCGGAGCAGGCTTTCCCATCGCGAGGCTTTAATGGTTTATTTTGTACAGGCATAGTGTATTAGAGTTACACTGTTGTTGTTTCTAGGTATGTTTTAAATTTTTGGTATGAAATCATTGTGACTTGGTGAACGGTGACACCTTCAGTAACAAAAGTAGGCAGTCAGCGCAAGAGATGATGTAATAGCCTTTTGTACGACACGGTGCTGTCCGATTTAAAAAAAAAAAAAAAAAAAGAAAAAAAAAAGTGAACACAATGTATATTGTGGACACTCCAGGCCTGTCTGCTTGTTGCACGATGTTTTGCCTGACCGCAAATCTCAGTTCAAGACGTGCACCTGCAAGCATGTGACGTTATAAACAGCTCGGATAAGGTGCCCGGAATAATAGAGGCAGTGGCATACATCATTTTTTTTACCATCGCATTACATAAGACCTGAAATTTTAAGTCTTAATCTGCGTTGACCTCGATGCATCTGCACTCCTCATTGAACACCTTTTGGGGGCGGGATTCTGATTGGACAGCGACGTTCCCTGTACCGCACAAACTCACTGTCCATAATAGCTGAAATAATTACATTGCATGCCCGGGAAAGCTCCCACACCATGACATCATATGGGTTCACACGGCAACCAACCGAGTGAAGACGCACTGACAGCCGCTGACACGAAGCAGCATTCCGTACATGATGCCCCGCAGTGCAAGGCACTCGGAAGATCACAGCATATTTGTGCGACGTTTGATGAGCCTTGAAGAGCTGAGAGAGAAGTGAGACACCTAGGAAAGTTCTGTTGATCACGATAGTACGATATTTGGAAAAAAAAAATACTGAACACATGGCATCAGTTCCATCCTCGGTGGGAGGGCGGTCAGAGCTAGCACGGCCTTAGCACTATCAAAGTACTGACCTACATTTCTGACCTAAATTCTAATATTTGTTCTATGAAAATGGATGGATGCGCATTTCTGTTGCAGCTCTGTAACGCTGTTGACATTTGTTTGGGGTTGGTCACATAGGGGTTACCCGGATAATAATCACCATCCGGTGGGCCATCTGATATCCAAAGGCTGTGAAATCTAACAGGAATGACAAAATAGGGGAGATAGAAACCAAACAGTCACAAAGGCCCTCATCTTTAAACGTGCATATTTGTCTAGTGAATAACCGATTGGGTCTGACTCACAACAAAGGAATGTTCGGTCGGAGATGCAAAGTGATTGAGTAAACTATTAATTCTTTTCAAGTCCCACTTAGGTGAACGGTGCCACATCTCCAAATAAGGGTCTGACCATTCCTGCTAACCTCCATGTTTACAGGTTTTGGCAAATGAGTCAACCACAGCACGGGGTGAGGCAGTATCACCTTTGGGATGCCTGATGTCATCGGGCACAATCTCTTTTGTCCATCTTGTTCAATTCTGAGTGGTTGATGATTTATTAGCCCATCCCTCCTCCATTTCCATCCATCCATCCATCCAAATTATATCGAATAATGAAATATCAAGAAAGAGATTACAGGACCGTGCCAAGAATTTAACCCCCCCAGTCAAAGTCATCAAAAATACAGCCAATTAAATGAGTCAACTTACTTTTGTTCTTCTCACGGCCTGCAGAGGATTTGCGTGATGCAACTTCTTGGTTAACCATGTGACTTCTGGAATAATAAACAAGCATTTAATGTGTTGGGGTAGCAGGACTGAGTGCAAACACTAAAGTATAATTATCTCATTTTTTTATGTTATTTCATTTTAAAAATAATTTTCAGTCCGGCCCTTATACTTGGTGCTCAATAACCTTTCCTGGAAATCACTTAATTATACAGTATTTACATCATTCTGCTAACTAGCAACCAAACACAACATAGGTTTTGGCAAAAGTAATAAAGTCCTTGACCGCTTTTGACACATGCCACAACCTGCTCAACATTTCATTACAAAGCTTTTCCTTCAGTTCTGTATTTGTTCTGCTTTGTAGCCTCCAGAGCGCTGCTTCAGATTTTGGCACTAAAGACACCCTGCTTCAACAATGCGGAGTGGAAGCCGGGATTAGTCTACGGAAGCTGGCAACAAACAAACAAAAACAAGGCAGGAAGCACCTATTGCACGTTCAAAGCGGAAAATGACCTAACATCTCTCTTCGCGAAGACGAGAGGATACGAATAAGTGCGTGACAGCGCATTCGATTGCAAAGCTGTTCATTTCAGCTACTGGAACTGTTTGAGCACTAATAACACACACATTAGCCAATTGATGCGAACATGGGTCTCCTGCCAGGTCTTTGCACTCATGCCAGCATTACCGGTTCGTGTGCACATCTATGCACCGTGTGTTCAGGTGACCATGGCAACAAGGAAGACTGACCAAGCGGCATTTGCAGGAAGTGCTGCGTGGACAACAGGATGTGCCCTGGCTCCGCTGTCGAGGGTCGAAGAATTCTAGGAAGTTATTGTACTTGGTGGAATGGGCTCAGGAATGCTAGATGTCTGTCTTTTTTTTTTTTTTTTTTTTTTAGGCCTGAGTCATATCACGTTGGAAGCGACTGGCTTTGAAGATAATGTGACCCTGTTCGATGCATGTGAGGCTGTTTGTGCTCACCCGCTTCCGCATTCCTCTTGACAGCATGAAAATGCCATTGATGGAAGGGAAAAAAAAAAAAAACTCAGCACATTCAGTCCACAGACACAAACATGAGATCATGTCAGCAGCAAGAAGTCATGGAAAGAAGAGATGGCCTTTAACAGAAGTGTATTTATAACTTACATAGGCAAGAATCTGCTAATATTTGTTGCATTAATGTAGCTGTTACATTACTAAAATTGGTTCAGTAAAATTAATTTATTTTATTGAATTATTTACTGTAAATAATAAAATTTTAGTAGCATAAACAATTTTGCATTTACAGTAATTGACACCTATCCCCAAAATATTATACTGTATTGGAATTGTCATAGATGCCACAAGATGACAGCAAAGGGCTACTTTGGTTTAAATTATGCTCTTTAACTCACTTCAACAGTTCCTTAGTATGGCAAATCAACAACATTTTATTAACTATGAGTGTCACTGAACTATTTTTTCCTTCGTCATACGGTTGACTCTATCAACTGAACTGCACAGACGCATTTCTGTTTTCATGACTACGATAGCAGTAACATGCTCACTGCACACACTCACACGCGGACTGTCGCCCCGAGCTCTTAATCTGCCCTCGTTTCTCCAGTCTGTGGCTCTATTCACACTTTTCCTGCAGCCACTTGATGCATCCGGTGGTCTGACATTCTTTACTCAGGCCGTCTTTTTGATCATCAGCCCACTAATTGCCTGCACTGCCTCCCCCAGCAGCCCCGCCAGTGTCTTGGATGTTTCCTCCGTGACGGGCCTTCTCCCTGACGCGTGGACGGAGCTGTCCTCCCGAGGGTCAGGGAGCAGCGGGGTCATGGGTTAACACCACAGGCGGCGCTTTAACAACAAATAAGTTGTCCCCAAGTCCCTAAGCAGGAGCTGAAAGGCTTCTCTCTCTGGCCCTATAAATCCCGTCACACACTATAAACAACCAGTGCTTTCTTGCTTGAACAACATCCGTTTGTTGAAGCTAAGGTTGTTTATGTGTCATCTTTACGGGTATAAATCATGTCCCCGAATTGCCACCAGGCGCCCTGCAACTATTCAGTGTGTAGACAGTAAAAATCAAGCAATGGGCCGAAACACAAGAGCTAATGGGGGTCAGGATCAGCGGGCTGATCCCCTTGCCGGATCAAATGTTTGCTGTGTGTTGACAGCTACATTCTGCCTGTGGGATCAGGATGTGTGTTAGTGTGACTAAAGGTGTAGAGAACACCCCCACCCCACCCCCGATGATATATTCTTCAATGGAGGGGTTAACAGGTTTGACCCTGACCTGCACCTCCCTCCCCCCAACCACCCTCAAGTCAAAAACAGAAAGGTCGGACGGAGACTTCATCAGACACATCAGGACAATTTTATGACATTCAAGAGTTCACTATGAAATTTTGCCGTGACAAAGACAATGATTATCAATATAGAACACCGCATCGGAGATTGCATCTTCCAGCTAGCAAAATACAACAGTCACAACGATAAACAGAACAGCTATTGTATAGGATGTGACCTGATCTGTTGATATTTTGTCCACATCAGCAGTATAAATATTTTGTGTATTAGAATTCAACATAAGTATCATTAAATATCACCGTCAATAATATACCTCCCACTGTCCCGGATTTAAATCGTTTGTATTTATATAAACTTCTCTTCTACGAGCACTATAAAAAATATATATAATTGGATGGATTTACTGTCATGTCAAAGGGCCCTTAATGGCATCTCAATTTTGTTTTAGGTCAACTGAAATAGCATAGCAGTCACAGCAGTCATGTGGTTAGGCATACTATATCTCAAAATTAAGTTTAAAAAAAGTTTCTGATGCAAGGAAGGTTATGTAGCACCAATAACGATAGCACCGCAACCCCCATTAGCTTCATCGCGTGCATTGAGCGTCCTCTAGTGGGGAGTAGTTGAACTGCACCTCACAACAAGACAATCATTTTACATTCCACTAGAGGGAAGTATTACTGCAGAAATACCAAAACAAACCAGACTTGCGAGGAGTTTCAGTTCATTCAAAAACAAGTGATGAGACATGTATTGCACAAACTACGAGGGTGGATAGGGAAGTTCACGAATTAGTTCCTGCGGTCTGAAAGGGGCTTATGTTGTACCTGGGCCTTCAGTGGAGATTAAACCGGTTTAATCCACCTCTTAGCAGTGCCACTATCCCGTCATATATGGATAAAGCAACACAACTATACAAAAGTACAGTATGTCCTGACAACAATCATAGCGTAATTTAACATTTGAGTTATTAGCGGCTAAACTGCAAATGTTTACGAGGGCGGGCTATGCAAACTCTGCTCGCATTTTCATGCTTTACACTGAAACTCTCGGGTGCTCCTTGTTCAAATTATTCAACAGGTTTGTTGTATTTCCTTGTTTTTGACGACATACCTGGCACGGCTTCCTCCACCTGGAGATACCGCCACACAAGCGATGGGAAGGGATTTCGCGAAATAGCTTCATTTTGGGAAGATTGTTCCAACGTTTCGATGTACCTTCGGTCATTGTTACTATTGCTGTCTGTTTACGGCTTCTTATTTCGTTTATTGGGAGATTATGTGATTTAACTTGCAAACCAAAGTTAGAAGGAAAAGCTGAACTCTGATTGGTTACAGGCGCGCACATTTCCGCTGCAGCTCGCAACTGGTCACTATTCTTAATTATAATCAATACTAAATCTATTTATATTGCCCATCGGAGGGTAATCGACGAGTTGGGGGGTTGGCTGACGCTCTGCAAGAAAAAAAAGAAGTTATTATTATTTTTGTCTGTCTCTTGCTGCCCGTACCAAATGGTCCGGCCCCCATGTGGCACCAGTGCAATTTGTCATATCATTTAATAACGCTCCATTTATCGAACAATGATTATTGTTTTTTATGTGCCTGATCTGCGAACTTGGAACTGTGAACCTTCGGCAAACAGCAACCAACCCTTGTTGATTTTTTTTTTCCGCAACAGGAATGACGATTGCCCTGAAGTTACACACGTCACGCGGCAGAAGCAGACACACTCAGTTACTGCTTTTCATTTGATTGAATTATTTTAATTGTGTGGATGTTTTTTTTCCCCCCACACAAATATGACTCTGTGTTTTAGCCTAAGTTCATGATTGACTACAGTTCTTTGTCATCACTGTGTTACATTAGATTAAAGAAATGCTCATGGAATAAAAAACCCAGGAGGGCTTTGAGGTCTGCAGACTCGGTTCAATTAGTGCAAACATGGCGAAGCAGCATTTAGCTGTTATGCTGCACACAAATGGAATAAGCTGCCAAAAGAAGTGAAGTTAGCGCCTAGTGTGAATTCTTGTAAGTCCAGGTTCAAAACTATGCTAACCTATCCCCACCCAATTTCTATGACTGTCTTTTAAAAGTATTTTTTAACTAATTAAATATTTTTGTTCTTGCTCTGTATGTTATTTTAGTAATTTTAGTAAGATTTTTTATTTCTGTATTTTGGTTTTAAATGTCTTTAGTTCTTTTTTCCCCTGCTTTTAAGCGTTGTAATTTTTGTGAAGCACATTGAGTTATGTTGTGCGCTATGTAAATAAAGCTACCAGACAGAGGAAGAACACTTGTACTACTAGTGATATAAGATTCTACTAGTGGGCAGTTTTGCCTCATTATTAATACCGCCAACACTGTCTGCACTGAACAAGAGCAGTGTACTTGTTTTGATATCCAACTGCCTGAATTTTAGTGACTTAAAGCGGAAGTCAACCCAAACATATTTTTTTCAAGAGTATGTTCCCAGCAGGCCCATGAGTTGAAATACGGCATTCTGATTAATTTTGTGTGATGTGGAATATAAATTAAGCAGCAAAATGCACTTGGTTTTAGCCATCTTTGGCCAAAACACTGAAAATGATATCACAACTGGTCACAACGACCAATCACGGCTGACCTGTTTTCTGAATCCGAGCCGTGATTGGTCGTTGTGACCAGTTGTGATGTCATTTTCAGTCGACAGAAGGCAAAATGGCTGCCCCCAGAGATGGCTAAAAACGAGTGGATTAACACTTATTCCACAAACGTAATATTTATCAGAATGCCCTGTTTCAACTCGTGGGCTTGCATAGAACATATTCTTGAAAAAAAAAAAATGCTTGGATTGACTTCCGCTTTAAAAAGGACATTAGAGAGACTGACAAGCGCGACAGACATGTATGTCACTTTGTGAACCTGTCTGACTTCCCCAACCTCAATTTATTCTCCTCACCTTTTTCCACTGCCCCCTTTTTGTGAAGCCCCGGGGGTCTCCATCCCATCCACTCGTTCTGATCTTCTGGCTTTGATGCGTCCTTGATGCTGAATCATTTTGTTTTTCTCTCTCCTTCTTTGTTCCGGGAACTGAGGGTGACATCATGTTCATGCTCCGCTGCTGAATAAATATAGCGGCCCCGAATGAAAACTGAAATGGGAGAAAATGAACAGAGCATTTAGTTTGAGAGCTGAAAGCTGCAACCGCCGTTAAGTGGTCACTTATGGGAAACAGTTTCAGCATATTTCCAAATTTGTTTACAATGAAGGTAATGTGTAAATGATCAAATAGTTTTTTTGTATTGTTTTAATGGTTTTAATGTAGGGCAAGGGAGTCAAACTAGGTCACATAAAAAAAATAAAAAAAAAGAAGTGAAATTTGGTCATTATCATTTCATTTCATTATCATTTGGTAAATAAAGAGAATGCCAATGTAGAGTTTTGGGATTGGACCAACAACGTCTATTCACGCTGACATCTAAAGATGATTATTGGCATATTCATCCACATTTGATTTCATGTGTTGTTCCAAACATTTAATTGGGAATTAGATGACAATCAGCATCACGAGACTTTTCTCTGTATAGGCTCGTGTGTGCGTCTGTGTATGGTTCGCCAGTGGATAACAAACGTTCTTTTCATAGCAGTCAGTGTATCCGGGTCAGCTGGGCAGGAGATGTGGAGTCCTGCAGCTGTGTGTGTTTGTGTGTTTGTGTGCGTGTGTGTGTGTGTGTGTGTGTGCGTGTGCGAGCCGCTAGAGAAAGTACAAATCAAGTCGATACATTCATTTGCTTCTTTTTTTTATGGGTTAGCGAAGGTTTGTTTACTGATGTTGATTTGGTTTTTTTTCCCCACACCGTCTTAAATAGTGAATTGCAATCTCTAAAGTACTCATAGGGAGTTTTTATAAGAAAAGAATAAACATCAGTGATGTTTGCAGATTATTCAGATGCTTTGAATCAAAGGTGTTTTCGCCCCCACTTTTATTCAGTTTTGCGTTTGTCTGTTTTGCAACAGACCTGTCATGTCAACATCCAATAGTTGCCGGTAAAATGTGTTTACGTTTGCTTTTTGGCTGCCCACATATTCTTCTTATCTCCGCTGCCCCATCACGACTTGATTGCTGAGTTTTTTTTTTTCTGGAGCTTCCTACAGTTCTGCCCCTCTGGGAAAACAAGATGCCAGCTTTTATTGCCCTCTTCCCATCGCATGCGGTTCTCAGACAACTGCGTTACTGCCGAGAGGAATGAGCTAATTACTCAAAAATGTTTTATTTTAGCTTCGGAATCTAATCTGTAGTTGTTTTGAAAACACTGTAAATTGTTATGTTTAAAGGCGCGCGTTTTGATACATTCCTGGCTCACATTAGAGTGCGCACGTGTTGTGACTGGTTAGTCGCAAGGCCGTTCTGAAATGACGTTAATGTTAAATTCATGTCATCTATCCGCTTAAGACAAAACTGTGAAAGTTGAGGTTGAAGTTGGTTTGTTGATATTTTGTTTTCCTTGTGACGCATGAGATCCTCTTTCACCTGACACCTCGTGGCAGCAACATGACCTACAGTACAACATGGACTTATCAGAGGACAGTTACATAATATTACCTGAGCCACAGAAGGATTAGTTACCAGTATGTATTTGCAATTGACGTATGTTCTGGACTGTTTTTTTGGAACTTTTTTTTTTTTTCGCTGTACTACAATAAATTGTAATTGCACATTCACTACAGTAGGTGGCAGTGGGGCTCATATTGTCAGAGTGTACACAGCGAGTATAAACAATGTTAATGGTTATTCAGCAGATTTACATTTCTTTTTGGTTTTTCTTTAATGTTAAGGATACAATGTTGTACAGATGTGTACTTAACAATTGTCTATTCATTATAATTAAATTAATTATAAATAATAAAATTAGAAATATCACCTCATCTACAAATGACCTGGCCCTGAACCTTGTCTAATAGAAGAGTGCTTTGTCCCTATAGTGGCATCTATAAGTTATTACGAAGCTTTTTGGGTTGGTTTTAATGACAGACTTTCACAACTAGCGGCCGGGCCCGATCCCTATCCCCGCAATAAGCAGACGAGCACTGTATTAGCAACGGGATTGTTACTTTAACCAACCGATTTCAAATTCATCCTCATTCATCGTCAACATCAGCATTTGCGACTACTAATGTTGGTCAGAGCCAGGGGCGGAGCCAGAACGTGGCTAATGGCTTCCGCCACAAAGTATATTCAAATAAAATGACAAACTGAATAATATGACGCTCAGATCTTCCTTAGACAACTACAATTATGCCATTCTTAATATTAAAAAAAAAAAACACAACAAAACACAAATTCAAATATAATTTCATAATAATTTACAAAAAATTTAAAAGTGTATATATATATATATATATATATATAGTTTTTTTTCTCATGAATTTCACTGTGCACACCCATGACTCCGCCCCTGGTCAGAGCAAAACTTGCTAGCCACTTTAAACTCTTTAGCTAAGGAATGCAATACATAAATGTATGTATTCTAACTATATATTTTTTTCATGTTTTTGTCTTATTATAAAGTGATTCTGAACAAAGAGGCACACTTACGAGCTCTATATTGCGTTTTTGTATAGAGGTGATGTTTTATATTATGATAGTGATGTTATTAAGGGGTAGAGTAAGTCCAATAAGTCCCGACTAAAATCTCCAAGTACCAAATGGACGGCGGCCATTGGGAAACGCCGAATTTGGGCTCGACCATGCGTGCGCTGCTGCAGCTGACCTCAGTCCAATTCAGCGCAGTCTGTGGGGAAGAGTCGGGGGGCGGGGCTACGAGCCGCGGTGTGCGCCCACTGGCTGCAAGAAGCCGACTGATATGCCCGAGAGCTCGCTCACTAGGTCCGTCTGCCGGGAGCCGGACTGGGACGCTCAGCGCTCCGTTTGGGAGATGATTCGGGGATGACGATCCGGAGGAAACTTGAAAGCAGCAAACGCCGCGGAGGTCCGCATCTTCGAGCATGGAGAAGCGTACGAAAAGAGATTTCATCGCAATATTTACACGCGTGCCTGTAGAGTGGCTCTAAGGCGCACGGGAGGAGGATGACAACCGCATCCCGTCCAAATGGTCAACGCGCTGTTGCATCTGTGAAGAGCGGCTCCAAGCTTGCACAGGAGTGACTTTCGTGCTGGAGAAATAACTCCAGTTCTTGCATTTGCATCTGTGCGGACTGCGACACAGCTGGCTTGATAGTCTGCAACTCTCAGGTGAGCGTCTTTGAAGGGGACTTGATGTGGGTGTAGTATTAGTTTAGAATTAGATTTTTTTTTTTTTTTTAATAATAATGGGAGAGGCTTTCTGGATTTTCTGAACTGGTTTGGATTTTCGTGTTTGTTCAAGTATTGTAGAAACTGTCCTCACGCATCTTGATTTCGTTTTGTTTTCATTTTTATTTCTGATCATTCAGTTGAAGACGAGCGACAGCGAGCTCGGGCATCGGTCCCGTCATCCTCATCATGGGTACGGTGCTGTCTCTGTCGCCGGGCTCACGCAAGTCGGGCTACTACGACAACCGCCCTGGCTCGTTAAGCCACTACCCGAGCCTGAGCAGCCGATCTCTCAACAGTCAGAAAGACCGCGGCCTGAAGAGAGGCCAGTCCATCTTCCTCCCGGTGCTCACATGGAAACGACTGGTGGCCTCCACCAAGAAGAAAGGCAACTCCAAAAAAGGTTCCAATGGTCCAGTTGGCCTGGTGGATCCTCTCAACAACAACAACAACCTAAACATTTACCAAAAGGATCCCGTGCTGCACCTCAACTACGAGAATGTGAGGAAGTCCCTGTCGTGCGCCAACCTGACCAGCTACGAAGTCCCGGCAGGACTCGGCCTGGGGCTGGGCTACGGGCTGGGACTTGGTCAGGGCCACGGATACGGCCGCATGAAACCCCAGCAGCAGCTTTCGTCGGTGAAAAAGGCCCCCCAGGGGACGGCGGCCACGTCCCCGAAACGCGTCATCGTCCAGGCGTCCACCAGCGAGCTGCTGCGCTGCCTGGGCGAGTTCCTGTGCTGCCGCTGCTACCGCCTGAAGCATCTGTCGCCGTCCGATCCCGTTCTGTGGCTGAGGGCGGTGGATCGCTCGCTTCTGCTTCAGGGCTGGCAGGACCAGGCCTTCGTCACGCCGGCCAATGTGGTCTTCGTCTACATGCTGTGTCGGGACGTGGTGGACGGCGACCTGGTGGCGTCGGAGCATGAGCTGCAGGCCATCCTGCTCACCTGCCTCTATTTGTCCTACTCCTACATGGGCAATGAAATTTCCTATCCGCTGAAGCCCTTCCTGGTGGAGGCGGGGAAGGAGGCGTTCTGGGACCGATGCCTGGCCATCATCAACGCCACGAGCTCCAAGATGCTACGAATCAACGCAGACCCGCACTTTTTCACGCAGGTGTTTGCAGAACTCAAAAGCGAAGGGGGCTGCGGCCCGCAAGATTACAGTCGCGTTCTGGATCGGTGAGAGGAGTTCCGAAAAGCACCTTCTTGTCTATCCGGACGCTCATGCCGACGGACACAAACATTCGGCTCCATCTGCTGCCATATGTGTTTATTTAATTTTTGCGTCTTTGATACTGCGTGCCAATTTTTGGGTAGGAATTTGAGATTTAAAATTGAAATGTCCACGGTTCAATGGATAGGACAGAACTCAAGAGGATTCGACGTAAGCATTATTCGTTAAAGTGGAAGTCAACCCAAAAATGTTGTATGCGCTTACACTGGTCTAAACACGGCATTCGGATTACAATTGCGTTTGTGGAACATGAGTTAAGAAGTAAATTTCACTGGTTTTTGTCCATCTCAGGGGGCGGCCATTTTGCCGCTTGCTTTCGACACCGCAGCTGCTCACCTGTTTCCTGAGGCTGAGCCATGATTGGTCGAGCCCTGAGAAACTGTGATGTCATTTTCAACAGAAAGTGGCAAAATGGCCGCCCCCTGAGATGGAAAAAAAAAACGGGTTGATTTGACTGCTTAACTCATATTACACAAACACAATATTCATCAGAATATCACGTTTAGACTAGAGAGGCTACATAGAAAATAATATTTGAAAGACATTTTTTGGGTTGCCTTCCGCTTTAAATAATTATGAAGCAATGTAAATAAAATAAAAAATAAAAAAAAAGCAGGGCTGAAAAATTATGAAAAATAACCTAATTTAATTTTTTTTTTTTTTTCGCTTAATCATTTTAACCACCAACAAACCATGACAACCTAACCCTCTGTGGGCGGGAGTCCCATTTGTGTCGTTTACCTAGAAAATCAGCTTGCGTTTACTTGAATTCAGGAGCCTTTTACTCCACCTGTCCCGTCGAAGCCTGCACAGCATGTGTCGGGCTCCAGTTGTCTCAGCTGCCTCTCGGGATCCCTCAGCATCCTCACGCGCCTCCTTTGAACGCGATAAATCAACGTGCGCGGCTCAGACTGGAGGACGCCGCTCTCTCCGAGCACCATCACGGATTTCCAATGGTCACAACCTACACATCCAAACAGATTGGATTGACATTTTCATCAAAATGTGGCACAGACAGTTTAATCTGAGCAAATCGGATATTCCGGGACGATGCAAAGCGATATGGCGATTGGCAGAGCGAACCGACGGGAACAGATGCGTGTCAGTAGCATGTGAGTCCTGCTATGTGCGTTCAGGCTTTTGTGGGTCACCTGGCCTGAGGGGGCGGTTGCCTATTTTTATTCCAATCAAATTTACCAGCAAGCTTTTCAGTGTTCTCAGAGTAGTAGTCCTTTCATACCCTGGTTTAGCGCGGACGCATGTGAGCGGGATTGCGAGTGGCCAGCCGCCAGGGTCATCAGCTGTTTAGCCCATCCTGTGTTCCCTCGCATCTTGTTGACAGGCCGTCACAGCCCGGGTATTAATTAGATTAGTAGATTACGACTGCCCTGCCCCCGTCCCGCAAGACCTCGCCACCTCCTTGCCCGCTAAACAACCCCCGTAGAGTCCGCCGGCTAATCCAGGCCGCGCTGGACGGCGAGCCTTTAAACGCCCCGTCATGTGCCCTTTATTCGGAATAAAAGCGCGACACACGTGCACTGGTCAGGGTCCAACAGGAATCCGAATTTGGCTCGGCGTCTAATGAGCGTGCTGCACATTCCCGTCTGTCATTCACAGGCTTCTTAAAGGGGAAATCTACCTAAAAAAAATTGTTTTTGTCAAGAATATGTTCTATGCAAGCCCACTAGTTGAAACAGGGCATTCTGATAAATATTCCGTTTGTGAAATAAGTGTTAATCCACTCGTCTTTAGCCATCTCTGGGGGGGCGGCCATTTTGTCACTTCTGTCGCCTGAAAATGACATCGCAACTGCTCACGGCGACCAATCACGGCTCACCTGTTTTCTGAATCTGAGCCGTGATTGGTCGTTGCGACAGGTTGTGATGTCATTTTCAGTCGACAGAAGACAAAATGGCCGCTCCCGGAGATGGCTAAACATGGGAACATATTCTTGAAAAAAATATGTTTGGGTGGACTTTCGCTTTAAAACTGCGAGTTCATTAGTCTGAATGTGAATTATTCCCTGGGATGAACCATTGGCACTTGTGCTCTACTGACTTTAATCCCAAATGTGCATATGCAACACGCCCGTATAAACCTAATAACATTTTTATAATCTGGATGGCTTTCAGTGTTATTTGTGCGAGTCAACTTTGAATACATTGCAATGATGAAAATATATCATCTGTGCAAAAATATTGGGCCACTCATAGAACGTCAACTGTTAACGCTGTTAAGTGGGGAAAAACATTATTTCATGTAGCTACATACTTACATAAACCATTACTAGCATTAGCATATGGTGAATAATAAAAGTGTTTAAAGCAGTAGCTTTTCAAACGATGATAATTGGGATAATTTGCACTTCGGGAACAAAGAGGCTAATAAAACTGCTGGAATTTGGAGTGCAGGTGGTGGTATGCGTGGTGAGCATGGTAGGATCTTGCCAATGATGACTACCTGGTCCATTGACTGAAACAGGGGGAATATAAATTCGCTGAGAAGTAGACAGAGCTAGCGGTGACCCACTATTTTTGCACAATACTGTATTCAACTCAGACATTGCTGTGGTGCTACAGCCACTCCCCCAAAGTCATATGACAAGATCTCAAATTTGACCTTAACACACATAAACAAACGCCGCGGCGCACATCCCTTCAGTGGGTAATCCAGCACTAATCCTACCACCCAAATCAGATAGAGAGGGGGCGAGGGATGACGAGATGAGGGGGGGGGGAATACAGTTGGGAATCCAACTGAGATTTTGATGTCACACCAGCGCTTGCAGTTTTTGACCCCCGGCTCAGCCTTCACATCCTCCTCGAACAAAGTGAAGGCCGCATAGGCCCAAAGCTGCCTATTCCCAGCCCTGTTGGAGTCAAAGCCGGCCCGCCCGCCTCTGCGCCCGCCCGAGGGAGGCTCGCATGAGTCACACCAGTCAACCAGATACGGATGACGCCGTGATTCACAACCACGAGAGGCGCCTTTTCTTGGCCTTCAAATGGCAGCCATTTTGGGTTTATTCTTGCTTCTGCACCCCCTCGCTTGCACAGCTTTGACAAGGACACTTGTGTCTCGCAAACACCCCCACCGCCCCCCGCCCCATCCCCGTTTGCGCGCACACTCAGCTGTTCATTACATTTGACACCCCAGCCCCGCCAGCTTTCGTCAGGACAAGGAAGGGCAGCATTGTTAGCATGAGGGCTGTCATATTTCTTTTCATTTAATGAGACTGTAGGACAAAGTGAAAGGTCACGTCGCCAATTTACAATGAAATCAGAGCATGGCACCGAGTGTGACTTCTTTAATTACCCTAATTGACTTTATTAGTTTCTTCCAGGAGCAGGATGTGACCCTTACGTGAGCCTCTCGCTAACATCCTTCCTTGAAGTCAGACACAAAGGAAACACTAAAGTCGAAATGAGCGACATGTCAAACTGTTTGCACAAAATGGCAACTGTCCCCTTTTTTATAGTACCGCTGTCCAATCAGTAGCCGAGCTGGATCCGGTCGCTGCTCCTCCAATCGTTCCTCAGAGCAAAGCGGTTTCCGAGCCAATTAACCGGCGTCTCGGATGGAACTCCAATTCACTTCATCCAATCAAAGGCCTCCTTTGCCATCCACCTGCGGGACAGCAAGCAAACGATGCCTGTGGTATTTCTGTGCATCACGAAGACTTTATGCTTGGACCTGAAATAGACATCTGTGGAGACGACTGGCAAATTGATGAGATTACGCGCGTGTATTTGTCATAGTAGTCAAATTCAAAGATCAAAAAAAAAAAAGAAGACCAATAGCAACGAAGAGTCTCCCACGCACATACAGTTAAGGCCAAAGTGGGTCAGGCGATGGCCAAATGTTGTTAAACATGTTAAAGTGGATGTTTACTCGTTAAATGGGTACATAATCTATCTGGCAATTACGCCGGCTAGTGGTGTAAAACTAAATTGTGTTAGAGGTATTCCTAAAGTGTTTGCCTTTGTCATATTTTATTTCATCATGGACTTTTTGTGGATCTGAAAATGACATGTGAGGAAAGGTAATATTTTGCCAATTTCTTGTGTGATTTCCGACGGAGGTAAAAGACATCCCATTCACCGGATAAAGCATTAATTTGAACTCAAAAAGGGTCCGCATATGAATAATAATGGTCACGATTGGTTTTCGAGCTTGAAATGTTATCATGAAAATGTAGAATAGTGTTGAGTTGCCACAGCTCTGTGAGTTGTGTTAAATTATTGGAGGGTGCTGCTGCATGTTCGCCTTAACATGGTGAGACCGATGTAAATATGGCGGCGTGTTCCAAACGGAATACAATAAAAACGAGGAGAAAAAAAAAAAATAGGATAAAGTAATAGTGTTGTTGTGTCGTAGAACGCATGCTGGCTGGTAGTTTAGAAATGTACTGTATGTTTATTTGATTTTTTTTTTTTTTTTCACCTGTTCATGTTTCGCTTTTTATACATAATTCTTGTTTTAAAATGATTCGTTTGTCATTTTTAAAAAGGTTTTTTTTAACAAGCATGTTGTCAACATCCATGATGACTTTCATTGTCATCATGACTGCTCATGCTTCGAAAACACTGGAAAAAGATTTGACAGTTATTTCTTCCGCAGCTCTTGAAATAGAAAACCATTTAACTCCTCCGGGTAAATGTATTATTTTCACAATCGCACATGACTTTAAATTTAGATGGTGATCATTTTGGGGGGGGGGGGCAAAATTGTTTATAATTATGTTTCATGAGGCAAACCTCTCTGGCCCGCTTTTAAGTTACAGAATGTTATCAAATCGATCAAGTTAGTGGCTATCAATGGATTTTCCCCCATCAATGCAGCAGATGGTGATACAAAGATGGCCATTGTACTTGTGGTGTTTGTCTCGGGCAGCTCCAGACAGCCTGCGTACACACAGATTGTTTCACAGTTTCATTTACGGGCAGCACATGGGCCAACAGTGGGCAGATGTTAAAACTAAAACAAATACATAAATATAATATAACTTTCAAGTTTCAATCTCCCCCCTTCCGGCTGGGCCGCTCCGGGTTGCCACGGTTGAACTTCGTCTGTAACACGCAAAGCACATTAACTTGAATGAACATTCATAAAGTCACTGAAAGCGTGTCGCTCGTATAACAGGAAGAAAACTTGAAGGCAAAACGCCGCATTTGTTTTTCTTTTTCCATGACGACAATGTTTACTATGTGGATTATTTAATAAAGTATGGCGCTGAAATACAACTCTGATGTCAACGAATTTGATTGCATCCGTTCAACTGAAATAAAACTGCCTCCGTCTACAATCCAGTCAATTTGTTTGCTGGTGGATTCATGTGAGACAGAAAATAGCTTGAAGGCCCGCCTCACAATAGCCCGGGGTGCAGATGGCCTTTTAGCTTCCTGCGAGGGGGGGCCGAGGGGGGGCTGTGCTCCATCTGAGAAGTCAATCCACCCCCATGCTGCAACGCCAGGTGGAAGGGTTGCCTACCTCGCAAGTGCCATGGAGGGGTGTGCAGCTTTTAGACATGAGGGAACCCTGCCGAGCTCAGAGGTCATTTTCCCGGCATTAAAACGGGGACACCAGCGGAGCACTGTGGTTTTATGTGCCTATTTGGTACTATACTGAGCAGGGGGGGGCGGGTGCTCACTTTCCACCTATCTCCATATTTTACATTTAACCATATTCACAGATGTGCACAGCGCTGGTGTCTTTCCCCACCAGTCTCACCTGCTTTGAGAAATTCAAATTCTGCGGCGTAGTGTCGCGCACGTTGGGATTTGAATCTCCGCTGTGGAGTTTCCACGTTTAAGCACAACAATTTATTAGTAGAAGATTATATGAGTCAAATATTGTGCCATCTTAATCATCACAACTGTTTAATAGATAACTACACTTTTAGGAGATAAACCTCTTTCAGAAAGGGACATCCCAAGATTCAAAACGTTATGTGAACATCCACTTCATTTGCAGCTGTTTACGTAAATCTACTATTTTCTTCTCAAATAAATAAATAAAATGTTCAAAACATCTCATCTACCTACTTACAGAGGAATGTGAGATGTTAGCTATTTCCTGACCGCGTTGCTTAGGCTACTAAAGAAACAGTAATATTATTAAAGCAGCACTGGGAAAGAAATCGACCTTAATAAAAAATGTTCACAACTCTTTTGATGAAACATTGACCTACAAGTACAGTAGGTGAACGGGACTTCATGCCCTGAGGGGGTCTGGATCGTTTTTACTGGCACAAAGCAACTTTGAGGAGGATGGGATCAACTCTGGCGCACAAAAAAAATACAAATATCTTGAATTGCTTTACGGCATACTCACTTCCTCCTTTCGCTATAAGGACGCCTCAGGATTTCACGACACTACGTGCTGGCACGCATGGGAAATATGGGTTTCAAAACACTACCACTTTTGTCCACATGGCGCCACCATAATCGATACAAACTGACATATGTCACCATGTTGCTTTAATATTATATCAATTTTAAATATTCAGCGACAAGTTGGTATCCTACTTTATATTACACCTTATACCGTATATATGGTGCCAAATAGCCGGCCGACATTAGCGGCTAACGGCTAGCATCTAGCTGCTCACTGGTTGGCCGGTGGCTCGCAGCTGGACGTTTCACGGCAGTTTAATTGGTGAAAATGATTTCATTTGGATGCTGCTACTGATCCATTTTTAACAAAATCCAGACTGAGTCATGTGGGACACTGCTGACGGTTTAATTGAGCACCGTAGCATGTAGCATGTATGGTGTCTACATTGTACCATTCACAATAATACAAATGAACACATCGCAATCGAATGCCTCAAAGATGACTTTGCAGTCAAAACGGCTTAGTCAGCAAAGCGCAATAGATCTGCCAGGTGTTTGATGATATCGGGAAACGATTATGGAAGTGACATTAAGAATGAGTTTGCAGTGCTCGACATGCTGAGAGGGCAGCGAGGGAGGAAGCCATATGGCTCTGGATGGACACGAGGTCAGTGGTCAAGGCGGGGCCGACCAACTTGGAGGGCAGAGAGGTGAGGCAGGCGAGGTCGGGATGCTTTGATTAAAAAAAATAAAAAAATAAAAAAAAAATGAAAGAAAGGAGAGACAAGATGAAGAGATCGGCTGCAGATGGCTGCCACCCTGTTTGACTTCAGTCCAGCTTTCTTGTGTCCTTGAAGGACACAAATCACACGGCTCTGCCTCCATGTGTCAGAAATTCGGGGTGTTCTGCGCTTGCTTTCGGAGGCCTCGGTTGCTCTTCAGTGACTTTTACGAGCCCGCTGGGATCACGCATGTTGCAAACGCCCTCTGTCAATGCTTCCTAGAAAAGGATTATGGTGCGCAAGTGGTTTAGATCTGCTAGCCAGATGTACCGTTCAATGTCGTCCGTGCCTGTTTATGTCTCACCATTTGAATGCGACAACAGCTAGTTTCATCTTTTATGTCTTCCCTGTCTAACGTAACAAATCTCCAATTGTTTTGTTCATGGGACCAGTTCCACCAATTCAACTTCAAACATTTACTCATTGGTCACACGCGGTTGTCGACAACCACAATCAATCCACCGGGCAACCCGTGGCCAATTATTTTGAGAGGAAAAATGTGATTAGGTTTTGAAAAATGACAAGAAAGTTGTCTCAAATCTCAAGTACTGTTACGAACACGCTACAACTGAAGGTAATTCAACGAAGACTGTGAAAATACGGTCCAGAAACTTTTTAGCTGTATTCCGGGAAAATGTGCAATCGAAATTTATGAGCCGTGAATACGAGATAAAAAAAAAAATGTATTTGCTAAAAAACATTGAAATCCAGATTTCATCTGAAGAAAACTTTAGGTTATTGGACAAAATAAAATACAAATGCACAATAATATAACAGCATAATGTGCTTATAAATCCCTCGTCTTGTAGTGACCAAGCGCTTTTATTGTTTCAAATTTGCAAGTGGGGGCTCATTATATTGAGGTACAACCATTTGTAACCATCTGCTAGACTAAAACTATTGCCTGGATGTATGAAAGTAAGGGTCCATTGTTACAAAAGTAATACGAATCCACCACCCACAACATGAGCATCCACATTTGTGACCAGAGAGCAACACTAATTGAGGGAACAAGGGGTCTCAGTGAAGAAGCTCTGTACCAATTAGCCAACAACTCTGAACTAACGCCCCGATTTGATGATTTAATTAGTGAAGGGGAAGCTGACATCATTACAGCGAGGAACATAAATGAATAAAACTCATTGGAGAGGGAGAAAGAACATTAGGAGAATATGATAATGGTAATAAATATCATGAGCTTTGAGAACACCGGATTACATTAATGCGAATTACGTTTGTCTTTTCTTTTTTTTTTTAATAATTAAAATTGTGACGTGAATTTAAATTTTCCGCCTACAGCGGTAATTCGTGGAAAAATTCAATGTTTGAGAAAAAAACAAAAGCAACAGTTCATAAATTATGATTTATGATGCTATGTGGAGTGCAGTTGTAGTTTTGGATATTTCATTACAGTTTGTTTTTATTTCGTTTTGACTTTTTTATTTTTTTAATTCAGTTAGTTTTTCTAACCTTAACCTTAAAAAGAAAGCTTTGTTTTAGTTAAGTTTTTATTCAAATTAGTATTAGTTTTATTTTTGGGGTTACTGGTATATGGCGTATTTGCGGAGTGCAAGATTTATAAAAAAAAAAAAAAAGTCACTCAGTATTGTGTAATAAAGGACAGCAAACTTCAACTGCCAAACAATTGTTCAACTTTTTTTTATGTACGGCCGTATAGTAATACCAAAATAAATACATTTCAAATAAACTCCAAAAGCTGGTGTTTGGAATTCAGTAACACATGACAACGCAGGACATTTTCACTATAATTAATTGGTACTTTTGTTTAAAAAAAAATATATGTATTTTTTTTTTTAAAAACACCCATTTTTATTTTCTCCCATTAAAGAAAATGTTTATTCAATTTCAGTTTTATCTACTTCATTCGTTTTCGTTAACTCGTAATCTTGATGTGGAGCTGCCTGGGTTAAATTGGGCCAGTTTGTCGTAAAAACACAGCTGTAATTCCTCCAACATTAATTATGCATTGAAATATTCAAATTAGAACCCTTTGGTTTCTCAAATATATCCAGATTAGTGCGCATGCAGTCTGGTGGCATGTTGGTTTAGAGGGAGCCGAGCGAATAGCAATCTGCCCCTCATGTTACTGTAATCTCCAACATGTGACCTCCCCTCGGGTCCGATAATGGAGAGATGCAAGGGGAAAACCTGCTGGGCTCGCCAAAGCAGTGGTGGGTCTGCCCTGAGAGGATTTAGGGGCAAAAACACATCTCTGGGACACATATTATGCTAAATCCTCTCCAACTCATTCCAAAATCCTAGCTGCGCGGCTGCTAATCCCTAAAAAGAAGCAGAGCAGGTGCCGGCCGGCCGGCCTCTCCGTAATGGAATTGCATGGCGCTTTAAGTGATTGCATCAACAATCAGCCGGGCCCGATCAATTAGATTAGAGCTAGACGACTCGTATTTTGCATAGAGTGAAGAAACAAACGCGCAGCCATTCATTCATTTCCTATGCCGCTTGTCTTCGTTAGCCGGAACCACAGCCAATCCCATCTGATTTCGGGTGAGAGGCGTGGTGCACTCAGACCAAAAAATTGTACCAATAAATACAATTCACAGTATATAATGCTTAGCAGGGATGTGAGGGATTTGCTTCAAATAGGCACGTAAATATGTTAACCACAGCTTTTGCATTCATGATAAAGGGATTACATCACAATAACAATCCGTTTCCTACTAAATGGAATGCTCTGAATTCCAGTGGAGTCAGATTGGTGGTGCAGTAACTGTCAGAAGAGATGAGATGTCCATTAGCATCTTGTCCTGCAAATGAGCAATTTACACATGACGGAGTATTGGATCATTTGATATCATGCATAGTAGATTTGATATCATGCATAGTAGATTTGATATCATGCATAGTAGATTTGATATCATGCATAGTAGATTATAATTCAAATGTATACGCATGCGACCTCTATACAAATGATACATTCAACCAAAACTGATTGTTGTAACATTATGGGATCAAGCTTACCTTTGTGTGACGTATATGCTTCATGTCCATGCAAAAGTGAAATTGAAGGGAGTAAGATCAAATAGAAGATTTGAAAATTCTGCGACTGGTTTATAAATGACTGAATGGTTCGGGTCCTGAATACATTAAAGAAACGCTGATTGATTAGAAACTCAGTAGGGCTCTGAGGTCTGCAGATTGGGGTCAATTAGCGGAGGACAGAGTTCAAAGTAAACATGGTGACGCTACGTTTAGCTGTTATGCTGCACGTAAATAGAATCAATGGTCAAAAGTAGTGAAGTCAGCCTGAGTGACAATGCTTTTAAATCCTTTAAAAAAAAAACATTGCTTGTTTTCCCTAAAACTTTGATTAAGGTCTTCTAAATATTTTTAAGTAATTTCAGAAACTTGCTTTTATTTCTTTACATTTTTTGTGTTTTATAAATCTTCTGTTAAAGTGTTGAAACGTTGTTCATGTTTTTGTTTCTTAAATTCATGTTGGTAAGCTCCTTTTGTTTTCTCTGCTTTGGTTTTGAATGTCATTGTGTTTGCAAATGATTTTAGGTGCTGTATTTTTACTTGTGTGAAGCACATTGAATTGTCCTGTGTACGAAACGTGCTATATAAACAAAGCTGCCTGGCCTACTTATTAATGTACAATATACACTTGACATGCACTGCTAGCTCATTCCGCTCAGTATCATAGCCAGGCGTTCAAAGCTAGCTGTGTTTACTAAATCTTGCCAAGTCACAATTTCCTGTTCCATTCACACTATTTTGTCTAAAGTAACATATTTCTCATGTCATAATTTTTCTCCCCATTGATTTCTTAACTCATCCACAACCAGACGTTGTCATACCCTCTTTTACCCTAACGTTTGAACATTTTTGAAAAAATTACATACAAGTTCCTGGGATTGAATGGCTGGACTGTGAAAAGACAAATTCTTCAATGGCAGTGAATGAGTTAAGCCCAATTTTTTTGCACTTTTCATCATTGCAGGACTCCTAACAGCGTGTTCTGTTCTGTATTAGTCCGTGCATGTGATTGGAACAAATAACAACTTGCAGTTTGCTTCCATGTACTGCTAACAAGAAGACACATTTTATTCCCCCCCCCCCCTACCAAGTCGTTCACACATTCATACCACCTCAAAGCTATTGAGGTCACAAGCACCGACACAGTCACACTGACGTGAGGATTGTGAAAGATGGTCTCTCAAGGTGTGAATTGATGTTAGAGTGTCTGGGAAAAGGATTTCAGGAGGCTTTTGCACAATGCCGATAAGTGGGTAAGAGTCCAATTAAACCCCTTCTGGTGTTTGGTCGGCATGAATATATCCCAGATTGTCAACAACGCCTCACTATTCTCAGCGAGTCATAAAAAAAAAAAACTGTCATGCGCCGTGTCCTGAAAAAGCAATCAGACTCAATCATAATTGACATTTTTTAAATTGTTGCTTTGATTGTGTTTAATATGATCAAAGATACTAAATTGAAAACTGATGTATGGATTCCTCTGTGAATTCAGGGCAGTCGTTAATGATGCGTTTTAGTAAACGATGCAACGATGATAGACTGGCAGCGTGGGTGGCCGGATACCAAACTCAATTGCAAATCGACAAAATCAATTTTACTTTTACTCTCGCGTGACGTTATGTCTTTGCATCTTTTGCGCATCATCTTCAAACGATACCAAGGTTCGACGCGCCGAAACGTCTGCAGCAATTTTGATCTCATCCCCAGGGCACCGTAGGGACAAGACAGGAAATAACTCTTGCGTCATTTAGTCCAGTTTTTTTCCGTCGGTGAGCTAGATTGCATGCTTTCAGCGGACGCTTTGGATTAAAGATAAATCCAACTGTTTTTCCTCTGGCCTAAACACCGGGATATTGTCACTGAGTGGATTGCATACAGGAAACCCCAAAACATTACATCGGTGCATTTCACAAACAAACAGATGCGTTTGAATGTAAGTTACAGAACACACGAACCGTTTGAATAATTTATTCCGTTAAACTTTACACATGTTTCTGTTAGCAAGAAAGCATTCACAGTGCACTGAATTTTCATTTAAAACCTGGCATGTATAACTTTTCAAGGCAAAGTCTGGCTCATTGTTTGTTTACACGTTGATTTAAAAAAAAAAAAAAAAAAAAAATGTTTTAAATATTTGAACACGGGTACGTTCAACTGTAGGACAACAAATGGTACACTAGTTAGGAGGTGATTGTGGTTCTGGTAGCTAATTAGATGAAGTGACTGCCTCACTTGGCCGGTACCAGTAGAATGAAACCATCTTTGCTCTTCTTGAAATCAGCATTGGTTTGGCTCGCCTTGGTTTCCACGGTAACAGTCTTCGGTTTGCCGCGCATGTGTAGCCGGATGCCCGACGGGCACACCTTCACAGCTAACGGTGTTTTTCGTACGCTGAAAGACAAAAGGATAGTGGCGTTCATGTAAATCAAGAGGATGTAAACCCTAAATTCATGACTAACATGAAGTTACTCGTGAGGTCAAATTGCGCACTAGTGCTACTAAACAAAATTCCTCGGAAAACTTTTGACAAATGGATTTTTTGAAAATGATATAAGAGGAAGGAAAGCTCATGGGGTGCTTTCAATAAATGCAGTGAGACGATGCTCATATTGAATACCTCAAAAAATAAAAGCATAGCGCTTTTGTGGTGCGGCCGGCAAGTAGATTAGTAAAATTCACAGACAGGCGCGTTATTCCAGGACCATCCAACATGTCACTGTATTGATCTATCGCCAACATTCTATATTGTACTTATCCGACAGCTGGCCTTGTTTGACTGCAGCGCTGTCAGCTAAAGATGATCCAGGAAGCCGCCGCCGCTTCCTCTTGGCCTTCAGGCACAGTCCCGCCCCACATCCCCATCCCGCCCACCCCTGTGGCAGACACAAGCTGGCACAACACAAAACTCGGCCTCAATAGCATCCCTATCCAAAACAATCCTCTAGCGTATCCCTCAACATCCCGCCGAAGGCCCGCAGGACTCGCAGTGTACCCTTAACTGTGCTTATTATTAAGCTCATGTGTCATGAAGTTCTTTTTTTCCCCATGAGTGGGTGCACTTCATTTGAACCCAAAATCAAAAACTCTGAAGCAAATGCCGACCAGCTATTTGTGGTGACTTCTGAATGTTGCTAATGTGACTGATAAACAGGATTGGCTCACGCAAACAGGACAGATTGGCAAGTGAGTGGGTTTCTCCTGAGACAAGCTTAGATGGAAGCTACACTTTTTAAAAAGGTAAGCTATGATTAAAAGACTACGATTGCGTAATATTGACGAGCTACAAAGTGGTTCTGGCCATATGCGGTCCGGTTAAGCACATCACATAACACACAACTAACAAAGTAACTAACTTATCTCACAATATACATGAATAATTATGCCCAAAGATGTATATTATAAAATTAACCTCTTGACCTCACTTACTGTAGGCATAAAAAGCAGAATTACAACAGATGATGTTCAGGCATTTTCAATAAAAACTATGCTGCGTGGAATTAAAGTACTTCCTATTTTCCTTCTACTTTCAAATTAGTCTCAAACTAAATAAGCATCTAGTGGTTAATAGTGGAAATAAACCGACTACAAAGACCAAAATAGTAATTGACCGTACAAAAAAAAATAATAATAATAATAATTCAGGCAACTTATAACTTTTTCCTGACAAAGTTATACTGTCAGAGTAGGCTCAATTCTAATTTTTATTAAATAATGATTGGAGAAAAACAAAATCATTCTCAAGACTTGTCAGTTTGTCACAACGTGTGAAAGTTGACGTCACGAGCGAAACACACAAAGGCCCAAAATAAAGATGACGAATAAGACAACCAATCAGAGCATGGATACCGCCCCCACTATTAGATCCTACATGTTTATGCACTCGAACCTCCCCCTGGTGAGCGGTCATGTCATGCGTAATCCCTTCTTAGAAGTGCGTAAACGGCAACGACAAGTTCAGACGCTCGCTTAGTGTGAACGCCGCGGTCGGTCGGTCGGTCTGACGAACACGTTTACACATTTAACCGTAGGTGTTGGGAACGGCGCTGAAAATATGATTGTATCCATGCAGAAGTGTCCTCGTCTCATGCGATGAGCTCTGAGAAGCGCTTGACACGCAAAACACCCAATTGGCTGCTCGTCAAACGTAATTCATTCACAACGAACGCGCCACAATGCGACCGCTGTGTTTGAGAGGCACCGAATCGCAGTTGACGCGCAATCCACGGCAACGTCTTGGAAAATTATCAGAGTTTTTTTTTTTTTTTTCCACCGACAACTTTCCCCACTAAATTAAATGCAGGTAAAATATAAGAACGATCTTCGCTCATTCGCTTGAACTGGCTTCCCCGCTTGAATTTCGTCTCAGTCCATGACTTGTTGCTCCAACGATACTCGATCAAAACATGACCCGCAATGAGTCGAGCAATCCGCATGGAGCAGTTGAATAATTCATCGCCCCGTAGACAGCGCTGGAGACAGATTTGGGGTGCAGAGACAGCTCCTGCTTCCCGAGCTCCCATCACCCCCCCCCCCCGCCCCCCCAGACCTGCTGCCACCAGCTCCACCTCTTCATCTCAGCTTCCTCTCTCACCCTCCAAGCAGTCGGCCTCCATCTTTCTCCCTGTCACTGCCTCCGAGAAGCAGGGTGCAGCTAATGCAATGTGAATATGCGCCTCTGGTGCTTCCATTACGGAGGAATCGCTAGCTGTTTTATTAGCGTCTGTGCTGCGGATGTGTGGCGAAGCATAGCCAGGGAGAGCATGATGCCAAACTGTTATTAATGCTGTTTGTCCCATTATGGGACAATCGGATCAACATCCAGCTTTATGCAGTCGCTCCAAGGGAATGATGTGCCATCGTCAATAAAAATCAAAGCGATAAACCTTTTTTTTTTTTTTTCCGTTTTTTTTCCATCCACCCACACAAATTGTGAATTAAATGCTTTGTGCGGGGATTATATCTAGCATTTTTGTCCTTATAAGAAAGGCAAAAAGGGACGAGCAAGCTTTTTTTTTTTTTTTTTATTATCACGCTCCATGAGCTCCATTATTAAGGAGTGGAAACTTCCTACTGTGTTCATGATGAGAGTCCATGTGACACTGGGAGCAGGCGAGGTACAACCTCCAAATGTTCTGACCAAACCGGACCACCACAGTAAGATAAAAAGATAATTGCTTCTTTGTGTGCTGTTTACAGTTGTGGAAATGGTGAACAACTGACTGCCAGGGACAAGCTCTTTGTGTCAAGTGCACCGAGAGGTTGTGACTTTCACTCTTAATGATCCCGCCGACTGACACCATCGCACAAACAGAAGACGGGTCTTGAAAATTCTGACAGAACGCGGGTGGGTCACCTCTTCCTCGACTCCATCAATCTTTTTGTCAACTTGTGCTTGGGGGGAGTTCATGCGACTGCCCTCTGCCCTCTTTCCTCCCCAAACTTTATGCCTCATTCAGTGTCACTTTTCTTTCGGTGTAATTGGGTCCCAGGAGGGAATCGAGCAGCAGAAAGCATCATAAAAAAAAAAAACTGACAGAGCGAAGCAAAATGTGAGGCAGGTCAGGCCCTCGAGTGTCACATCAAAGGAGACAGCGGTCGGCCTTTCATTGTCCTTTTTTTCCCCCTCTCTGAACCGTTAGAAAGCCACTTCACCTGGCAACAAAATCCTGAAATGTCTTCAACTTAAACGGCCGTATTTAATTATCACTTTCCCCACTGCACCATCGCCAGGGCAACGGCACCATTTCAGCTACCCGACTATCCCGCGGGGTAAGTATTGGCGTCATTGCATACATCATCGGCAATTTCATCCACACATAATAAGCGCCACTGCTGCCGGAAACAGTTGGGCTATTTCAGCCAGCTGCACCCCACCACTTGAGTCTACTCGGGGGGGGGGCATTCTGGGAAGAAAAAAAAAATGAGTCATACGTTAACAACAGTGGGGCAAGCTGTGACCACTGACACATACTGTATTTGATTCATTTTGCACATGCCCTGAATCATAAACGGTACGGTAAGTATCATCAAGTGTCATGTGCTCCTTGTGGGTTGATAAATTGTCAAGAGCGGAGCTGAAAAGATTGACTTTAAAAGATGAACTTTTAGGCTATTTGCAGGCCAAGCCAACATGTTGACTGGTTTGTTTTGATCCAGTTTATGTGTGCATGCGCTCGCTTTCTGTGTGGGGCCGGTGCCAGTTGGGTCAGCTTTAACTTGGTCAACACGTCATCATTGCGTCAATTTGTTTGTTTGTCCTGCTTTGGTCTGAGGTCAATTTAGAGTTGGTGCATGACTGCTGTTCAAATACACAAAGGGGTTCTTTGAAAAATAAATTGTTTTGAGGTCAGTAGCCGATAAAGTGTGAGTACTTTGCCACTGTACTTAAAGCGGAAGGCAACCCAAGCACTAGTTGAAACATAGCATTCTGATTAATTTTGCGTTTGTGGAATTTGAATTAAGCAAAAAAATGCACTAGTTTTTAGCCATCTCCGGGAGCGGCCATTTTGTCTTCTGTCGACTGAAAATGACATCACAACTGCTCACAATGACCAATCCCGGCTCAGATTCAGAAAAAAAGTCAGCCGTGATTGGTCGTTGTGAGCAGTTGTGATGCCATTTTCAGTCGACAGAAAACAAAATGGCCGCCCCCAGACTTGGCTAAAAACAGGTGGATTAACACTTATTCCACAAACGCAAAATTTATTAGAATGCCGTGTTTTAACTAGTGGGCCTGCTGGGAACATATTCTTGAAAAAAATATGTTTGCGTTGACTTCCGCTTTAAGTAGAATTTTGTCATAAGTGTACTTTACTCCACTCCATTTCCTAAATAAAATATAGATTTTACTCTAAGTTACCAGTGTATATTTTGTGAATACCTAGTTACCACTAGGGATTGTCTACTAAATGTTTCAGGTTTTGGCATTGGAGTAGGGACATTTTGTTGTTAAGAACAGTTGTGTACTTATGGATTTGTGTATGTGTGGACTATTACAAAAATAATAGCAATATTCCCCCCCAAAAAAGAAAAGAAAAAAAATCCTAATAAATGGATGCAGAGCATTTATTTACTTCATTTGCTCAAAAGCAAAGGGCCAGCCTTGCTAAATGATTTATTTTCCGTTGCAGCTTTTACACAGATGCTGGAACCACATGACCCACCAGGTTGATGGGAGCTGAGTAAGAAATAGGTCAGTGTCTACACACTATTTACTTCCACCTGGGTTAAAAGCTGTTGCTATAGTTACTCACCATATGATCAACAAAACCGCATTACCACTGATCCTAATCCATCAAATCAAAAGTTGAAACTAGCAGAAGCTAGAAGTGGGATTCGGGGGGGGGGGGCGATTAGAAGTGGGATTCGGGGGCGATCTGACCGATGAGAGGGCAGAACGGCGGCAGCCTCTTGAGTTGGGCCAGACAGGCGAACACATTGAGGACAGCCACTGAGGGAGAAAAGGCGGGGGGTGGGGGGTTGGGGGGCAGCACAGAAACAGAGGAGGCTATTTCAGGACTAGGATAACGCCACTCACGGCCTAAAAAGTTCATTTGAAATGGCCGCATTCCGTTCACGTCTGCTCCAAGTGACTGCGCATGAGCTGCGGGGTCGGCCGACGAGGTCAGACAGCAACAAGTCCGCCAGTGACCGAGCGGGCGGCGTGCGGCTGCTTCTCCGTGGCCGTTTCAACCACATTACAAGACCGCTCACACGTGCTCCGAGGTAGGATTCCGTTTCCCGCCGCCAACAGCAGAGGGAGGGGTGACCCAGAACATGGTGATGAATTCAAACCTTTCCATATTCATAAATGATCATTTAGAATAGGAGAGACGTAGCTCGGGGAAAGAGTACAAGAGACTCATCGCTGCGAATCGGCATGCTGGAAAAGTTGATGGAACGATGAAAATCCCCAAATCACCTTTTAAAACAACGAAACAGAGCTTGTCGACTAGGCCGGGACAGATCATAGCCTAAATCCCGCCTTGAGCCCACTCATACTCCCCCAGCTGTCCCGGCAGATGGTCCAAAAGTTCAAACCACCACATTCCCCCACTAGCACAATACACACGACTTCTTTGCAAGTATGCAGACATTTTACGCATATCAACCCAGACGTCTATTAGTCACGCTTTGAAAGGGAAAAAGTATATTTATAGATCAAATTGATTGTACCCTAAAACGCATTGTTTTTCTACCCTTGACAGTACATTTAAGTTGGAAACGGGGTTATGCATAATCATTTTGGAGTTTTCGTTACACAGTAGTTTTTATTTCGTTCTGCCTTTTGTTTTGTTTTTATTTGTTTTCATTTTTATAGTTTAGTTTGTAGTACTTTTAGTATTAGTTTTAGTTTTTATTATATATGGAGTATTTGTGGAAAGGAAATTACAAGTCCCGGACTGTTCGACCGCCTTTCTTCTGTACAGCTGAACAGTAATACTGACATAAATACATTCAAAAATAAACCCTGAATGATAATGTATTAAATTAATTGACAAGGACAAATTTGCAGTATTAACTCAGTGGTAGTCCAAGGACTTTTTGGGTTTGCGGATAAATGATCAGAGAACTCAAATGCTGGTTCCCATCAATCATACAGATTACAGTGGTACCTCTACTTTTTTGTCCATACAAATAAAACAAGAGATAATAGAAAATTACGAAAAAGGGATGCGTTTGGTTGATCTCGCCAAAGAATATGATCGTAATGTATCGACAGTCGCCACGTTATTAAATCAGTTCTTTCCAAAACGCCAGGCAAAAACAACTTCTGAGAGAGAACATGAACCAAAGAGGGCAAAAAGCGATGAGGACAGCAATTAAAAGGTAAACGACCATCATTTTTATTCTTTACTCTATTCTTTGTTTTTTTTTACCTTATGCACAACTCTCATTTATTGTGCAATAATCTAATTCTAACATGTTTTGATGCATTCTTATGCTTTATAAAACATTTATGTCTGAATATTCGGGGTCTTGGAACGGATTAGGGCATTTACATGGAAAACACGTCCCTACTTACAAAATTTTCTACTTAAGAAATTACTTCCAGAACCAATTAATTTCGTAAGTAGCGGTACCACTGTAGTCTTTTGCAGGTATGTGGTTGTTGAGAAAATAGTGAAAATGCACCTCAGGGTTAAATTCAGTCTGGACTAGCTTGAGAGAAGCGCTATTTGTAATAGTGTGCTGACATTCTGGGCCGCAGTGATAAGAGAAACGAGGTGATAGGAAGAGAAAGCCAGAGACAGACAGAAAGAGGTGATAGGATGCTTGCTGTGGGGGCCACATACAGGAAAGATTGACAGACGATGTGAGGAGGAATGCGTTTCGCCGAGGGAACATGACGCACTTCCAACACACATTTTCAGCATGTGCTTAAAACGATGCCTTCAGTGACCCATTTTTATCCAACGCCACCTCTGCTGCCACACAAAGTCAACAGCACAAACGAAACATATCGTCGCTGTCCTGTGAAAAACACTTATCTCCAATTTTGGAAACTTTTTTTAATTTTCACTTTAATGCAATGTCTGTAATGCGGAAACATGATTCAGGTCAAAATACAAAAATGAAAAAAAAAATGGAGGTAAGTGTTTTTCACATGACAGCGGCGATATATTTCATCCTGTTGATATTACAAAAAGAGGGGCAGCATTTACATTTACGGAATTCTCCATTTTAGCCATTCCCCAAAAATCCCAAATTATATGACACGCAACTCTGTGGGCTCACACGCTTCCACAACTCACCCCTGACTTTGTTTCATAAGTTTTCCTTTTGCTGAACGGCCTCACCAAGGGTCACAACCTTTCTCCACTCACCACAGATGGTGTCACAAAAGCAAGCAAGACGGGGAGAGGGGCTTGAAACCGACTCCCAGTCGGTGCCTCTGCAGCGCCGCAAAGACAAATGCAGCTGTCGCAATGATCCCAAGTGAACAAAAAAAAAAAACACAATCATCGAAAACTAATAAAACTGCGGGGCCTCACAACTGCCCTCCAGACAAGAAAAAAAAAAAAAAAAAGACATAAAAAGTCAAATAACCGGGACACGAGGGAGTCCGCTCGTTTATGTCGCGATGATAACGACATGCAAGCGGTTCTCTCTCGCCAGT
This sequence comes from Filicampus tigris, assembly GCF_054856515.1. Classification (NCBI taxonomy): domain Eukaryota; kingdom Metazoa; phylum Chordata; class Actinopteri; order Syngnathiformes; family Syngnathidae; genus Filicampus; species Filicampus tigris. The sequence goes on along the minus strand of NC_141234.1, from coordinate 9,588,585 downwards.
GCTGGAGGCCAAGCAGTGAAATGTACGACTGCGTTATTTTGTAGCGCTAACAGTCTGCACGGAGTGAAAACAAGCAGGGCGCATCTTCCGGATGAGTGCGGTCGCCTCGTAATCACATGGAGAAACAGCAGTCACATTTGGCGCGATGGATGTGATAAATGTCAGCGTGACTCTTTCATTCGGCAGCAGTAATTCACAACAGGTGCGCACACACGGACGGCCATGACAACATGACAGTGATGAATGCCGAGAATATGATTTGCATATTTGTTATGCAATATTAATAGATTTTTTTTTTTTATCGGTTGAGGCCTTTGAACAGGAAGAGAGCAAAGAACCGAGTTTCGTCGGGAAACTGTATGATGAACGTTTCAAAAATGTGTCATCCGTCAGTGTTGCTTCAAATTCTTTTTGGAATAAAAGCAACATGGAAAAAAATAAATAAATCATTCCTTTGATGCTCGCTGAGCGGCCGTCTCGTGAGGTGGGCTGGCATGAAGGACGGCCGCTCACATTGAAGTTTTGTGTGCAACTTTAAAACATGTTGGCAAAAATGAATTTCACAACCTTGGACTTTGCCAAATGCCGTGTGTTTTAAGAGCATACATTTCGGAATGATTCTGCGGCGCAATTCACTGCATGCTGCACAATTACCATAATTTACCGTGAACAACGTGTAATCAAAAAAACAAACAAAAAAGATCCAAAATTGTCCCCCGAATTGTACAAGACTGAAACATTTTTATAGACATTTACCAATACATAGAGGTTGTTAAAAAAAAAAAAAAAAACTGCTGTACTTAAATTCCAACATATTTAATGTCTAATGTTACAAATACATGTAATATAATATATAAGTTGTCTGGTGTAATGATGTTCTTCTCAGCACTGGTATAATGATGAAAATTTACTGCATGTTCTCATATCCTGAAGTTAGTCCATATGGTCGTTTGTCAGTTCAGTTAGCCACATTAGCCCGCTAGCATTGGCCACAAGCCAAGCCAAACTTACTATGAGCACTTAAGGTCATCTGGTAGGCTATTTGCATACTGGAGAGTCACCTAACATTGTAACCATTGCTGCTGTTTGCAAAGTTACTGTGGGAGGGTGTGGAATTTATGTTAAAATATACGTGGGCTTTTCATAATGTCACTAACTGTAATTATTGTTTTTACAGCCACTAGTTGGTGTCATTACACTGACTTTTCTTAAAATTCTACAGGTTAAGTGAATGCCAGTATTTTAGTGCAACATATCTATAGGCAAGGCAGTGCAGGGCTTCAGACTAACTTTTATATTAGGAGTAGAAGTAGAAATTTTAGGGGCACACACTCTGTAAATTGACTTGCAAAGGAAATATTCATCCTACTCGTTTTGCATTATATTACCCATAAATGGGCTGAAATGTGGAGTAGCAGTTTGACAGCAATAAAAAAAAATATCCAAGAGTCGTAATTGTTAAAAAAAAAAAAATGCACCGATGCATGCTAATGAAGTAAATGCAGTCCAGGGTGTCCAAATAGAAAATGGATGGACGGACGCTTCGGTGAACAGATAGTGTGAAGGTTGGATGATTTTCAGTAGATTCCCAACCATCTATTCACCTGCTAACTTCTTTTAACAATCCATCCTCTTCCCTCATATGCATGATGGTGATTGCTAATACTGAAATATGTCTCTAGGCAGTAATAACGCTGTCTCATTGCATAAATGTCCGTTCAAATCGCCTCAGTCCAATGAGCCGTCTAATAGCTGAAAGTAATCCATTTATTCAGTTGGTACATTTAAGGCTCCTTCTAAAGTATCACTGACCGTGTGAAGTGGTCCACCAACGTTCCCACCAGCTCGCCAACGCGGTCCTGGTTGGGACAAAGTTCCCCACATTGGAGACAGAGTAGAACGTCGTCCTGTGAGGATATGTGTAGCGCCACCATCTGGTCTACTCCGCTGGTCACGCTCAATCCTGTTAGCTGTGAAAAGAAACATATAGTCATGAGTAGACTGGATTGCATTGCCTGCTGCAGCTAATTAGCATGTTATGAAGCCTTGTGAACTTTTCATGAACCGTTTCTAATAAGCTTTTTTTTTTCTTATAATGGGGTCAACTGTGAAAAGATTGATGTTTCTGCTCTGTCAAACCTTTATATAATTTACTGCGTCTTGTTCACTATCTGCAACTGCTTGGTTGATGATTTTCCTAGAATTTTAATTGCTCACGTGCATCATATGCTCACAAGCAAGGCTGCTGTGCATTGTTGTGCTATTTTAATAAAGAGCTTAAATGTTTGGTTTTAAAATGCCAAGGAGTATTACGCTATATGCCTTGGATGAGAATTTAGCTGATGGATAAAAATCAACCAATTTTTAAATTCGTGTACTCTATATAGGTTGAAAATATGTTGCCTGGAGGGTGTCTCGGAGACTCCAGAAGTCTCGAGCAAGATGACAAAAAGTCGCTAGCTTTGCTTTCATCACTTATTTGAAAAAAAAACAAAAAACAAAAAAATCATAATAGTTGCTAAATATAGCCACAGTCGCTAAGGTGGGATCACTGAGTAGCCTCCCCAGGCCCTAGCTTTGCCCTGGTCGTCACGGTTACAAAAGTAGTACTCTGCATTTGCGTGAGACAGAACCGCCCTGCAAAACACCATGATTTGAACCAAAGTGTAATAAGTCGATGTTAACTGTCCTATAATTCTTTATCACTTGCGTATTTTGACCAAAGAAATTCAGAACCTTTTATTACGAAACTGACAAGGCAATATTTTGAGTTGCGGGGGAAAAAAAATGTCTCCTTTCTAACTAGAGACCTAAATAGCTCACAACAAGCTGGTGTTATCAAGAGCATCCACATTTTCTGCATGTCCAGCAAGTAGTGGTTTAAGAGAGCAAGATAAAGAGCTGAAAACATGCCAGAGGTTAAACAGCATCATTAGGCAGCGGCGGCGGCAGCAGCAGCAGCAGCAGCAGCAGCAGCAATAGAGTGGCTAAAGATAGCCGCCATTAGGCACCGCTGCTCATACTGAGGGTTAGGAGGCTTATCCAGGTCAGACGCTAAGAGAATAAACGACTTGAAAAAAAGTAGCCCGCTGCTCTGTCATCCAGTACAGTCATTGCGTCTGACAGAAATATAAAAGACTTGTGTCAAAGATCAAGGTCAAAAACATGGTGATGTGAATGAAGTCAGACAGTCGATTAGTCAGTGCATAAAAATGACGCAACCCCCTTTCCTAATTTACAAAGTAGGCGACGAATGGATTGCATTGTGTTTATTGTAATGTACTCTGCTGAGTAAAAATAAAATGAACTGCATCACAGTTTTGATGATTAGAAACATTGATTCCCATATTGCAAATGTGTATAAAGGGGCAAGTGTTTTTTTTCTTCTCTTTTTTTTTTTTTTTTTTATGTATGTGTATATTAGTTAAGGGTCAACAAGTCACGCTCATACATAAAATTATTTGTACATGTGTAAAAAGGAGTGTTATTTTGTGTTTATTTTGAGAGCAATTATTGTATATGAATAACCTATTAGTGTAATAACATGATATGGATAATACTTGATAGAGAACAAGGTTGGACTAGATAAGTTTTTCTACTTCTTACTCTCTGAATATGTAAATGAATTAAAAGATCTTTAAATGATCTTTTCCTTTCTTTCAATTTTTATTTGTATATCGCTATGTGTTTGTATGTTCAATAAATCAATACACTCGAAGAGATTGCAAGTGCTGCTGTTGGGCGAGTTGAGTGTGATCTACTAACATTGCGATCTTTTACCAATTGCCTATCGATGGCTGACGCTAAATTATGTGTTCACTCACTTTAACTAAGCATCAAATAAATGAGGCATCTTCGCCTATCACTCCACTTTTCCACATCCAATATGGCAGCCAAGTTGACGTCATAGATGCGGCATGTTAATACTTACGGTGTCCAAAGGAATTCTTTTTAGGACCTTGTACTGTTTCTTTGGCTCTAATTTGTAGAAGCACTTGTCTGTGACCAGCACGCCGCGGTCGGTGCTCTTGTTGAACCTATTCACCTAAGGAAAAGCACAAAAAAAAAGGGTTATGGTCCACAATTTGAGTGGTTTTTTTTGTTTTTTTTTATCACCGGCAGGATCTTCCCAGCTATGAAATGTTCCCATCTCATATCATCTCATTTGACAGAAATGCGAAAGCATAAAACAAATCCTCCGAATGTAATTTTAAAGCGGCACCTCGATTTATGTGGCTGCACTCTCCATTGTCCTTGCTACGGAAAATGCGGGCGTTATCATCCACTGGGAGATGATAAGAGCAAATTCAGCAAAATAATAAGCAGGGCTTCAGCCCACTCCACTCACTTCTAAGACTTTGAGAGTACACAGTATTTGACGATTCTTGCTTCGCTTTGGTGCAGAATGCGCAATTTGCAAATTTGAGTGTTCAACCATAAACATGCTGCTAATACATGATGCTCATCAACATTCTTCTTACTTCTTTATGTGTGTTCATACATTTGTCTATATACGTGTTTCCTTGAGAACGAGAGAAACAATTTATGTCCTGCGGATGAAGACAGTCCAAAAAAAAAATCTTTGAATCGTTGAACAGTGATGGCGAGTGAGCAGGAACGCGTTTTCATTTGCGTGCATTTCCCATGTGATTCACCTTCCTACAGAAGCCCGAGAAGAGGACTTGACTGTACTCGTCTTTGTTCCTCAGCTCCCGGGAGAAGCGAGCGAAGCCGGAACTGGATTGAGGGCAATCTCGCACCTGCAGGAATCAAAGACTTGTATTATTGTGAGAAAGCAGCTGATGCTAGGGCACGGGTCGTACACGTTCGCATCTCAATAGCCACTAGTGGCCAGAGTATGACATGCGGTCTAAACTAAAGTGCTGTTATAATGTCTTACGCTCACTGGCTTTCATAATAGCGAACATCAGCAGCTGCCCATGATGATGCTCTTGTGGCTAGGTTGATAATTCTGGCACGAGTCTTCAGACGGTAATGGGGGACTTTATTGCCTTTGTCACAGTTGCAGTGTGGCTATTGTCAGCCAATTATATTATTTTTTAAGTGAGGCAATTCTCATGCTGTTCGTTCGGAGAGCTGATGCTACACAATATAAATGCTACTGTGCCCGTTTTTATGACGAACAGGCCAAAAATAACATTTACATCTTACACTCATAAAAAAAAAAAAAAACATGCACACCAAAAAAAAACTCATACACAAAAAAGGCCCCCCAGATACAACAAAGTCACCAAAAAGTTGTCACACCACAAAAACGGTCACACCAAAAAGCTCCGAAAAAAAAAAAGACACTGAACATTCATTCATACCATAAACAAATTCACACACACCCACACCAAGAAAATGCTTGCAGCCACAAAAAGAACTCACACCCCAAAAAACACATTCTTAAAAAAAAAACAAAAAAAAAAAACGAAACCGTCACCCACCCCAAAATAATACTCACCTTTTATCTTTTCCACCAAAAACCCATTAACTAAAGCAAAAAACCCTCATATGCAGAAAAAAAACAATTAATTTCGCCTCAGAGTTTTTGCATAAGTGACAGTCACAAATTTTCACTGCGTGGGAGACTTTTTGTTTTGGTAAAATAAGAGACGGTTTTGGTGAATAAGAGACATTTTTTGGTCAGTGTGAGAGGTTTATACAGCACTTCATACACATCTGACATGCGCTCAGCGGCCACAATATTAGATACATCTACAGAATGCAATGAGAGCCTAAGTTGAAACAAAAATAAATAAAAAAATTAATACACACCATTAAGAGAGGTATTCATTTCAGTGTGTTCCTTTCTGTGTTTTTAGTCTGCAATCAGTTGCTTCTGACTCAGAACTTTTGCCCTACTTATTTCCCTCTCTGTACTAGTTCTGTCACCGGGCATGCTGTATGACATGCATTTATAGGTCTTGGTAGAATTAAGTCCAATCACGTGAAGTCGGCGGGCTGAATGAGACTTTGGAGTCACGAGCCGTCACAAACACATGAGAGGAGTGACTCAGGGCTGTGCTGAAGTCATGCTCACGCTCCCTGAGGGCGTCGCTGAAAGCCCGTGGCCGGCAAACAAGCTCAGATTAGCTACGAGAAGAACGGGGGGGGGGGGGGGGGGGGTTCATCGGAGTGGGGCTGCGCTCACAAATGCCTCGTGCGCATTGTCCGCTTGCTGGAGTTGTCACATGCGCTCCATATACATTCGTAAAAGATTATTGTTGAGCATTTGGCATGCAAAGCTCACGTGGGGGGGGGGGTGCAAACGAGGAAATAAAAGGCAATTGATTTTCATAGTCTTCGTCTTTAAAGTCACAAGGATGTGAGGATAGACGAAAAGGGCTTGCGGTGAGGTGAAATTCCAAGACAACCGTGACACGAGAGGAGTGATTCTCGAAATGTGCTACGTGTAGCGCTGGTGGTACATGGGCTTCCTCGAGTGGTACGAAAAGAATGAGTGCCAAACCGCGCATGATTTTTTTATAACGGCTTGCAGTAAAATCTAACTTTTGAGGAATAAAACCTCTGTTGGGTTTGTTTGTTTTTACGCAAGAGACTGGACGTGGTTGGGTGCGGGATCCTTACATTGGCCAGGTAGTCTCTTTCCCAGGCTCTCCTGCAGCCCCAGTTTTTTCGCTCCCCGCCAAGAGTAGTCAGAGCGGCGACTTTGGCTCGGATCTCAAGCATATCTGACGGCGGGATTTTCTTCACCATCCGTCTCGCCCACCACCTGAAAATAAGCACAATGTACTTTGGTGATGATTTAGAAATTGTCCAATTCAGTGAGTGAAGTAGAAAGACCCTTTCTGACCTGCGATGCAGCAGGACTGTGATAGTGTGAAACTGGTTCAAGGCGGCAGGGGGAGTCGGCCACTCGACGCTTTTTCCATAGTCGGGCATGTTCCTGACATTGGCAAAGCGCTGCTCGACTTCCCAGAAGTGGGCCTTGACCTTGTACCGCTTAAAGCAGCCCATGATGGCATAAATGGCCCGCATCCGCCGGCACCTCATACGAGCGAGAGCCCCCCGCCATACCTATGTGAACGTTAAAACGGAGAGACAGTTACTGCCTGGCTGAGCTTTGTGCCATGTGAACCGTGTGCTCCAATTCAGGAGCAAGACTTCTCTGTAGACTCATCCAACTAGGTCATTAGCAGAAGAAAGGAGATGCTAATTTCCCTGTACGTAATTGACTTTTATGTAACGGCGCTCCGCATCTCATTAATTATCCACATTTCTGTTATAGAGAATTAGGATTCAAGCAGGCAGATACAATTCATCTAAACATGACTACAGGCTCCGCTTTAAAAGCCAACCATGGAGAGTGGATGATTAATAGGGATGAACATGAGTATAGCTATTTAAGAGAATCAGGTTTCAAATGGACGGTCAGATCAACGAAGTTTAACTTGGGAAGCTATCCCGAAAGTTCTGACAGTCGAGCATTTATACGACTCAAAGGCTAGTAACGCCAACGCGGCTGACCTTTTGTAAGAAAAGCACCAAGATGGGGATGAGGGTGGCTCGCTCCTGTTCCAGGGTGAAGAGCGACCGAGGTGTTCGCACAAAAAGCTTGGTGTGGCCGTACGCCACGTCGTCCTGGTAACCGTGCTGTTTGACGATGGCCTCCACCGCCTCCCGGTCGGTATCCATCAGGTGGTTGGGCCAAGTGTACTCGCATGTCATTTTATACCTTGGGTAAAGTGGCATTGTTTTGAAAAAAATAAAAAAATAAAAAGTCACTCTCTTACTGCTTAGGGCTGAGCAATTAATCAAATTCGAATCAAGACTGCAACGTAACAGAATGCTATTTGCGATAAAGCCACAGATTTGTTTGCATTCTTGTTTTAATTTCAGTTAATGTCCTTTGTTTACGTATTTTTTTTATTTACTGTCGTCGTCGTGAACATCATACACACAGTCTCTCTCTTACCTCTGCAAGAAGCGAGCGTAGGGCTGCCTGTAGGCGAAACCCGCCCTGCGCACCATGACGTTCTCCAGGAGGCCCAGATAAGCCACCTGATGTTGGCAGCGAGCATCGTCAAACAGCAACGGCGACTTCAACTCATTTGGCTTTATGCATCGCACGTAGTACGGCTCCTGAAGACAAGGGCGGGTGCTTAGTGGTGCGCTGTTTTTATTTACGGACAAATATTCAAAATATTTAACCATAGCAGTTGTGATCAGAGAAACATCAGTCATGTTAACCCATTAAGGACGGGAGCGCATAACCGCGTTTCTACCACTAGAGCCGGGAGAGCGGATACGGCACTGTCTTTTTTTTTAATCCAATTCTCCGTCTCTTAGCCAATTTAATGCGTCAGAATATACACGTGACGGTGTCGCGAGACCGCGGAGGATGTCGTGGAATTTTTTCGAGCCGTAGGTAGGCTAATATCGTACGCCGTCGATCGCCTGGAGCTCTGAAATAAGTAACGGCAGTGATACATGCACACGACCAGCGGAACCAGTCGAACGTGATATGATATGGTTAGTAGACAATGACGATATTGACGTCTTTGTAACAGAATAGAGGATGGTAATTACCACTCGATTTTTTTTTTTAATTAAAAGTGCTTCTCTTGCACTGACACATTTTTACATCTTCGATTGAAACAGTAAATAATAATAAATTCTGCCTGTGTGAAAGCCTCATGTCCAAGCTCTTTAATTCTTTTGGAATTATGTTTCTGTCTGCTACAGGAAAAACTTCAGGTTTTCAAGGGTCATTCCAAAGGCGACCGACGGTTTTGGGGAGCTTTAGGCCTTAATGGGTTAAGTCATCTCCCTCATGCGTCATTAAACGGTGTGGAATCACTTTCGATTTTTTACTCATGATTCATGAAAGAAATTATTAAAAGTGACATGTTTGTAATCGTTTGAAATAAAGTGTTTTTGCTGCCTCGTAGTGAGGAGTTAAGGATCCATTTTTATTATCATTGTGAAGGGCTGTATTTCCTCAAAGCAATTGCATTTTATTTTATTCAGCAAATTTATATAGAGTATTTACTAACATTACATATATTTTTTTCTTTACGTGATTTACATAAGAGTTATTTTGTGTCGTCTGATTTTATTGCATTTCATTATTGGCTTGTCAATCACCTATGGAGCACTTTGAGAAGTGTGCTTTCCAAATTGAGTCTGATTGATGGACACTGATTGTTAACTGTGATTGACAGACGTGCTATTAAAACTGAAGTCAGGGAGCACAAAGCAGCTGAGGCTCATCTAACATATCAGTTTATGAAAAGCACATTTAAGTGCAGTGGAGTAGCAGACAAATGCCTTCAAATCAACGGGGCTCTCCAATGTCTTGTTACGGGAAAGCTACAAAGTGGACACTCTAAAGTGCTCTCCAATAGCACCATGCAGAGAAATCAGTGGTGCTTAAGCATGATTAAGCCATGTTTCAGTTCTATTCAGTCATTTTTTTTTTGTGAGCTGCCTATGACAGTCTTGCAGAAAGGCTTTTAGATTTTTGCTTGACTGTGACGTTGGCACCATACACACACACAAATTGCCACGTATCATTCAGAGAGAGCATAAATTGTCCTCTAGTTGTGCTAGGGAAATAATCTGTGTAACCCGAAGAGAAAAACAAATGACGGCAGAATTTGATTTCTGAACTATGATAAGTTGATAGAGTGAGAGTGAGACTATCCCAAAAATAAAAGCACAAAAGCCTGGCGTAAGCCAGTGAGAGGAGGCCGAGAACCCTTAGGGGCCTTCACATGCTCTTAACTCACTGCGGGACATGATAAGGTCAAGTGACAATGAACCAAATTGCCATGCCTATACTGCAGAGTATGTTGCCACCGTGCATGGTGACGAACAGCCTTTATACGTCGGTAGCATCAGAATGGCTCGGTGACTCATTCAGTCAATAAAGGGAGCTGCATCATCTCGATGATGGCTCTAGGTTAAACATATTAACTCTACTAAGGACTATATTGTTTTAAAAGGCAATTTAGAGAATTTTGGAATGTGGGAGAGTACCAGGAGAAATTCCACACAAGTACGGGGTGAATATGCCGACTCCACACAGGCAGGCCGGGATACAAATCAACAACCTCTGAACTGTGTACTAACCAGTAGGCCATTGCGCTGCCCACATTCTAAATATGCACTAAGAAAAAAAACAGAAAAAAAAAAAAAGAATATAGTGGGGAAGTCAACCCCAACATATCTATTTCAAGAATATGTTCTCTCCACTAGTTGAAACAAGGCATTCTGATAAAGAGTTATCCACTAGCTTTTAGCCATCTCCGGGGGGGGGGCGGCCATTTTGTCACTTCTGTCAACTTAAGATGACATCAAAGTTGCTCAGGGCTCAGGTAACGACCAATCACGGCTGACCTGTTTTCCGAAGCTGAGCCGTGATTGGTCGTTACCTGAGCCGTGAGCAATTTCGATGTCATCTTCAGTCGACAGACGTGACAAAATGGATGGCTAAAAAAACAGGTGGATTTTGCCGCTTAACTCATATTCCACAAACGCAATATTAATCAGAATGCCGCGTTTCAACTAGTGGGCCTGCTGGGAACATATTCATTCATCGTTCATTGTCTGTATGGGGAAGCCAAGCGCTACCTTGCAGGCCAGTTTCTCCACTAAGGCTACAATGGAGTTTTTGAAGAGGGTGGCTGCTGTTAGCGGTCGCTTGGTGACCTCTGTGATGCTGAGTTGACCATCGGGCCACATCTCCTTCATCACTGGGTTGGAGCTTTGGAAGAGAGCAAAAGAGAGGAAAAATGTTATGATCAAATAGGCGAGCGAGTTGATATACTAACAGGATCAAGGGAACTTGGCCCAGTTACTGAAGAGCTGCAATTGTGATGGTGTGTTTTGGCACCTGTTGTACATGAGGCGCTTGAAATCTTGGAAAAGCAGATCTCTGTTTTTGTCCAAAAAGCCCTCGACGGAATATCTGTAATAGGCGTTGAGGGAAAGAGGGAGCGTTATAAAGACTTTATGGCTAAAAGTAGTTCAAATGGATGTGGGCGGTACAGCTGAAGAGTACTTAGACAAGAATCAAGATGATCAAATTAAAGGAAGTGAGACAGAGTAACACAGATTACACAGAGAGTCACATCATTACCTCGTGAGTGATTTCACTCTTGGTTCCAACTGACTCAGAGGATTAAAGCCAGATTTACAAAATAGGAATACAACTCACGCTTGGGGTGGCAAAAAAAAAAAAGTGAACCGTCTACAATTTAATCTGTCTGCTCCCTGCAAAATGTTTGGGTGGCTTTCTGAGCATCAGAGGTCATGATGTCACTACAAGCGCAAGTTACATAAGATGTTCATCTGCAGGCAAAGCCATCTGGAGTGAATGCAAAATTTTTTTTCTTTTCTCATTAACAACAGTGAGAAAGCTCTGTAATGCAAATGAAGAATCTAAAAATAAATAAATAAACATAGGCAGCTATATACCTCTCCCACACATAAAAGGTTTGTTTCAACCAAGCTGTTCAGGACACATTTGAAGGTGTCGAATGGAAAAAAAAAAAAACTACAAAAAAAAAGTGCAAAATCACACAACCTGAACAATCTCAGTTTCAGTAGTCTTGAATTGTGCTTCAAAGCGGGATGCTTATATTGTACATCAGTCCCGATCATCAACATTCGGAGGTAATTAAAAAAAATCTATATTGTATTGTTGTATCAAGCAATATGAATTAAATACTGAGTTGAATAATAAAATGAGCAACAAATATTTTAGGCCTCCATGTGTTTGCACGAAATTGTATGAATGCCATGGGACCAAAACACTACACATTGTAGCGTAGTGTGACGACACCCTGGCAATTAAATAAAAAGCATGGGACTGATCTAGTGGTTTGTGTCGCATATTTACAGATACAGCACAAACTGCGCGGCTGTGCCATCTGGCCTAAACTCCCTGCGGTGGAAATGCAGCAGCAGAAATTCACCATTTATTCATAATGTCAAACAGAAATGAACTTGGTGGCAATGTGGCACAAGGATATGCAAACATGACATCATCTGAGTCAAAACTTAAAAAAATATTTTTTTTAAAGTTGCAGTCACTTAAATGTTAGGTGTGTGTGTGGGGGGGGGGTAGACTTTTCCAGTAGACTTGCCAACGAGCGTATGGAGGAGGAGAAGAAGCAGTCAAAACACATAAGAGCAAGTTGTGGCATTCACTTGAAAGGACAGGTAGATTGTAGAGGACATGCCGAGATAAGGTCAGGTGCTCTCCGGAGATGAGATGACGGAAGGGGCGGCTTAAACGAAGGAAAGTGAAGGTCAAGGTCGCCGCAAAGGAAGGAGGAGCATGTGAGTATGAAACCCAGGTGACAAGTGAGATTTTATTCAACGTCAAGACATTGGACTGCGGGGCCTTGACATAGAAGTTTAATTTGTTCCGCGACCATGCTCGGAACTCAAAACACTTGCATCTCAAATAAGCTTTTCCCACTGAAATGAATGGAAATACCATTAATCTGTTCCAGTTTTCAGATTCCAGTTTTGGTTGCATTAATTGAATGACCACTGTGCTGCTCCCTGGCCACAGGGAGGCAGTATACGTCAGACAGCTATACAATTCATTGAGACTACTCAACTCATCTCTCATATCGTCGGTACGCCACTAATACTAGTTGATTCTACACAGATGATAAAGACTATATGACTGTGACTACTGTTGTGTGTTTCTGCACCATTTGTTAATACATTAAAGCACCGAAACACAGATGCTAATCAGTGTTCGCATTAAGCTAGCAGGCTAAAAAGTTATAAGGTTGTTTTAAGTGCACAAGCTGTAATTCTCTTTGTTTTAAAGGAGGAGCAAAGGATATTGAACAGGTAAAGGTCCATGTATGCCAGAGGAAGGAAAAGAAATTGAGGTAAAAGAAAAAATGGGTGAAGTAGGTCAAAGCTTGTGTGTGTTTAGAGGAAGCTGGTTTTGTTTTTTCTTTCACAGACATGGGAGGTATATTTAGGCAGTGTAAAGCTTGACTCAGATGAAATGAGATGGAGGGTGGGCAGCACCAGCTCGGAGGAGTGACATCTCATGGGGAGTGACCTGGACATGGCCCTGACACTGCCAAATCGTGGCTGACAGAGACAAGGATCCATCACACGCACGTACAAAACACACATTCCATTTTGCCGTAATTACGCTACAATCTGTAGGATGAATGTCCTTCTCCTTCTTAAGATTCAAGGCAGTACACGTGAGCAGTGTGATGCTTCTGAAATCAAATCCACGGTGGCGCTGATGGCCAACGGCCCCATCTGGCCTCGGTGACATTTAGCATCGGTGAACGCATTAAAGAAGTGGAGCAGTTAAATATAGGCAGGCAGCGCTGTGGTAATCGTAAAATAAACATAAACAAGATTGTGAATTGTAAATCCCGAAGATCCCTGCACCACATCAATGCTTCGTTTAGTGTATGGACACAGTTGGAAAGAAGCCTGACAGTGTTTCCCTTTATTGGATGGGACAATGGCGTTTTTAGTTCCCAACACAGAAGTACTTTCATTCTTTCATTCAAGCAGTAATAACATCACTGAAATGTTTCTCCTGCAAATGTCCTAAACTGACCTCTTAATAGGATCATAGGGATTATGCTCCTGAATCCTGCCTCTTTTTCCAGCCAGGATCTAGCCCGGCCCAAAACACAAGATCATCACACAGTGGTTAAACACTGTAAATGAGCAACTCACGTGACATCTCCAGCATAGTGGCGGATTCGGAAGTGCTTCTGGAAGTCCATGCTTTTATCAGAAGGGGTGAGCTACAAATGCAAAGGTGAAAAGTGTCGCTTCTGAGCCAATGGTAGTGAAATACGATTTCTCCAACAAATGTCAATGTAAAACATTTCAAGGTAGAGCAGATTGTTTTTTTATTCCAAGTCCAAACTGAAGGCAGAACATTAGAGAAAGGCTGCCTCCTACTGGCAGAAACTTATAACTGCATTTAGGTTGAGTTGGTTTCGAAGTGTGTTCCATCTGATTAAGAGGCTTAATTTAGTTTATCTTTCCGGATTTAAGACAATTAATTTTAATCACACTTAAATTTGTGGAGGGATACAATGAGAAAAAATATATCTTGTTACATAACTGATTTTATGTTGGTTTTTTTCACACTAGCGTTCTCACAGTGTATTGTTATTGATTTTTCAACCATTTTCGATAGTGTCCAATTTTGTCCTGATTTTTAATGAGCAGCATTGCAGCTGAGGTCATGTTCTCACCTTTCGGGAAGTGTAGTGGGGGTGATGCGCCAATTTCATGTCCATGCTGTCCAGGCACACGGTGTCAGTGACTTTACCAACAGTGAGACAAGCTTCATCCAGAATGGAGATGATCCCTTTGTGCTGCTGCTCCACAAGATCTACGATGATCTGGTTGTTGAAGTAGTCAATCTGTGCAGGGACAATATTAACAGTCACATTGTAATGCTAATTCGACACGTTGCATGTTGATTTTATTTTCCTTACATGTTGCCACTGGATGCCCTCTCGGTTATATTCGCTTTGTTCCTGTTGGAGGATCAGCTCGATGAAAAGTTGCTGAAGCTTTTCGTTGCAGTAGTTGATGCAAAACTGCTCAAAACTGGCCCCACAAAAAAAAGGAACAAAAACCACAGCAAATTTAACAAATTAGTCATAACCTTGTATCGAAAGAGCTAAAAATATTCCAACCTGTTGTTGTCAAATATCTCAAATCCATATATGTCCAGCACGCCAATGACTGTGTTTTTCCCATGAAGCACCGGGTTGTAGTCTTTGACCTCAATGATGTCATTGATGCGGCCGACGATCCACCCAAAAAGTCTCTCATAGAGAGCCTACATTGAGAAAGCGGCAGTTTCATTGAAGGGTATAGCCAATCAAAGAAATAAAATCAATATAAATGCACCTTGCTAAAAGCATCCCGCCCAAAGCAGGCCTCCTCTTCTGTGTGACCCTTCTCGATGACCTCGCCGCCACCGGTGGCCACGGTGCGGTACAGCAAGCTCTTGGTGACACTGGCGGCGTCTGTGCATGTCAACTCTGAAATGTGGTTCACAGCTCCAAGGTCCAAAACTTCAACAGTCTCACCGTCAGTCCCAAACTGGACATTACCCTAAAGCAAGACAACAGTTTAAAGAGAATTCCACTGAATTCATGTTATGGGCAATACTTACAAGAAGCAGGATGGAAGCTAGAATTTGATAAATTGACTGAATTTCCGTTTTAGAGAAGCCAATCACTTCCAGCGCATCAACGACAGCTTTGTGGCTTGAGTGATCATTGTTGCAGGTCTGCGGAAAGGGACAAATTTGTGTGAGTTTTTGACAGGCGACATTTAAAGGAGAGCAGACGTAAATGAAATAAACTCACGGTGGCTGCAGCGCCCTCTTTAGTGTACACATAAACGCTGGGATCGTTTTGCAGGCGAAACGAGGCTATGGTTTCACTAGATCCTCCGCGTAAAAACTGCGAAAGCACAACAAACCGAGCGAGATCCGAATCGTAGATGGGATTTATTCAATTTGCTTCAGCTGCTTCTCCGTTTGTACGAGAACGTCAGTTAGCATGAATAGTTAGCAAGCCACAGTGAAGATAAGACCTTACTTGGTAAAATGAATGGAAGTTCCTTTCCCCTTGCTGCTGGTGAACCACCCGAGACTTGGGGAGGTCATTCGAAAAAGGAGGGGAAAAACACGCGTTGGTTTTAATTACAACAGATGTGGAAAATAGTCTGAAGCTATCTAGTAACTAATTTATTTCAATGCTATCAAAAAGCGTAGTCAGATAGAATATGTGATTTAAAGATAATTGAAATACAAATCTAGTCAATTTAAGTCTCATACATACACGAGAGGCTTGAAAATATTGATGGAATGATACCACTATACTATTTGTTTCCATTTTCCAGTTTTACAATATCTTGAGAAAAATATCATTAGCGTGTATGCCTGAGCATAACTCCTTGCGGAGGCTGCTCTCACCTTCTCCAGCAAGTAGTTGTTGATGTGCCCCCCCATGGGATCACCATTGAAATTGAAGTTGATGTCCATGTACTTGCCGAAGCGGCTGGAGTTGTCGTTACGATTCGTCTTGGCATTGCCAAAAGCCTCCAGAACGCAGTTGGACTTGAGCAGCACGTTCTTCACGCTGATTGATCCAAAGTGGGTGCAACCACGGGAACATCAGCGGATGAAGACAACAGGCAGGCAGAAAGAACGTTTTGAGTGTGAAGAGAAGCAGTGGGAGCTCATTTCGTTTTTTTTTTTTTTTGTGGCGCTTCGAATATTTTGCACCGCTCCATTTTCTATTTTTCGATACAGCTCTTGTGTACAGGATTATGTCCATGTCCATAATGTTTTGCCAAGTGACAATTGATCAGCAATGTATTAGACAGTAAAAGATCAGTCCCCCTGTTTTGTAGTTGCAATGACTTTATTTTAATTGTGCGGTGGGAGTGATTGGTTGATGGGTCAGGAGTTTGGAAAAATGTTTTGGGCCTAAATTGCATTCCTTGTTGCATTCAATTATTTCCCTGATTTGCGCATATCAGTTTTTGGAATCCTATCATCATCCCCTCAGGCACGTCAAACAATTTGAGATGAGTTCATGTTTTTGTGATGCGTGTCGGTCTAGTTCAGTTTCCTCCATTTGTGTTGAGTCTTAGGGGATTTCATGAATTATTAACAATGTTGCGATATGCCTATTTTTGTTTGAATCGTCACATTTCAGAGAGTGGATTTCTGTTGCTGCTATTTTTTGTGCCTGTAGTCCAGCAGCATGTCACCAATTTAAGATTGCGATCAAACATGACAGCAAGTGATTCAGCAGCGCGGGAAGGAAGTTGAGACGGTCACGGCAACTTTGAACTTTGCTACTGTTATCTTGACTTGTGCGTATAGTTGGATATATATATATATTTTTTTTTTAACAACCCGATCTGTGCTTACCGTTCGACGTCTGCCCTCTGACTTGGGTTTGTGATAGCTGCAATGTACTGCATGATGTATTTACTGGCTTCTGTTTTGCCTGCACCACTTTCACCTAAAAAGCACAAACATTTCACAACACTGATGAGCAAGATTTTACTTCAATATTGTTTATATAAAAACATTTTTTTTAAAAACATTTCAGAATGTTGTGCATTCAAAATCACATTGCAGGAGGCCCATGTCAACAGGTCATTTTTGTAAAATTACTTTTTACTTTTATTCTCTAAGGTGTGTAATGTTGCTTTTCTTATGCTCACTGGACTCGTTCAAATTTACTTGCAAGATAACGTGTCATTTGATATCCTTTGTAGTATAATTTGCAACCCACGGCAGGAGCAAAAATGCTGAGTGGGTACTTTCTTGAAACTAAGCTCTTCAGCAAGAGATTGTATCGTGTATTCATTTCGGAACTGACCTGAAATGACAATGCAAGTGTCTTTGGCTCGTCTTTTCATGGCCTTATAGGCAGCATCAGACACGGCGTAGAGGTGAGGTGGGTTTTCGTACAGCTCGCGGCCACGGTATGCGTCGATTGCGTCTTTCCCGTAGATCTCCATCTGTTTATAAGGGTTCACAGAGACCACCACGTCCCCGATGTAGGTGTAGATCCGACCCTTCTCAAACCTGTCCGCACAAAAGACTGCATTCATGAATTATTCTGTGTAAATACGGGCATATGTAGGGCATATGCAGTATAACTGGTGAATCAGGACAGTTGGCCCTCAACCAAAGAACTAAAAAGGGAAGAAAATATGAAAGTTTCAACCCCCCAAAAATGGAGGTAAAGGATCTTATCCAATTCCTGGTATTGAAATAAACTGATAATATAGTGTGTAAAGCTGCAGAGAATACTCATAGCCACTATTAGGTTTTTGTTGCCATCCAACTATAGGTATAGATATTATTTCCCGTCATTTTAACACTGCCAGTGAGAGGCTGAACCCAAAGCTGTCATGTAGAGCTGCCAGGAAATGGCACAACAGTGAATAGTCAAAAAAAAAAAAATCAGGAAATGAAACTTAGGTCACAGCCCTGTTAAATCAACTGGCGGGTTAGTTGACTGCTGCTTTCGGTGTTACCGTGGCACAGACACCGCTCTTTGCCAGTTTACCCGCGTTTGTAATCATTTATTGTAGCTGTCTGGGATAAGAGCACTAGAGTTACAAAAAAAAAAAAAAAAGCTTGCTAAGTGAGGTGTGTGATGACTGCTGGCTAACAATGTGATGAAACCATGACTTCCTTGGTTACCTTTTGCTTCCACAAAAAAAGACAATACAGTTCATTCAGTGGCAGATACTGCCGGAAGTCATTGAAAATTGACTTTATTCTGTATTGGGGTGGAGGCTACCTAATCCCTGTACAATATTTGTGAGATGTAAAAAAATAAATAAATAAAAAAAAAGATGGTTGTTCTAAACACGATAAGCATGGTTTGAGCTATGGTTTGGACACTCAAAACATTATCTTAAAACTCATCAGACAGGTGAAGAAATGTGAAAGGGTCTTTCGGCTATTACTGGCACAATGAAAACATTTCAATCAGTAGCATCCAGCTTCCTCTTCCTCAGTGGTACATCACATACCTCAACTTGAGATTCTCCATAAACTGATCCATGGTCACCTCATCCAGAAGCACAAAGTCTGACTTCCCAAACTCGAGGCCCTCCATCTCTGCCATCCTTTTGCGCGGATTCAGCAAATAAGACCAGAAGAGAAGACAGACGTATAGGGAACAGAAAGTGACGGGGCGTGGGGGTGGGAGGTAGGGGTGGGGGGGGGGGAGAGAAGTATGGCTGACTTCAGAGTAGACAGTGAGTGATGGAGGTGTGGTTACGCTTTACTCATTCCGAGCAGTCTGCAAGCGGCAGCATGTCATCCTGTCAGTCAGCCTGTAGCCTCAAACACATCTGTGCGAATATATAAACAGAGGGAAGCTATCTTTGAAGAGGAACGCAACTTTTGCATCCTCCTCTGTGCTTTCTCTTCCTGACAAGAGTTGAAATCTCCGACACACGGTGATGTTGTAACCAAGTTCAAGTTCTTTTATGAAAGACACTTTTTGTGGTGAGGGGGCATACTGTTTGACCTTTTCTTGAAAGTGATTTAAATAGGTTAGCCTCATTTTTTTATTTCGGGGAAAGCAGGGGATTTAGTGACCGCATGTGATTTATTTTGCGTTAAACGATGGAATCGCTTTGATTGAACACCTAAATCTAAATTATGCACTGAGTGAGGCTTTCCTGTGACCAAGCAGGAAACCAGTGCATTGTGCAACTAAATTATCTCAGTTGTTTATTTCTGTTCCTTGTCTTTTTTTCCAATAAGTTGTAAAAGTTATGTCACAATGGGGGGAGTGAAATTATTTATCATGGTGTCATTTTTTAATTGCAAAAACAGCAATTTGATCAGGGGTGGGAAAGCTTTTTATACCCACTGTAAATATTGAAATAAACATCACAATTCATGGCTATATTCAAGATACTTTTTCACTTACCCACGGGCTGATTCTTGGTCCTCGTTTGAACTCAAGTGAAAAATTGAGGTATAGTTTGCGCCACAAAACCAGAACACCCGTTAGTTTAAAATAAAACCTCTTTTAATTCAAACAGTCTCATTCACAGCTTCACAATAATGTATGCCATGTTACTGCTTTGGAAATGAAATATTTACAAACTGTTGTTTAATAACAGTGGTAATAGTTAAGCCTATAAACAACTTGCAACGAAGAGAACTTGACATCCAAGCAATTCAACTTTTTGATGCGCTGGGCCTTTTCCACCGTTTTCTGAAAATGAAAAAGACAGTGAGAAAAAAATATTTCTTATGGATTTTTTTTTTTCCAAACAAGTTAAGGAATATATTTCTGAGATAAAACAAAGCAGGCTAACTATGTGCCTGTAGGTAGCATGTATTTAGTATATTAAATTCTTGAAAGCAAGCTATCGAATGCAGTGTTGCTGATTCACTGCTTCAAGTTAAGGAATATATTTCTGAGATAAAACAAAGCAGGCTAACTATGTGCCTGTAGGTAGCATGTATTTAGTATATTAAATTCTTGAAAGCAAGCTATCGAATGCAGTGTTGCTGATTCACTGCTTCGTACTTGCCACTAGAAGGCACCAACTACATTGATGTAGGAGGTTTACCTATAACCCCGCTATGAATAGCCATAGCAGGGCCTCAAACAGCCTCACATCATTTTAGCAGACACTTACGGGAAGAACAGAGCAAGTACAAGCTCAGTCTTGATGGAAGGTCTGCAGCAATCATTTCATTAGCATAAAAAAAACACATGACTCTTCATGTCGTGGCAAATACCAACCTGAATATTGTGCATTTCATCCAAGTTCTACGCAGGTCAGTCAGGAAGTATGAAGTATGGGTTATCAATCCTGAAAAATATTACGTTTTGTTAAATCAGTTGATTGGAGTCCTTAAACACAAGAACATTGATGTGAACGCTAGGTTAACAGGCTTCAGGTAAAACTTTCAACGCGTTAGTGTGCAGTGCTTGTTGGAGGTTTACCTATAACCCTGCTATGTCGTTCCACAGCAGGGCCTCAAACAGCCTCAAACATCTCTCTAGCAGACTCTTATGGAAAGAACAGAGCCAGTGCAAGCTCAGTCTGTTTGCAAGGTCTGCAGCCATTAATTAAAAAAAAAATATCGGAGTAACTTCAAAAGACAAACTGCACGATTCTACGAGGCATTCATAAGAGGACAATGTCTTACCATTACATGTTGGTATCAGGCGTCTGCTCCATATCTGTCAGTGTGGAACAACACAACAAAATGCAGTTGAAAATTTGATGCTATGTTTAGATTAGATTCAGAAAGCATAGTCCACGCCGGATGGGGACAAATAAACAACAAGAAACGTCCTATGACAACAACACAACTACAACTCACACACCTTAACTTAGTTTCTTCTCCACAAAGGAACAGTACGTAAAACACGGAATAATTTAAGAAGGATTACAGTGGATTCGTGTTGGAAAATTAAATGCTCGCCATGGTACGAGGAATGAACATTCGGATTCGGATTAGCCGGATGTGACGTAAAGCTAACTATGATCACTGTCACTGTTTTGCCAGCAGGGGGCAGTCAAACAACGCGAGTGTCCGACACGTGAGGCAAGGAGCGTAAATGGCCAGGGTGTCCTCGGTTTACGACGGAATTGCGTAAATAAATCGGAACGCTATGGTTATGCAGTAAAAAAATATATATTTGTCTGGAAAAACACCTCTAGGACATTAATGTAAAACAATAAAATACAATTAAAAAACAGTAAGAACTGAGCGCGTTTCCTTGTCCAACGTGACTACTTATTGTCACTCTGAAGAAAAAGTACAGTGCAATTCTACTATTTGTTCCATTAAATTGTATTTCTTTATTCCCAACAGTCTATTGTCTTCATTTTAGTGTTTCTCTTGCCTACTGAAATAGAGCACATTATGGTATATAGTAAAATTAAAAGCATGCTAATTAAACGTGTAGACATCACACACATATTTCATTGGTCGGAAATTATACAGTAATGACTCACAGAAAAGTGTGACAAAAGCTTCAAAAATACGGTTTGCAAAAACATAGACAATATTATGAAGGCTGCAGTGTACAATTCCTATGTAGGAGGGCTTTCATAATGCAGTGGACAGCCGTTGCTGGTGGGAGTTGGCAGCTCTGGAGCGTCCTCCTTGCCGATACTCGTGGTCCGTGACTCACACTGTACTGGTGCACCACAATAAAGGCCATAGAGAAGCAGATAGCTTCTAGATCAATTACAGCATTGTTTCCCGACAGTGACGATAACCACTCGTTCAGCTGACATTCTTTGTATTTAGAATAACATCCGAAACTGACAACCCACCTCTGTTTGCACAAAGCCAGCAACCAAACAAATATTTGACCTCGAGGTCATTAGGCGGGTACGTGTCATCCGTACTCTGGTGACAAGTATGTTCTGTGAACATCATGACATTCTTCATTGTACAAGGTATGCCAAATATTTACTGTAAGGGCTTCAAAATGGAATAACCTCCTACTGAGTTTGTTTCTTCTTCTGTCACCTATAGATTCCACCAAAGTGAAGGCTGAAGAGAGAGTGAAGTCATTGGATGATAAATCATCTAAAGTAGACGGTACAGTATGTGCTTTGATGTGAATAAATGCAAGTGGGTGTGTGATGTCAGGTGACAGCAACTGATGCAATTGACACCACAACTGCTAAAAGGTGTAGTCAAGTGAAACGATTAGACTCAGTTAGATTCGATGCACTCACATCTTTTAAATCAAAACGGATTTTCCGATTCAAATCGTTTGTTGTTACGGGGAAAAAAAACAGTTAGCCAACATGTAACTAGTAAGGTTTGAAACATTAGCCTAACACTGACACGACCAATTTGGACCCTAACAGAAGAGGGAAACGTTTCCACCTAAAGGCTATACTCACTGACCACAACATCATCTACACATTTACAATATTATCCGATCCAACAGAAGTAGCATAAGAATCGGTATTCCTGTAGTTGTAGTTTGCAGTGTATGTACAATGGCACTAAATCATACTGAAAAGTGCTGACAGTGTTAAACCAAATGGAGCATTAGCATTCGAACGGCAGAATATTTGATCATGCTCCAGTGATGACATTTGGCTGACTGGTTCAGCCTTGTTCCTTGCTAGCATTTTATCAAAAACGAAAATTACTTTGCACTGAATATCAATCATGTTGATACAAATTCAATCACCCCCCTGTCACCTGGGTAAAAATATCCCTGCGCAAGCCGTTAATGTCATTTTTGGTTTCTGACATCATGCATTTGCACTAGCATGTTATGTTATGTATGTGTGTATGGATTTTTTTTTTTGTTATGAATCTACATGTTGATGCATGTACATGAATGTAGGAATATATAATACAGATTAGGATTTTTCTTTCATGTTTGCTTTAAAATTGGATGTGGCTAATAAGTGGAGTAACTTTGCAGGTGTCATGGCAGTGCAAAAGCATCCTTCAGGTTTCTCCATTTCCTGCAAACTACAAACCATAGGAGCAAGTGTGGTCACGCATACAAAGGGCACAAAGTGCATCCACGCTTGTAATTAACAGGATGGATCTTAACGCTAAGACATTTTCCAGAACATGAGTTCCCCATCAAGCTTAGTGAGTCAGCCCATTAATTCGGCACAATACTCAGCGCAGGATGTTCTCGGTCTCAGGCTACTCGTATCATGCAGTCAAATCAAATCAAACCAAACCAAACCATGTGACACCATGGAAGAAATATTTGTGATGATCATTATTTTTAAAAGGGGCCAGAGTCATCCTTCATAGACTTGTCATGTGACAAATTTAGTAATAGTGCATCTTAGTGACACCTAATGGTGTCTCACGATATTTTTTGGGGACTTCATATTACACCATGATCATCTTTAAAGTAACCTCAGACCAAGACATTGTCAGCAGAATTACTCAGCAGAATGTTTTAGTTTGACTTTGCTTTGCTTGGATTTCCCAATCTAAAATCCTGGAATTTTTTTCCTTAGCCGTACGTTTTTTTTTTGTACAAGTAGTTCAGGAAATGTTTTTTTCTTGAGCAAACAAAAATGGAACACGGTGCTATAAAGCCATAAAAGTGCTTTTATGATGATCTATTAGACTTATATTGTCGCCTACTCAAACATTTTTCACAATAGTTCACCCCTTTAACACAGATTGCTTTATGATCACGTTTTACGGCTTTTTCCACTTTGGCCTGCATTTGGTACACAGAAAGGGAAAAAAAAAAAAAAAAGATTCAATGTTGTTGGTTTTTCCACCGTGTGCGCAAGCTAAATTGAATTTAGAATGTGGCACGAGAACATTTGTGACTTTAGTCTCAATGCAGGTCACATGCAGGACAGACGGAACATTACAGAGGCAATTATGTGGAAAGATACTGAGGCCACAGCAACCTCTTATCTGCATATGATACAACAAACGAAATCAATTAGTTACATCATGTGCTCCCATACTGATAAACTAGCAAAGCCAAATTCAAATTCAAATTCCATATTAGTTGTACGTCTTTGGTGTATCGTTCAACAATTGTATTTTACAGGAAAAGAATCATATTCAAGGATCAAAGAAAGCTATTTGAACAGTCTTTGAATCAATGTATACTTTTAATTGTTTTCCATATTTCTTGCAAGATTTTACTCAAGTAAATATTGCAAAAAAAATTGCAGTTGAAAATACGATTAATCGCAATTAATTATGGAAAATTTTGAGATTAATAAGTTTAAAAAACTAATCGTTTGACAGCACTAATATATATATTCGAATGAAAATTTTGTATACTGTAGTACATTGAAAATCCAGAGGAGCAGCAGTAAAAGGAGTAACCTTTACTGTTTTAATGACTGTGACTCTATTAGACAGGCAGTAATTATGAGGTAGATATGAGGAGGCAGACAAAGGCAGAGGTCTCAGCGTGCGCAGCTTAACAGTGGGTCACGTAACATGGACGAGGTCCGGGCGGGACAGAACATGCTGATGTGCAGCCGGGGGTCATAATTGGTCGTCTGTTTGCCGTCCTACCTGTGGGTGTTATTGGAAGTTGGAACTTTTGGCCACTGTGTAAGCACTCGATCCCCTGCTAGGAACAAAGCCATTCGGGCTTTAATACTGCCCATATCCACACAGGGGCTTGACTGGGAAAATCAATTAATTGTTGCTAATGGTCACAGAGAGAACTTTCCACTGATGGATTTAATCCTTTCACAGTGTACTCATTGTAGTGGCAGCTGCGGGGTGGGAGGGTTTGTGCTTTCACCCACTAGCCACGTGGCAATGCACTGGATCGGCAGTTCACAAATGTCTCACAAATAAAAAAATTTAAAAAAACTAAAACTAACAGCATCGTGATCTAAATACAGCGGCGTAGTAGGACCAAGTGCTCATCAAAAACAAGATTTTTTTTTTTATTTATAAAGAATAATATCACTGTAAACCACCATTACATTATGCACAGTTTGAACAGTGACTCTGGGTTCAAATATGGTAAAAAAAAATAAAAGAAATAAAAGAAAAAAAACAGTGCTTAAATGATTTAATTATAACATATTGTACGTAAAAGAGAAACAAATATTGTACCTAGATAAATGTTCAAAGAAATAACAGTTCATAAAGGTAAAATGTGAATCCAATGAATTTAAAAGTTAAATACAACTGAACTGTACTTGGGCTTTGATTCTTTTACATACCACCGGAGATAATAACTGTACTAGATTATCAAACCCTTTTCTACCTCAGTGAGTCATTTCCATAGCTTTAGCATTATGACATTACTGGATTTCATGGTGGATTATATTTTAGGCAAGGGATCTTTATTTATATCGCGCATTTCATACACAAGATAGCTCAATGTGTTTTACATAGTTAAAAATAAAACATTCAAAGACTTTTACATACCAAAAAACATTTAAAAGCAAAGTAAAGAAGTAAAAAGTAGTTTACTACAAATTTAATTTATTTCACCACAGTAACAGTTTTGAAATTAGTCTGCTCACGTTGTGGGTCCAATGATCAGACGTCCGCAACCATATAAAATGACTTTTACATGTCACAACTAATTAATCGTTTTGTGATGGTAAAGTAGTCATTCTTAAACTATTTTTCAGGACATGCTTGAGCTATTATGCAACGTAATTGAATCAAATAGAGCTGAGAAAAGAATACTGTACATTCATCTGAGAAGACATTAGAATGGACTCATCTAACCAGCTGACAACCATCATGCTCAGAAAATGTGATTGTCTGACATGTTTCCACGTCAGTGAACTTGGTGATTACATGTCTAATTTTGAAGAGACGGCTAAAGCTGCGCTAAGACGGCTTTAAGTCCATTATCTGGAGCCTAAGTCACACGGAATTAGCTTCTAAGGCGAACTGAGCTGAAAAACTCCTGAACATGTTTTCCAGTTTCATGTTGCCACAGTGAAGTATTTTTATTTATTTTTTTTCCATCTTCGCTACGGTTCTGTAGCCGTTGCTCATTTGCGCCCGGAGGCTCAGAGCAAACATTGACCATATTGTTTTCATACACTGATCTGGAAATTCAAGTTTGTCCTACTGCTTTAGCCGTTTTAAATTGCACCATATCCATCGTGATGGTGAAAATGGCACATTTATACACTTTTCTGACCCTTGAAACACATGATTTCTCACTTAATTGTAATATAAACAATTTTAAAAAAAAACATGCCAAATGTTGGTGTGGAAATGATATTTATCTTTTAAAGCTTGACGTAAGAGCGCATGTATTCCAAATGCGCAATCTAAACATCAATAGTGAAGAATTAATTTCACAACATGCTTATTGTTTTGGTTATCACTAGTTTGAAACTGCACTACAAGAACACTCACTAAATGCTATTACCTTGACAGTGACGCAAGAGGTCAAAAACAAGGTGTCATCTCTAGGTGGACTCGTCTCCTTAGGGGTCTCCCAGCAGTGGATGAGTAACAAAAGCAAATAACACCAGATGTCTTAAGTTATCTCTGCTATAATTAGACTTCAAATTTGTTTGTAGGTGGCCAAGTTCAACATAGCAAGTGTGCAGCAAGAGCTGCTTGGAGTGATTTGTGATAGGAATAGGAAATCAACCGTACACACTTGTCTTGTCTAAAGCAATAAAAAATGTTCGCCTCCAGTTGGCATTTGGCAGTTTTATTAGTCAGCGACACACATTCAAATTGAAACGGGAAGTCGACCCAAAAATGTTTTTTGCAATGATGTGTTCTATGCGACTTCACTAGTCTAAACACGGCATTCTGATTAATATTGTGTTTGTGGGAGATGAATTAAGCAGCAAAATCCACCTGTTTTTATCCATCTCAGGGGGCGGCCATTTTGCCACTTGCTGTGGACTGAAAATGACATCACAGTTGCTCAGGTCTCAGGTAACAACCAATCACGGCTCAAATTCAGAAAACAGGTGAGCCGTGATTGGTTGCTACCTGAGCAACTGTGATGTCATTTTCAGTCGACAGAAGTGACAAAATGGCCGCCCCCTGAGATGGATAAAAATGGGTGGATTTTGCTTCTTTACTCATATTCCACAAAGGCAATTGTAATCAAAATGCTTTGACTAGTGGGGGCGCATACAACATATTATCGCAAAGAACATTTTGGGGTTGACTGATTGATTTTTGGGTTTAAAGTTATAGTCAATCAAGAGATCACTGTGAGCATAAAAAGTTTGATTACTCCCCTGGGCATTTTTTTAAAAATATGTTAAGCATACATTTCAGATGCATGTTTTTTTAAACCATTGTGGATTAATATCTAATTAGCCCTAAATGACAAAATCTCTTCATCTGTGGTATTATTTTCATTTGCCGCAGCGCTTTTAAGCTATCCTTGAATTGGAAATGTTTTTCACCAGTAACCTAGCCTTGTAAAAATGCTGGAGGCTTTTTTTTTCCCCCCTGCTGCTCCATATTTATCACTTCTGAGTATTCAATGACATTGAAATCCTGCCGCAAAAGTGAAACCTAATAAATTACTTTCAACAGGATGTGGATAGAAGAAAAAAAACAGGCCTGAGAATAAAGCTGTGTTGCGCTGCCATACATCCTCCTTCCATTCAACCTCTTGCTCACTCATTCATGATGTCAGATTAAGCGGCCTGTTAAATCCCTCCTGCGCTTGTATCATCGCCCCCCTGCAACACTTTATCTGGTGTTTAAGCTCCATGGTGAAGGGGATTGATTTTTTTTCTTCTCGAAATGATGGTTTTGTTTGGAGAATTACTATACAGAATCATGCTCTGACACTAAACCCAATTACACACACAAAGATGAATAATCCATCCTTTCTTTCCCCAGCTGTTGAGATTGAGAGTATAGATACGGACATTAGTTTTGGGACACTGCTGTTCTAACTACTAACTAACTGTGCTCTATTTTCCTTGCGGTTTACCGAGCCGTAAAGGTCACTTTTAACTGAAGTTTCCAAAGAAGGTTGCGCACAAGGAGGGAGAGGGGGGGGGTGGGTGGTCATTTGATTATATAACTGTCTCGCAGGATGTTAGCATAAGTCGTCTCATGTGGCTTGCTCAGGAATGCATGTGGATGAAGTCTTCCCATGAGTATAAAATTCAAGGGTGCAGTGGATCCGCACAGAGCGCCGGCACACACCGGTCTGTCAGCAGCTTGTTAGACACACACATCGCTGTCTCGGGAAGTCTCATGATTCAGCTCAGACCATCCACTCTGCTGATCATATTGGTGAACGTGATTATGAAGGCACGTGTAGCTTGATGTTTTCGACTTAAGATATCAGGGAAGTTGTTGTTCTTTTGAATGCGTCATTTCTTGAATGCTGGCTGGGGAATTCAGTATTTCCTTTCTTATAAATTGGCTTGAAAAATTGGTTTGAAGATATTTGTCACGTGTTCTTCAAGCTCACCATTTTCCTCACCTTTAGTAGATTTTCGACAAACACTAACACACCCCAAAGGTGAGTCAAAGCTGAACTATTTGCCATCAGTATGCTACTAAACAAGGCTAGCAAAATGTAGTTATTTCAAACCCAAGGCAGCTCAATGTGCTTCACGCAACACCTAAAAACATTTACAAAAAAAAACAGCTGAAAGGCAAAGCAAAGAGAACGAAAGTAGTAAAATTACTACAAGAACATACATTGGCAACATTTAAACACAATTACTAGCAGTGCTACGAGCAGAGCGCTAACCGCTAACTATTACATTTATAATGTCACGAGTAGCATTAGTTGCATTACAAATTCTTCTACCGATTAGTATGCAGATGCAGCATATTATTAATTGTGATCAATGCCATTGCTCACCATCAATAAATACATGTGTTGTTGTTTTTATTATGTTGCTATGTGCTGAAGTCTTTTTTCCAGATTCACACTGTGCCCCCCACTAGTTTTTTTTTTTTTGTTCCCCCTCTCCCTACTTCTTGTGCTCCCTTTTTCTCATATACCAAATCGAGGAGCCGCCTGGTGAGCCGCCAGTGCTCCGCTCATATGCTGCCACTGTTAGTTGTGCCGCCGTCTTTTTGTTACTTTGAACGGTTTGAAACGCTAAAATGAATTCCGCTGCTCTGTACTTGTGACGTGCGCGACGAGAGTAAAATCCGATTGAAATTCCATTTCCGTCAACAATTTAAAAGCATGCCAGTGAAGTGATGATTCATTTCGCTGCGGTGGCTGTGCGTGCAAGCGCGCGTGTGTGTGTGTTTGCAGGCTGAGCCCATGCTCCAGCTGGAGTAAGATTAAAGCGGAGTCACTTATTGAGTTCAAGTCAGGATTCCAACTTGCCAAGCATAAGAGATATTAAAGAGGATTAGGCCTCTGTTGAGTGGGCATGCTTTACTTTCACTTATAAGACATACCGTACATAGGAAAAACCTGGCACAAAAACATTGGTATTTTTAAGGTATTAACATAGAAACACGTTCTCAAACCCGTTACCGAACTACAATGGTAAGGTGTCAACGCAGTGACACCCTGCCCTAAGTCGCACTAAGAGGTTAGTTAATTGAGACGGTGAAAGGGCAAATATTTACTCTACGAACATGTTGAATGTGCTGAATACGGTCTCAAGAAGCAAACAAACCGCAGTAACCACCTCATACAGGTGCATGAGTATTTACTCTGTGCTTGAAAACATTGGCACATGCAACGCACTGACCCATTGTGCACCTGCGTCTTTGAAACAGAGAAAAAGAAAAGCTGTTCTCCACGGGAAAGACACAGTGGAAAATTCCTCTTTCTTTGGCCAAACAAACAGCGTGGGTGCTCACAAGACGCCTGGACAAACTTGGAATAAAAAAAAAAAAAATAAATAAAAAAGGGCCTTATCTCAGGAATCCCTGAGCTACAAGGAAGCAGACAGTCGGCACAACAATAGCCAAGCGAGTCATAAAAGGCAGAATTTAGCTTCATTTTTACCGGCTTGCTACCCTGCGTGAAAAGTATGAATGCACAATCGGGGGTTGAAGTTGACCCGAGAAAATGTGTCAGCCAAATATCCAAACATCTCATTGTGCCAAGCCACTATGGCCAAGGACTTCAGTATTTCTTGTTAGCCGGCTCATACGTAACCCCTGTAAAGTTTATGAACCTTGTACAAGCTAGTTTATGACTGATATGTAATAAAGCCTCCCAAATAAACGAGCAGGCTTTCCGCCATAAGGTTTCACATTTGACCTACGAAGGACACAAGTATGACGTTCCAGATCGATGATTCAAGTTAGCTTGAATTTTATTTCGCAAGACGGTTAGAAAAATACTCTTACTCAGTTCAGCTCAACGTTGACGTTAGTTTAACCCAGGTCAAAACGGACAATTTTCATAGCGCCAGTTGGACAGCAGTTGAACAAGCTTCATTTGAAATGAAATAAAGGCTTGCCGGTGATCTAGGTTAAAAGAACACATGCCGGTAATTTGCATGTATTTTGCAAGAATTTGTTTGTTGATTGTATTCACAAACCCACGCTTAGAGAACTATTTCATCATCCTCCTGACTATTGTTATTACATGAAACCCACAACATGGCAGCCGGGGTTGGGCGGAGAGTAGCAATTTTCAAGGTATGCGAAAAACAAAAAAAAGGACGTCACAGCGATGTGAATTTTTCTTTGTAATTAAAAAAAAATAAAACTATCGTTTGGATGGGTGGTTATTTACCAAGATTGCGGAGTGTGGACGCAATGTGCCTGTGAGAGGATTTACTTGGCTCAAGACATCATCTGTAGTGCTTTGACGCCCACACGCTGTCGGCTTTTAAATTACCCTCGATTGACCTTGCGATGGAACGTCCACGACTCCCTGCTTTCTGGCATGGGAACATGCATTTATTAATATCAATATATAAAAACGGTTGCTCAGTGAAACGGTGGCACGAGCACTTAGCTCAAATGTACTAATGGAAACCAAGCCGGGGCACTTGACCCATTATATTGCATGCAAATAATTCAATTACTTTGCTGAAGTTGTTACGTAAGAAGCAGTGCAGAGGAGAAGGGGGAATTCATGGACATGAAGTGAGATTGAAACAAGAGAGGTATAGCTGTTGCTGCCTAAGGACAATGTTCCCTCTTTCATAACACTGGCTCTTCATCATTGGCCAGCCTGTGGTCAAGCTTACACCTGACCCGTTGCGCTCTAGCTCAGCCCCTCCCCCCGCCGCCCATCCCGAGCTCTGTGACTCGGCTAAAACATCCCGGGAGGACGGTTGCCATCATTCTGTAGCTCCGCAACAATCGTTTTTCAAATCTAAAAAGAATAGGAATGGTTGCTGTGTTATTTGGCTTTTAAATTGTGTCACTCTGGTAAAATCAGAGCTGTCGGGTAGAAACTCCGTATGGACAATTCTGGTCGATCTCAGTTTTTTTTTTTTTTTAACCAAACGATACCATTTACTGAATTATGATACTAGTTTCCACTGAATAGATAACGTGAAAAACATTTCAACGCGACTGTATCTGTTCGATCTTGGCGTCATCACGTTCCGCTCGTCATCAACAGAGGATTTCGGAAGTGATAGCAAAATGTTCCTTGCTTAGACACTCCGAATGCTGGCTTCTTTTGGGTGTTTCTGCTCAAATTGAAGATGAGGAAGTCAACTCATTCCAAGAGGATTGGCAATATAATTAGATTGAATGACGTGGCTCGAGTCTAAATTGTGCAAGTGTACAAAGCACTTCAGGACACACAAAAGTGCCTTTCATAAGCATCCCTTTGCTCTGCCGATCGTACATTTTGTCAGAGAAGCCCATTTCCTCATGAGGTCAAAGCACTCAAGCGTAGTGACTATCTCAACAATCTTAATAAGCACTAACTATTTTGGTGGTGAGCAGTATTAAAATAAATACATAAATAAAGAAAGAAAAAAGAAAAAAAGTTTTTCTGTTCTTCTGCTTTTAAAAGTAGAAAGTCAAGATTTTCAGTGTGGAATTAATCAAAAGTCTCAGTTGGAAGTTGTGGCAGGCACCCATTCATGTCCTGATGTCATGCTCCAGTAACGTTAACCCCAATAA
The DNA here is from genome assembly GCF_054856515.1 of Filicampus tigris. Classification (NCBI taxonomy): domain Eukaryota; kingdom Metazoa; phylum Chordata; class Actinopteri; order Syngnathiformes; family Syngnathidae; genus Filicampus; species Filicampus tigris. The sequence goes on along the minus strand of NC_141234.1, from coordinate 9,556,541 downwards.
TGACCAGCACTTTCTGCAAGAGAATAGCTCACTTCTTATGCAACGGCCCTCTTCCTGCGGCATATACATTCAGAAAAGAATGAGCTAAATGTAAAGCAAAGGGCCTCTCACATAAAAGAATGTTCCTTGTAGGTTGTGAGGAGTTCAAATCTCACAGTGACTGAGTGCAGCACCTCAGGCAAGCTGATAAGAGAACCTTCCATCAAGTACGCACGCGGCAAATTGTAGGGCTCTCGTTTGTCACAAAGTCTTCGGATTCTCCGTTCAGGCATTTTAGTTTACGTAAGGGCTCGAGGAATTGGACCGCCGTGACATCAAGAGGAATTTAAAACGCAAAGTCAAAAGATTTACACAACCCTTGGTCGAAGACGATGAGATGTTTTGACTGCTTGTTAGCCTTTCTCTAGATTTCTAAACTGCAGTTCAAGTGATTATTTTAGGCTACGTTCGCAATTGTAAGACAAATGAACTCCGCCGTGCTCAAGGTTACTAAGCGAGCAGCAGCATTTCTTCCACCGTGACAGCGGATTCTCACTTCCGACTCCTAGCGAGACAGTTAATCAAGGACCAGGAGCTGACGTAGCATTCGTAAGCATTAACCTAAAGAGCTTGACTTAAGTTATTTATTATCACAAACGAGGACTAGAAACACATGATGGAGAATGCAACCAGTTGAACCAGGATCAAACGCAGTACAACCTTTAGGGTCGATCTTTTCCAGGAAGTATTTTTCAAAGATGAAATTCAGGACATAAACACGAATCAGAATCGATTAAACAAACAGGCAGTGTTTTAAGTACAATTTAGTACGATGCAAAATAACACGCGAACGATCAAGGGAATGTTTTGGACCCCCAAGTGCTAGCCATGAAAATATATCGCTATCTACTGTACTTTATATCTTAAAGCTTGCTTGGTCATTGTTTTTTCCCTATTGCTGTGACAATGAGGCACTCTAAAGCTGCCATGCAAGAGTGAAAGGCCCTGTTCACATTTACTGTCACAGTGGCTACGTCCACATGGACACATTTATTCGGATTAAAAGCCTGATCGGAATGAAAATGCTTCATGTACACATCCCGTTTGGAATATTCTGATCCGATCGAGCCGATTCTGATTACACATAATAATACTGTACAATAGGGATGCTCGGTTATGACAAAAAAAATCACGTTTATTCAAATGATCATTTATTTTGGGGTACAAAACAAGGAAATGTTTAAACGTAAAAAATATAAAGGCAAATACATGTAAGTTTCTTTTGAACCAAACACAATTTATAAAATGAGTTATTATAAAATAAAAAAGGAGCAAATGTATAAATGTACAAACAAACAAAGTGCGTTGGATATAAATGCATATTAATCATTTTTTTTACGATTATGCCAATTTTGTAATCGTGGAGTGTAATAATCATAATTGTCATTTCGATTCATTGCACAGCCCTACTGTACAATTGTATCAGATTAAAATGTAATTATAATAAATTAGCTTCTTTTTTTAAAATGGCGAGCACATTGTGTGATTAGTGGTTAATACATTTGGCTCAGTCGAGAGGTACTGGGTTCGAACCTCGTTTTTTGGTGTTTAACTATTCATTTGTCATGTGGAATGCAGGGTCACTCTCTAAACTTATTGTGCATTTGTGAATTCGATTATTATATTATCATTGGCATTTTAGTTAATCAGCCAATAACTGTTGCCGAAGTTATCCAACATTCTGTGAAAAGCTCCTTTCGGCTGATTTATTGGCCTTCTGTATGAAGCAGATGCATGACTGCATTTGCTCTTAATTCTGACAGTGAACTCATGCGCACGTCATTCCCAGAACGACCCCCCCCCCCCCCCCACACACACACACACACACACACACACTGGTACTTCCATTAGGTAAGATTAGTTGTTGTATAACATTCCAGGCACAAACCCTTCTGACGATACATGCTAATGAGATATTTCAACTCCCTCGCACACACAGGACCACCTTGAGTGTATTCTTTGACCCCTTAGCTTATACAATAAACAGATGGCGATATTACACACACTATACGGGTGACTCCATAAAGACAAATTGAGATTATTGACGACTTTGTGACCGCTGGTGATGCAACGTATGTGAGTCGTTCCTATTTTTTTACATATAGGGCCGATGGGGGGGTATTTCTGCGAATTATGAGCTGGCTGTTTTAGTGCAATACATTTTCCGTCCTGCACTGCCCTTGGGGGTAGACTGGCCGGATGCCCTACAATAGGCCGCCGCAAGTGTGCGTCCTCATTACTGTCAGAAAGGAAGTGACCTCAATTTTTAGTACTCATTTAAACTTTCTTCCTTTCCTCTCTTCTGTCACTACATTCCGCATTTAGCTTCTACGCACCTAATGTCATAAATCTAAGAGAAACAACACAACATTCATTTGTCTGACTTACATGCAGGGGTGGGTTCGGTTCCAAATCAATGAGGCGTGAACGGTCATCTTTCTCTCGCCACTTCAGGGTGTCGGCTGCCTTTGCCAAAATCAGCCGCGAAAAGGATCTTTTTAAGTGTATTCTTTCGAGTGTTTCAAACTATATAGAACACCCTCCTCTTAAAGAATGAACAGTGTGGCCAAGTTATTATTTTTGCTGTCGACTCAAAATGTTTGGGTTAGGCGTCAAAAGATGAATATGAGACAAGAGGTCAAACTTGATGTTTTTTTACTTCTGGATCGGATACACAGCTTAAGGATTGCATTATTTGGAACGGAACACAGATAGCAGAAAGCAGATAAAAAAGATTAAAGTGAACTTTGTTTCATTAACAACTGTATCAAGGCTGTGACTCATTGACATCACCGGATTTTCGGATTGTGCTTTTGTGATGATTTTCCGAGCTTTCGTCATAGCCTCTTTGTTACTCCCTTCATTCACATCTTAGGGTGGTAAATTATGCTCTATATGGTTTAAGTCCAGAGTTTGACTTGGCTCATCGAAAACATGGATGAACACCTTTTTTTTTTTTTTTTGCTGCTCTCTCAAACAGAATTGGCAGAGAAAATGCTTCTCTAGACTTCTGGCTTAATCCTGTAGACTTAATTTTGCAGCTGCCGTCATGTTTTACAACAATTGGTGAGTCTCCCGAAGGTGAGTACCATGCATTGATTCTATTTTTAAGACAGCGAGTGATAAGCCATTCAAATTCACCCTCGTGTACTGAAAGGCATAAAAAAATATATATGTATCCAAATACAAATGGCAGATTTGACTTTCTTCATGTAAAAGCGCTTTTCTACAAGTCGCCATATGACACCACCAGAAAAAGGCCGCTGTCAAAATTTCATGGGAACAAGACTCTCTGACTTTGACCATCGCACACCTGATGGATCCGTCTATATCCAGCATGACTGGCTGCTAATCAGGTTAAAGATAGCTACTGGCAAGCTCGGGATGTTCGCTTTGGTGACCTACTGTACAGACGGCATGAACTCAATCCCTCACCCTCCACTCGCTCCTGCGCACACAGACGCAGTCTGTTTTCCTTTACACCCAGTAGCCTTGATTAGATTACTTGGTTGAAGAGCACAGGAGACGGAGGAGACACATGAACGTATATGGTGTGAATTCACATTTGCGGTGAAAGGTGCAGTTGCAGTTTGAGGGTAACTACAGCAAAGGTTTTAAAGGGAAAGGTACTTCCTGCATTAGGCTGAAGGTCAAAGAACGATGTGCTGTATTTTCACGACGGTGTATTTTCACTGTGAATAATGCAGTCAGTTTCTGGCCACGGAAGGAAGGAACACATTTCATTGACTTTGCTAGCAATGAAAAAATTCAGCCCCAAAAATAATAACGGCTCTGCTTGCCTGTACACGCCGTCCACCACGAACCAGAAAGTTGCCTGCTAACAGAGATGGAAAAACGACGACGTTTTTTAAGGCTTTGACGCCAAGGAATGAATGATTATATGTACTGCCCACCGTTCCAAATAGTTTGTTTTGCTGGTTTGTCATACATAATTGGCATACAGCCACACTAACCCATTTAGGATGCGCTCATTCATTTGTGAAAATAATGTCATTAGCCCGCAGTTAACTGATGTGAAGCATCGTAAACACGACCGGCTGTAATCTAAAAGACGACGGCCGATTGCGTGCGCAGTAATGCTCAACGATGACGTCAAAGGTTGTCAGCGACAGAAAGTCACGTCTGATTCAAAACTAGTCTTCGCTTTCCATGCTCACACTCTGCCCTCATTGAAATGACATGGAAATCTGTTCCGTCCGAGCCTGCCTTGAGGATGAGGTGGTGTGGTAAAAGGTAAGCTCAATTCAAAGGCTACTTTCTTTCCTTTCACCTCCGAGGAAAAGCATAGCCCACTGTCACACGCCCCGAAACGTCGCATGTCGGAATTAACGGCTATACTTGACGTCATTTAAAAACAATCGTGATTCTCACGTACATATTCTTGGGCCACTTACGGTACATTTGTTGCTCAACGGCGCATGGAAACAAGTCACTCTGAAGTGGGGAGTTTATCAGGCAGGATATCGTGCATCACAGACTTGATTCATTTCCCGTGCGAGCCAAATGCGTGTATAAATGCGCAATCTCATGTGATGTCCGTGCATGATAAACCTATCTGGGGAACAGTCAAACCTCCGAGTTAAAAGTATTATAAAAACACAATGTACAAACCTGTTATGCGATGAATTACCCAAAGGTTGGGCTGGATCTCAGAGTCCCTGAAACTCGAGTGCTCTTCTTACAATGACAACGGAAGGCCCCTTTTCTGTTCCAGCCTGACTGCGGCGCTCAGTACGCAAGGCAACGTCCATGAAGGCGCGTAAGAACGGGATATCCCTGACCTCAACCTCATTAAACACCTTTGATAAACGCACAGACCCGAAGTCTTACAGCTACAAATGGTCAGACTGACTCCATAGTTTTACTTCCTGTGGATGGATAAGCTACACTCCTTAATAGCTTTTGTCCAGAGAGTCAACCGCAATCTGTTCATGTAATTCAGAGTGCACAGCAATCCAGAGTCTACAATTTCAGTCAGGCAACTTTGTAGATCATTGAAGCTTTTGTTATTGTGTGCCATTTTAATGACACCAAACACTTCCAACCTCCCAAAGGAGGTCAAACACAAAGCTCCAAAACCTGTTAAAAAATGCCTCCTTTGCTGTAATCTAGACGATAAACACCTGCTTTTGTCTGATTGTTGTTATATTCATTGTATTGTGGAAAGATCCACAGAGGCCTTCAAAATAAAGCACGGCAACTTCAAAACAGTTTCACCACACGTTAAGTTATTTTATTATTCGACTATCAGGGGCGGAGCCAGAACGTGGCTAATGTGTGGGCCTGGAAAAATCAGGGTGGGCCTGAATATTTTTCTCACTGAGCACAATCCTCCTATCTCGACACATGGTATATTCGAATAAAATGATCAACTGAATACTATGAAGTTCAGATCTTCCTTAGACAACCACAATTGTGCCATTATTAATATTAAATAAAATTTAAAAAAACAATTAAAAAAATAATGGAATAATTTACAAAAAAAATTTAAAGTATTTATTTTTTTTTTTTTTCATGAATCTCATTGGGTGGGCTCCGCCCCTGGACTGTATGTGTTTTCACTTAGTTCACCTCAACTTAATTGTCAGCATTTCGGTAACGAATGAGACGGAACCTTGACTGTCACGTATAATACTAGTCCCAACAGGTTTCCACCAACCTCTTGCTAACAATTCCAAAATGCAGTAACTTTGCTAACTCAAGTCGCAGTCATACATTTAGCACGACAAGCATGCTACATCACTCACAAAGATTAGTTTCAGCTCTGTTTCAGTCATTTCAAGTCGCTACCCGTGACAATTATTCATACTCCCTCAGCTTCCTGTTCATTCAAATTAAAGTCTGCATTGCCGTTTTGTGCCACCTTCTGCCCATGAACAAATCTTCCATCTTTTTTCCCCCATGTCGAATTAACGTCAACACCCAGCATTCAGACTTGTCCTCACTTGTTGCAATCGCACCGGCAAACTGGACCATTTGGTCTGAAAAAAAAAAAAAAAAAAAACCCTCAGGGGGATCAAAAATGTTGGAGACAGAGGATGCTGATGAGCTCCTGAGCATTATGGGTGCAACTGTGGCCAATTAAAAACTCTCAGTCCACTCCCCTCTTCTTCCTCCTGTGGCTTTCCTTGTCATGGAGACCAGAGGGGTCCCCACGGGACTCCCGTAACCAGACACCTGCTTTTTGTTTTGTTCCAGGATGGAGCATTTTGGGTGAGTGAGAGGTGCACAGACAAGGTGCGTCACGGGTCTTTGATTTCAGCTACACTGTCTAAGCGGACACAGAGTGAAAAGGAGAAGAAGACATAAGGAGGGCGGTGCTGTGAGGAAAGTTGTTTGCCTTTAAATCGAGCACTTTTCCACTGCGGTGAGAGCCATTGTTCGGAAGAGAGATACAGAGGGAGGTGTACGCGTATGCACAGGCTGCGGTCACAAATATCTGGATCTGGATGCTCGGCAGCAGACAAATATTCCACCGTCGCAGATTCATTGAGAGAGCGAAAATTGTGCGGGAAAAGAGATGAAGACTGGCAAGAAATCCATCATAGGTAGGTGCACCTTTGATTGATTGGTGATTAGAGTGTGAGCCTCTAAGCAACAAATGCACAGGATGGTGCACCTTGAGACGTGTGATTTTTTTTTTTTTTTTTTTTTTTTGCCAAGTCATGTTTACCTTGTCAGTGAGTCAGTCCTGTACCTCTGCTGAAGCAATTTGGGAGACCCGCGTAACGGCAAGGACGGAATTAAATTAAAGCATTGCCAAGTCTTGCTGTCGGCTCACAAATTGTCCTTTTCATTTTTGCCACAAGGCCTTGGAAAAGCGACGGCGAAGATTTTGGTGTTTGATTACAAAGAGCTGGCGCCAGTCCCATGATGATGTCATCATTTGCCAGGTTATCATTTGTCCGATGTCTGCCTTGCAACAAGTGGCTGCACAAACACTCCCAAAAAAATAAATAAATAAATAAAATAGTTGCCGCGGCTGCTTGAACGCTCAAATTATATTTGAATTGTCAATTCTCACGACGAATGGCAAGATGACTTTTGTTGGCGTGGCAGTTTGGCAGCACGGTGAGCTAGCGGTTAGCAGATGTGCTGTCAGAAGAGACTGAATTTTGGCAAGCGAGTTCATGTACAGTCGTGACTGTGGGGGCGTGAAACGGAGGCGCGCGAGCGCTCCTGCACCAACCAAACGGACTATTAAATTACCAACGTAGCCATTAGCCGGCAGCCCTTCTGCTCAGCGTGCAGTTGGGTCTGCCCGTGTGACTCATTCCTCTACCTTCTGCTGTCTCATAACAACACTGAAAATGAATACACCACACGCACAAGGTGGATCATAAAAACGCCTCGTTCAAGATGTGCTCATTTGCAAACAAATTGTGTGATTCTTCATGTGTGAACAATGCAAGTTTGTCAACACAAAAGCGTGCTCGTCTTAATTTGAGGTGACAATGTCATACAGGCAACAAATAGTTGGCTATGAAGGTTGTTTTCACAACGGTGCCAACTTACAAGGGTATGAAAGGGAAAGTATTTTTAGCACCCTCGTAACACACCCAAAAAACAAGCAAGGACGGCAACTAATTCCACAAAGTCAAACATCGCCATCGCTCAGACGAGACCGAGATAAGAAATTCCCGGTGTGGGAGTTCAAGAGCTTTTACTGGAGCTGTTGGCGAGGGATTGTTCTCGTCCGCAACTGCCGTTCGGGAAGTGATAGTGGAGCCTTGACTATCACGCATCAGTCACAAGACCGAACAGGATGGCATGAAAACAGAACCAATTTTGGGAAAGTGACATGTGACAATTGAGAGCATTTTAACAAGATGCGCTCTCGTCTGAAAGTTTTGGAACAGTGAGGTCAATTCCTTGATTTTGGCTTTAGACTGACAATATTGATGAATATAGTAGACAAGAGATCAATAATTTCTTTCATTTCAAGGTATTTACATCTGTTTTGGAAACCAAACTTAGAGGATAGCATTATCTGTAACAGGAACAAAAAAGACTTTAATTTGATAGTGCTCATTTTTCCAGGCTTTGCTCTTTGGTATATAAAATGCATGCTCAATAGTGTTTTAATTTGGTGACTGACTTAACCAACCTCCATGTTGATCTCTTGTTTCCTATTCTTTTTTTTTTTTCCTATGTCAAACCCAAATGCTTTCCGTGTAAATTGGCTTTATTGCTCCAATGTTTTTGAAGGAGAGAGGATGTTCTTTGTGACCTAGTGTTGACTCATCACTGAGTCAGAAAACAGTCCATTTTTGTTTGTCATGGCAAACAAGTACGTACACTTTTATTGTTTGGGAACAAGGCTTGTACCACCAAAACATTGAGTTGTTGTTTTGTTTTTTTTATTCCGCTGCCTAAAACTAATCCCTCCTACTTATTGCCTCACTCTGAATTGGAGCAGAGTAGTAAAGTGCTCCTCACAGTGTTCCATTCCCTTTCTTTGTGAAATTCACCGGCAAGGTACATTGTGTTTCGCTGCCATGACACCCCACTGCTAATACTAGCTACGTAACACGCCACACCCAACTGCTGACGTTCTTTGCCAGTGAGCAACACCTAGATGAATTCTCTATATCCACTTTAATCATGAATGCCATGTCTTTCTCTTCCCATTCAATCATTATGTTCCATTGAAGCCATCGAAAGAGCAGTTGTCTGTTCACCGATGAATATCAAAATTCGCACCGTACCCAACAGAGCTGGAAGTCAACCCCCCAAAATTATTTCCAATAATATGTTTTTCTGATGAAAATTGCGTTTGTGGAATATGAGTTAAGCCGCAAAATCCACCCGTTTTTAGCCATCTCGGGGCGGACATTTTGTCACTTCTGATGACTGAAAATGACATCACGGTTGCTCGGGGCTCAGATAACCAGATTCAGAAAACAGGTGAGCCGTGATTGGTGGTAATTCCACGGACGCAATATTAATCAGAATGCCGTGTTTTAACTAGGGGGCCTGCATGGAACATATTCTTGTGAAGAAATTTTTAACTATTCCAATGCGGTAGCTACATTAGCATTTTGTACCATGAGTGACATAAATTCCCAGTGCACCAAAAAGTCTGAAAGACAGTAAAATGGAGAAGTGAAGCTTTAGCCCTTCACATCGGGACTAACAATACCAAACAGAAAACTCATGTAGGTCTTTGCACATACTATAACGACATCGTCCCATGTGAATAATGAAACGGAATGAGGTGAGAAAGCCTAGAAGAGGATTAGTGTCATGATATCCCATCTGACGTATTTCTTTGTGTAAATAGAGCTGAGCGTTTGCTCTGATAGATTGTCTTTCAGCATACTACACCTGCAAGTGTCTTTTTTTATGCCAGAAACTGCATTTCACTTCCTCTTTCCATTACACAAGTTCTATTGGCCTCATGCAATCTCACTTCCGTTTATGAATACATGACTGTCACATGCAAAACAAAGAAAAACCAAAAGGGGTTCTCCACTGGCAGAGGAATGGAACTATCATTTCAAGCAGGTGTTACGTTTTAAGGCTCACAAGGAAAAAAAAAAAAAACATGACTCACTGCCTAGTTTGCTATGCAGATCCGTCATTCCCCCTCAAGCTGGGGATAGCGATTTGCATAATGGCACACTTACGTAACTTACAAGGTTAGTGGACCACATCCACAACAGATGGACCGATCGTTGCCGCGGCTTAGAGTAGCAATGGCGTCATGTCTCATTTCTCTGAATTTATATAATTCCGCTTGCAAAGTCACCTTGACCTCATAATAAGGAGACGGGAGATGCACGGCAATGTATTAAGTATTTTTGGCCGAACGGTCAAACGGCATCAGTTTCCGCTGTCAAGTTCCATGCCACCGGGACGCCATCCGAGTGAAAAATATTTTGTGAAATGTGTGATAACCTTCAGTTGTGTAATAGATGTATCCAATAGTTGTTTGCTCGTATTTTACTAAGTCAAAATAGCACAAAACGTTTACCCAACAATGCAGTGTCAAAATAATCCGTGATGAAGATGGATCGATTGTAGATTGTAAAAAGATTTTAATTTAGAGAAGGGCTGATTACTTTTCAAGGTTAAAGTGCATTTTAGGTTCATCCTGAAATGTCACCCAGGATTTTCAGGATTTTTTTGCACTGTGCAGTCATTTGCAGTCTCCCATTGATAGAAATGAGGAGGAGGAGATCCTCTCACACTCCCACATATTTTTCCACCTCCTGCTCCTCTGCAGTGAGCTCGTCATTAGCCACCTCCTGCAGGCGAAGTATGGGTGCAACGGAATCCCGTGACGTCACGCCCCTCCCCTCCCCCGGTTGTCACGGCGACGGTCGTGACGTGAATGGGCGTCACCAACAGTACCACGTGGTTTATATAAATAGAGCGGTTGTCCCGTATCGGCATTCGGCAAGTTCGAGCGGAGCGTGTTCGGTTGAGTTCTGCGTGCGTAATTGGAACAAAGCAAGCAAGCACCTGATTTGGAGATTATCACTGAGGGAATATTTTGGTTTTGGTCATTTTTAACTCGGCTGCTCGACATGGCTGTGACTGAAGCGGGATGCGATCTCACGTACTGCAAAATGAGGGGAATTGTTGCTGTTCTCACCGGTGAGCGACCCAAATAGTCATATGTATTTTACTTGACCTATTTTTATTCAATAAGGTGTCTTATTTCGCCCGAAGCTATTCTGGTTGCTTAAATGCTAATGCATCGTTCTTCTCTTACCTGGCAGGAAGAGAACATGTTCGGTATTGTGTTTCGGTGTTGTGGTTTACGCGCGATTACGCGTTGCACCCATCCAAATGAATACCTTATGAATAATAGATAACTTCACTCTCTGAAGTTAAGAAGTTTTTTGAATGGAAAATCCTTGTTGGCTACCACCGATACACTGAATTGTGACCCAAGAGGTTGCGTAACGAATAAGCCCGCAGTATTAAGAGTTCCATGCAATGCAACGGCGCAAATCTGCCCTATAAAAGGATTTTTGGACCTTGCACACAACGGATTATTCCACTAACAGAGTTTTTTTTTTCTCACTGGAATAAAACCTCTTTTGTTTACTCTAAGACAAGTATGTCCTTTGTCTATTGTCCAGGCGCTCACCTGCCACATCATTAGGGACACCTGCGAAATCAAAGCTGCATCAAATGTCTTCTTTTGTTTGTTATTTTTAATTGGATTGATCATTTACCTCACATGTAAAACAGTATTTTTTTCAAATAAATCCATGTATCATCACATCTAACAGTGTATAGGCAGCATTTTCAATATGGATCTCATCCTTGTGTACCTCATAACGTTTTTGCTCTCTGCTGACGTCATGGCTCCTTTGCTTTCAATTTCAGCTTTCATCAAGGAGAGAAAAATGGGGTTGAATGACTTCATCCAGAAGCTGGTGTCAACTCCTCATATCTGCCAACAGTGAGTATAACAGTATTTTACTATAAAATACACTCTGCTGTGGTTTGAATATAAATGAAAATTAGGCACAAGATGCATTTTGGGCATCCGCCTGAGCTTTTGTAGTTATTTCTGACCACTCGCCCATTTAGATCACTGGCCAATCTAATCTGCCACCTGAGCTGTGTAGAACATTCTGTGAAAGGCTTAATCTGGGTCCAAGAAGCCAGGGTAAGAATAGGCCTTTTGTGATGAGCCTATGTAACAACCTGCACTCCGCTTAATCGCCCGCACAGAAAATCCCTGGTGTCCATTAGATAAACCTATAATCAAATTAAAACATAATATGGTTTGTACCATTGCGAGTTGTCTGAATTAGTGGCGAGGCCTTCAGATTTGGGTCTGGTAATGTAAAATACCAAATCTGTGTCCTTAAACGCTCCAAAAGGGCAAACTGGCTCGTCATGGGTCAGCCGCTTAAGCTTTTGCTCAGACGGGTTAGCACCTGTCGTAAACTTGACCTGTCTAGATGCATCAGACAGCTCATTCGCTCCACAGCGAGGGGAGTGCATTCAACGTAAAACATACTGAGCAAAGGGAATTGAATCACGCTTGTTTTTTTTTCAGCGTTGAAGTCAACAACTTCCTGAAGATTGATGAGAATCAGAATGAGGAGGTTGAACACGATCTTGCTGAAAGAAGGGTAAGCAGAGCTGGATGACTCACTTTCCCATATATTTTGTTTTGTAAATAATGGGCTTTATTTACATTTCCTCATTCTTGTCTTTCAGAGATTCCTAAATTCACAAAGTTCACTGGCTGAGGACACTCAGTAAGTAACCGCATTCATTATGATAAACAATGAAGATTGCTCAAATGAAAAATTCACTGCAAAATCCTGATTGCGCGTATGTGCCCGTGCAGCATCAAACCCTGTGATTTCGACTACCTCAAGATCATCGGCAGAGGCAGCTTTGGAAAGGTAATTTCCTTTTGTGATGCCCTTTCTTTGATTATTTTCCCTTGGCGGTGAAACTCATGTGCATTTGCTCTTATGCAGGTTCTGCTAGCCCGACACAAGGAGTCCACGAAATATTACGCAGTCAAAGTGCTCCAGAAAAAAATTATCCTTAAGAAGAAAGAGGTACAGTACATTTCTGAAGGCCTCACGACCAATGTTTTGTTGTGGTGATAACAAATGCCACCAAAATGAAAATAAACAAGCATGTTCCTATTCCCTCCCTTACAGCAAAAACATATCATGGCTGAACGCAGCGTTCTCATGAAGAACATCAAGCATCCCTTCCTCGTGGGGCTGCATTACTCCTTCCAGACTACTGACAAGCTTTACTTTGTACTTGACTACGTGAATGGCGGAGAGGTATGCCTCGTGTCATCTTGGAATAAACCACGGAAGAAAAAAGTGGTCGTGGAAGTTAACAGCTTTTGTCCTTTCAGCTCTTCTACCATCTTCAGAGAGAACGAATCTTCTTGGAACCCCGGGCCAGATTTTACACTGCTGAAATTGCGAGTGCACTGGGATACCTCCACTCACTGCACATTGTGTACAGGTAACCATAAAAAAAAAAAATAATAATAAAATCCTACAGCGCTTCCTAGTGGACAGCTGTAGGAAAGCATTTTTAGTGTGGCATATAAACTGAGAATCATGTTTGTGTTATTGTTCCATTTTTCCCACACAGGGACCTTAAGCCTGAGAACATCCTGTTAGACTCCCAAGGCCACATTGTCCTAACGGACTTTGGTCTCTGCAAAGAAGGACTCGAACCCAATGGCACAACAACAACTTTTTGTGGCACGCCTGAGGTACAAACCACATCCATACAGTTATAGTCCAACCGCCAGTGAACACAAAAGTGACGACGGAAATGACTCTTGCGTTTTAATCTTCATAGTATTTGGCTCCGGAGGTTCTCCAGAAGCAGGCCTATGACCGCACAGTTGACTGGTGGTGTTTGGGATCTGTGCTCTACGAAATGCTCTATGGACTTGTAAGTTGGAACTGTGACATTATGTGACACATTTCCCATCCGTGTGTGAGATGAAACTAAATGCGTCACCCTTACTTTTTGCAGCCTCCCTTCTACAGTCGCAACACAGCTGAGATGTACAACAACATCCTGCACAAGGTTCCTATACTCAAACCCAACGTGTCAAATTCGGGGAGGGAGCTGCTTGAGGGTCTCCTGCAGAAGGATCGTACCAAGAGACTGGGGGTGAAGGATGATTTTGTAAGTACAAAAAGATGGATTCAATGACACTCGATGTGGAATTTGATAAAGACGCACGAGATAAAAGTATGTTTCTCTCTAGCTTGAACTGAAGTACCATTCCTTCTTCTCGCCAATCAACTGGGACGACCTGATGGCCAAGAAGATCACTCCACCCTTCATTCCCTCTGTGGTAGGTTCAATTGAAGATTTCAAGTGGGAACAGATTAAAATTACAGTTAAGAATTCTGCCAGTTAGGATACATCTGTTTCAAGAAGCCGTGGCAACATGGAGTGCAATACTTGACAGCAACCAGTAGAGGTGCTGTTGATTCAGTCTCAACTAGTTTGTGAGCGTGTGTGCTATTATTAACAAGGGTTCAATGACATCATATTCCACAATCATCATTTAAAAAAAAAAAAAAGCACGAGTTGAATAAAATCATCTTAGCATAGTCAGATTTGATCCCTGTAAAATGATGTTAAAAATGATACTACATCATACAAGGAGTGGTTATAGTATTGATATTGATTTTGCAGAGTGGCCCCACAGACCTCCGCCACTTCGACCCGGAATTCACCCACCTGCCCGTGTCCTCCTCCCTGTGCAACGACACCTTCAGCACGACCAGCAGTATCAAAGAAGCAGCGGGGGCATTCCCAGGATTCTCCTACGGGCCTCCAGCAGACCATTCCTTTTTGTGAATAACAGTATCAGTCATCGATAATTCTCTCCCAGAAACGACAAGCTCTGGAATGAGTTTTGCTTTGACGGCGGGGCCACGTGGACCTACTGAGGGTCAAATCTTGAAAGATCTTCTTTCAAGCACTGAGATGGACCCATGTTACAATATCACTGGCCCTACACTTCTGCCTCTAGCATCAAAAACAGACGATAAGTGTGCCAAGTACTGATGCACTTCAGGATCACACAACATCACCCACTGGTGACGGGACCTCACTGCTCCTGATGTGACAAAGAGAAGTGCCTGATGTTTAAAAAGCAATTGGCGGCGCCTGCAAGAGTCCACTTTTTCCACTCCTGTTCCGCTCGACTTTTGACGGGGGCACACTAGCCGTTCAGGGTGATGCCTTCATTCCATGTTTGCATACACTGTACGTTTGAATTGAAATGGTCGCAAAGTTGATTATGCAATTTGATTTCATGTTCATGCTCCATTGCACTTATGGAAACATGGGTCAAGAAAAGTGACAAAGAGTTTTATCATACATATCTGCATTCTTGTCCTAATTCATATCTTTAGTTTTGGACCAAATTCAACATGTCCTCACGAACTGAAATCTCCTATTTTAAATATGTACAAATGAAATTCTATTTAAAGCGATTCACTGTTTACCCTTTGTAATATACAGTAAGTTAACATTTCCCAGTGTGTACTGTGTGTATATGTGTATATATAGAAATGTATATGTATCGATTGATTTAATGAAACTTATATTTATTGAAAGGCAATATATCCCCCCCCCCCCCCGAAAAAATATTTCATTTACAAGAATACTCTTACAGTCATACATACAATATTATTTGATTGATCCGGAAAATGTGATTCAATCAGCAATAACAGGTCTTAACAATATATATCAATAATTTTCTAGAATGTTTTTCCATAAACACTCCAAACCATATTAAAGATGTCTTTGTATTTATGCATCGTGTAGAGCCAAACTGTGAATGTTTTGTGCCTGTCCAGGGCGGCCTGACCCATGTATACTGTGTGTACAGTACATATCTCGTTTCCATTACCTGTTGTTCCCTCCTGTAGAGATCTTGATTTATTTAAGTGCTTCATTAACTTGACTAAGAACAATAGGGCGGAGCAGGCTTTGGCATTAGCCACAAGCCTTCTGCTTAATAGGGTTCTTAAAAGTGCAATAAAATCCCATTGGCTTTGATGGAGGATTTATCGATGGATCTTGCAACAGAACGGGAATAGTAATGTATGACGTTGTGTTACATTATTGAAAATGGATGATTTATTGCTCGTACATATTAAAAACTGATGCATGTAAGAGGTGTTTTTATAAAGCCTGCACAGTTCTACATCGTTTTCTTCCATATTTGGAAGTTGCAATTTTATCTTTTGTATTTCAGTGTGTATTTATTTTTCCTGCCATTGTTACTGTATGATGAAAGTAATGTACATGATCAACTTAAATATTGAAATTTAATGTCAGAAATTCCAAATAAAATATATCTTACCTGAAAACCAATGTTGTCATTGCTATAGTGGTATGGCTGCTGTTACACTTTAAACATCCATTTTCAGTATAATGCTTCACCCTATTAAACGTTAAATACAACTGAACTGTACTTAATGTACTGCACATGAAAAGTACAACAAAAAAAGTTGCTGTATGCATAGCTAAAAGCTCCATTCTAATATTTTTGATTATATGGCACCTTTTACTTAGTGGTAGTGGTACTCTTACCAATTTGTTCCAAAATATATTTATTTGCGATGAAGTTATCCCTATGAAAGCAATTTAAATGTCAATAAACCTGTTATAACGATAATAAAGACATCTTGGTTCATCATTCTATGCCAGCAACGTATCGTGACAAACAGAACAATTCATCTGGATAGCAATTAACCTGTTTACAGTTTGTGAGATTTTTCTAATGTAAAATTGGTGCTTTGGCTCTGTAAAGGTTGGAAACAATGATCGAGTGAACAAACATTTCCACACCTGTCGACAAGGCACCGGGGGACGCTGGAAATGTGACTCGAAAATGTGCGCATGCGCAGTTTGCGCAGCAACGCCAACTTCCTGCAAAATAGTGCTCCCTATCAACAGACAAAGCTTAACACTTTGGCTTCAATTGGAGATGCGTAAATGTTTACGTTGTGACTTCCCACCTTCAATGGTAAGACTGGTTTACTGATTGCGCCACTGGAATGCGTTGCTCTTTTTCCAGTTAGCTTGGAAATTTTTGCTGCGGCAGCAGGAGTGAGATGCTTTGCACGCTGCCATTTCAGTGCCCGCTCCTATGGCGGCCGAACCCGACTAATGTCTGGAGCCGAAAACTTTTAAGCTCGTGCCAAACTCACGACCTCACTGCCAGTCCGACTAGCGTATTGCTCATGAACTAATACGAATAAATGACGCAACGTGTAAAGAAAAAGGCATCCGATTTTGCAATTTGTGAAACTTTACTAAGCGCGTAACTAAATAGCAAACATCGTCCACAGCGATCGCGCTATAAATACTAGCCGTGCTAGCTGTTCATAACGTTAGCGAAATGGTAAACAAACCGATCACGATCCTGTGTTGTTGTTGTTACTTCGCTCCAAATCGACGCCAACCGCGCTAGCGGTTTTCAGGAATTAGTCTGGTGCCGTTTCACCTTCATAGACTACTCTCCCCTCGGCCGGGTTATTTGCTGGTTCCTGCTAACCTAACGGTGGTCGTGGACTTCCAGATGGAATGGGGACGAACTGCTCCTTTAGAAGGTCAAAATGGCAAAGCGATATTGGAGAGATGGGGTGGTGCAAATGGGATCCGCATACAACACCAAAACATTACTACTAAAATGGGTCAGAACGCGATAAAGGTGTTACTTATCCTCATAGGGGCTACTTTCAAATTGTGCCTATGCAAAAGGTTAAAAAAAAAATGGTGTGGAACAACACTAACACTGCATAAATATGTCATCAGATAAAACGTTTTTTGTTTTCTTATGACTAAAACCTGTAATATAATGTGGAGCATTTAAAACTAAGCTTATGCTGTGTTACATAGTAATTTGCAAGTAACAAGACTTTTTTGTTGTTGTAACACAACACGATTAACGAATACTAAAAAATTCCCAGGGGCAGCAGTATCCGATTAGGTGGTTAGTATGTGCTATGATCTGTTGGCTCTACTATGACATCACTATTTTTCCCCTCAATATCTTTCCTTTATCATACAGATAACTGATATGTTTGTGCTCAGAAACAATCTCCCTTATAAGAAGCCATGTTCTGTTATCATCACACATCTCATACAGTCATAAGAGGGGGTCCTCATGTTTACAATAAGAGTTCTGTTCTTACAGCAGCGCTGTTGCCCAAATGTCTAGGTAAGTCGGAACATGTAGTCAAGTCATAGTTGCAGTAAATTGTATGAAAAATACCTCTTATTGTTGAATACAAAACAATCTACTGAGAAGGAGATAGCCGCCTATCTTGTGCCAATCGATATTTTCTTCTTCATTGAGTGGAAATGATGATTCACGGTGACTTCTATTCATTAATTTTTTGACAATGGTCATTTAAAAAAAAAGTCTAGTCCAACAACTGGTGGTTTATTGACAATAAAGATGTTGCTATAGTGTTTGAATCGGCTATTTGAGTACAGGTCAGCATAAGATGCGATTCCTTTGTGTGTGTCGATGAATTTCGGTGGCCTTCTTTTCCACCGGGTGTTATGTGTTCACTTATATATATCTTGTATAAGCTGACACATGCTTCCCATTGGACCCAACCCCTGGAGGTGGCACACTTTTGCTCCAGAACGTGCCGCGTTCTCTGCCTCACGCCTTGGCGTGGTGTTGAATTAGCCGTCTGACCTATTTTCAGCTCCTCTGTCCACATTATGTCAGATACACGTTCCACGTCGCCTACTTTGACGGGAAAGGCCAGTTAAGCGAGCCGAGCGATGGAACAAGGTTAGATCTTATCCCCTTCCCCCCCGCGCCCCCCCGGGGTATCATCTGAACCGGCAGCGTCCACCTGAGCGAGAGTGTTTTTGTTTTACGGCAGTTAGGTCACATGTAAGTCGGCACGCTTCCCTAATCCGGCGCTAAGCACGAGAGTGGCGGGCAGTAAAGCGACGTCAGTCACACCTGCCTCACCTGTAGGTCTCGTGCAGGATATGTGACCCCGACGCCCCACTTCCTGGGCTCCCCGTTGGGGGTGGTGCATCCATGTGTGTTTACGTGTCAAGGGGAGGGGAGAGTTTTGCATTGGGGGGAAAACTACATAAGGCGTCACGTCGGTCCACCTTTCAATTGTCTCCTCTTCCCCTTGTGACTGTTGACGCAGGGTCCGCACAGAATCCCCAAGTCCAGAGAGTAGGCTGTGACGGCGCGCTGTCTTGTCGGGTCGCTCTGCCGCAGAGATGGATGACTCGCAGGAGCTGCCGGTAAGTGTGCCCGCATGAATGACTAATGATTTGAAATTGGGCGGCCCTCTACTCTCTCACCGTTTGCCATCATTTCTCAAGAAAGCGTTCTTTCAATCTGCGTTTATCGTCTCCTTGCTGAAAGCATCCTGTGAGCTTTTAACGCCGGAATAGGTTGCGGAGCTTCGGCTGTATCCTCCTTAAAATGGAAGAGTGAATGTTTGGTTTGTGGGCGCAGGCGAAGAAAGCCAAGCTGGATGTAGACGGTGGACTGGAGAAAGAGCAAAGGTATGGGGGGGGGGGCATTAAACGTGGCTCATTTGGCGAAAAACCCTGTGGGCTAAAACCAAGCATCTCGATGCGCTTGTAGTAATTTGGGAGAGGATGGAAGCCCGAATGCTGTGCTAGCGCCATCGGAACAGGGAAGCTCTTACACTGCCCTGTCCATCTCGCAACTTGGCACACGTGAGTCCAAAATATGGAGAAAGCTGTGAATGCGCACAAGTTCAATTGCGGAGTATGGAATCCTTGCTTCTGATTGCAGGGGATCGGGAGTCTGAAGGCGAGATCGGAGCAGCACCCCAGGCGAACTCGTATGCGCACTCTGGTATGAACGGGATTATTTTCCTGCCGTGATTATTCTGCTACATTGCGATGTCGATTTTCAATTTGATCGTTGCTGTCTTAACAGACACAACAGCCGGGTCGGCATACACCCAGCAGGTCTATGAAGGAAGCAAGTGAGTACGCAGCATTTAAAGAAATGACCATTTCTTGTCATGTATGCACTTGAGTACTGATTGTCTTTGGTTTTTAGCGCTGTGGTGACATCATACCCGAGCCCGGTGGCCTTCCCCCCGCTGGCTCAGTCTGCTGTGTATTCAGCTTTTCCACAGTCAGGCCAAACGTATGGCCTCCCGCCCTTTGGTTAGTCTTTTTTTTTTTCTTCCCCCCCCCCTCCTTTCCTAACACGGTCTGCTCACTAAAAACACAGCATCGCACCTTTGTCACTTCGCTTTAGTAGCCTCACTCTGCTTCTGCACTGTGGAATCGATTTGCTTTCGGGTTTTCTGCACCAAAACACAAAGCCCACAGCTTTGGCGGGAGGATTTTTCAACTCCTCGCTGTCTCCAATAACCCCCTTGCCGCCTCTTTCCCTTTTTTTTTTCTGCTTTTATTGCTGTCTGTCATCTTTAGGTGCTATGTGGCCAGGCATAAAAACAGAGACAGGTCTGCCAGAGGCGCCCTCTGGTGGCCAGCCTGGGTTTCTCAGCTTCAGCACCACATATACCTCAAGCCAGCCAAGCCAGCTGCACTACTCATACCCCAGCCAAGGCAAGCCGCAGCATCACTTGCTCGGGACAATGCTGTCACACTCTGCAAATTTTCTGTAGGAGAGTGTGAATTTTCAGCATTCTCCTCTGGTGAGATCGCCATGTGGCTTTTTCTTCCCCGTCGCCTCGATTGAAGTCTGTCGCGCGTTCCTCTCCAGGCTCAAGTTTCACAACATCCAGTGTGTACTCCAACATCCCATCAGCTACAGCTGCTACCACAGCATCCACCACGGTGGCGCTCCAAGTAAGTGGTTGATTCTTTTTTTTTTTAGTTTTTCCAAAGCAAGTTGTCTGTTTTTTTTGATGGAGTGACATAATCTTTCTCAGGAATTTAGTGGCTACAACTCTCTGGGACAGAGCCAGTTTTCGCAGTATTACAGCCTGCCTGCCAGTTACGTGCCGGCGGGCCTGCCCAACAGCGACGACCACGGAGCCGCCGTGTACTCGGCCGTAAAATCAGAAGAGGCCGCCTCAGCTGGACTACCTCCCAGAGGTGACTTTGTCGGCCTCACATTGAATCCTCTCATTTGAGGAAACTGTTGCACTAGCACTGCAAATCACACTTGAATATAGAAAGTTAAGACTTTTTATTTATTTATTTTTTTTGCCCCTCTCTAAGATGCGTCCCCACCAGAGAATCTCCCAGCAGGGGCGGCCCTGCCCACCAGCGTGTCTCATCCTGCTGGAGCCAAAGACCAAGATGAGGTTGGACGCCGGAACTCGATGGGAAAAGCTAAAGGAAAGGCCAAAAAGTGTGACAGCTCCCCACCTACTGAAAACGACCTGGAGGTAATCATGCCGCTAATGCATTGCATCAATGTGACAATAATGTTTTAGAATCCATAGAGGTCAATAAATATTGCCTTTTTTTTTTTTTTTTTTATATATATAAGCGCATTTTTCTGTGGGATCTGGATGAGACCATTATTATATTCCATTCACTACTCACGGGCTCCTTTGCGCAAAAGTTTGGCAAGGTATGTTGACGCAAACGATTAATAAAAGTAGCTAAGATGACTTATGTATTTAGAGCTGCTTTTTTTGTACGGCATTAGGACCCGGCAACCATGCTGAACTTGGGCTTGCAGATGGAGGAGTTTATCTTTGAGTTGGCCGACAACCACCTGTTCTTCAACGACTTGGAGGTACGGTGGAATGCTTTGACAACCGAGTCCATACGAACGTAAACAAAATGTATGGATATGGATTCTATCATACAATTTATGACAAGGAGGTCTACTTTCTGCTTGAAGGAATGTGACCAAGTCCATGTTGAGGATGTAGCCTCCGACGACAACGGGCAGGACCTAAGGTGCTTTTTTTTGCGGGGGGCGGGGGGACATTGAACCGTGCCAAAATAGCATTTTATAAAAATGATTTGTGATTATTTGGATGGATTTTGTCTAATAAGAAATACTTGTGCCGTGTTTCTTAGTAATTACAATTTCTTGGCGGATGGATTTAATGGCCCCAGCGGCGGAGGGGCAGCGGGAGCCACGACAGGCGTCCAGGGAGGTGTGGAGTGGATGCGCAAACTGGCCTTTCGCTATCGTCGCCTAAAAGAGATTTACAACAACTACAAGGGAAATGTGGGAGGTGAGTTTACGCATTTATTTTTTTTCCCCGCTCGGGAAACCATTTGAGTAATGTAAGTCTTAAATTTCCTTCATAGTGGTCTTTAGATGGCACGCATGTACCCTAATGTGACCAGTGAGCGTGTTTAACTAGTTCCAAGTGTTCTAATACATTTGCAATCAGCCCATTAAGTCAGACTTTGTACATCAAACATCTTTCAGCCAAGATAAATACAGAAGGGTTTGTTTTTGACTGTTTGTTTACTTATGACTCTCGTACCTGACAACTGCAAACTAACAGAACTTCGTAACAGATGTTTGGAAACTGTTACATTTACGCAGTGATGGTTATTTAAAAAAAAAAAAAAAATTTTAAACGTGAAATGTGGTTTTAAATGTTGCTGCTCTCCTGGCAGGCCTGTTGAGTCCGGTGAAGAGGGAGCTGCTTTTACGGCTTCAGTCCGATATCGAGAACGTGACCGACTCCTGGCTCAGCACAGCGCTCAAGTCTCTACTGCTCATCCAGTCCAGGTCTGCTGTTAATAACACTTAAAGAAGAAGTCAACCCAAACATATTTTTTCCAAGAATATGTTCCCAGCAAGCCCACTAGTTGACATGGCATTGTGATTAATATTGAGTTTGTGGAATTTGAGTTAAGCAGCAAAATCCACCCATTTTTAGCCATCTCAGGGGGCGGCCATTTTGTCATTTCTGTCGACTGAAAATGACATCACAACTACTCAGCGGCTCAGCTTCAGAAAACAGGTCAGCTGTGATTGGTCGTTAACTGAGCCCTGAATAGTTGTGATAGAAGTGACAAAATGGCCGCCCCCCGAGATGGCTAAAAACGAGTGGATTCTTATTTCACAAACACAATATTATCGAAATGCCTTGTTTCAACTGGTGGGCTTGCATAGAAACATATTCTTGAAAAAACTATGTTTCGGTTGACTTTGTCTTTAAGGTTATCCCTCCCCCCAAAAAATCTTTCATGTTTGCTGTTCAGTTACGGTCTATAATGAAGTTGTTATTGTCTTTGTTTCACCGTCAGGGGGAAGTGTGTCAATGTCTTGGTCACCACTACTCAGCTGGTACCAGCGCTGGCTAAAGTGCTGCTCTACGGCCTGGGAGATGTCTTCCCCATAGAGAACATCTACAGCGCCACAAAAATAGGTACAGCAAAATTCAGGCCTGTTAAAAAAAAAAAAAAAAGGACGCATTACTCATAGATCGTACGGAAATGTAATCTTTGTTTTAACCAGACTATTAGGAACATGAGCGTCATGCACGTCTATCATGTGATAATATTCCGCAAACATTTTTGAGAAGTGACTAATGTCTTTTGCTTGCAGGCAAAGAAAGTTGCTTCGAGAGGATCGTCTCTCGCTTCGGGAAGAAAGTGACTTACGTTGTCATAGGCGACGGGCGCGATGAAGAGTTTGCAGCGAAACAGGTACGCGCAACATTGAACGTCAAACTTTGTCCTAACGCGCAAGTTGAAAGTTATTATTAGTATTGACGCATGAAGCTAATTACTCCAAATTGTTTTTGTCGCCCCACGTAGCACAACATGCCTTTCTGGCGGATCTCGGCTCACGGCGACCTGGTGTCCCTGCACCAAGCGCTGGAACTGGACTTCTTGTAAACAAAAGAGGCGGCAGTGGCGGCGGCGGCACATTTAAAACGGGATTAAAATCGAGCAGCCAGTTATTGTTTCTGGACGGACACCGATCAAGAATCCTCCGCGCCTCCAACGCTGCTCACATGCGTATTTCACAGACAGCTGCGGGCTGACTGACAGACGGTCAAAAGGAACTGAGGTGGAGCCGACTGTGAGGAACAGACGGAGCAATCCGGTCGGCTGCTTTCGATGTCCTCGTGCACAGCACTCCCTATTCTTTGGCAGCTAATCTCGCCACAGCAAAAAAAAAAAATTGTACTCATTCGGACGGAGAAGGGACGATGTCATTGTTTGATCCTTTTTAATTCTTTTAGGTTGAAAAATATATAAGTCTCCCTCCTGATTTCAAATTACCAAAGGGCCTTTGCTTTATGTGCATACATTTTAGTTTGCATTCCAAATGTTTAATCCATTTCTGGGCTCATTTGCACTCGTTTTGTTTGCACTCATTTTGACGACATCCATCAAGGACAGTGAGCCCGCGCTATTCGTGGGCGATAGGAAACAAGCCCTGCAGCTAATAAGGAAAAAAAAACGGGAGTAGCTGACCCCCACCAGAAAGGATTACAATAGCATTTAATTAGCACAATGGCGGCAAAGCACTATTTATCCAAATAAAACTCCTCAACTCAGTTATTTGACCCCAAGATGGCGGCAAAGTACTATTTTGGGGGGCAGGGGATCAAACAAAACCCTTCAACTACTTCAACATAGTTCGGGAAAGTCGACGATCGAATATGCAGGTGTTCACTGTTATTGATCATCCGTTTCCTTATTAGTTTGCATCTCGTGTCGCCACTGCATCGTTTGAGATGAGGAGCTATAAGAAGGAACTGTCTGTGTCCCACCACTGGCGTAACCTCACAAGTCTGCAGTGTGATCTAGTAAGAAGTGAGAATCAATTCAATGTAGTGTTACAAAAGGTTTTGACCCTGTGGAAATGATTCATCTGGAGTTTTCAGATGAGCTGAAATGTGTTTACTTTATACTTTTGGGGGGGGGGGAATTTTCCCACAGTGACATCCATCATCAAATACTCAACTTTTGGCCCTTTGGCTTTCTCATAGCACAAGCCCAAGTGTCCTTCAATAGTGTTCACATATGGAACATGGTATTCAAGGATTTGTTGGCCTTTTTTTGTTTAAATAAGTAGATAAGAACGTGACTCTTGTAAATAATTATCGAAGTCACAATTTGTGTGTATTTTTTTTTTTTTTTTAACTATGCCATCAGCCTGACTCCACTCACACACACCGAGTCCCCCCGCCTCCCACCTCTTTTCGGAAACGTCCATCCTCATGTCAAAATGTAGCAGAGAAATAGTGCGGTTTGGCAAATCAGCTCCTGAATAACCGTCTAGTCACATTTATCCTCCGAAGTGCTTCATTCCTGCAATCGAATGTCAAACCAAATGTTAACCAAAAACTAAATGAATCGAATCCGTAAGTCGAGCAATTTTGGGTGTGAGTTGTTTACGTCGTGAAGTGAATAGATTTGGACTTGTGGTCAAATGTAGAACGATAAGCTTGACATTGTCATGCAAACGGTACAAATAAGATGTGCAATACATCTTTCCGTTGCTCATTAACTATAGTTTCAAATCTAAGGGGGCTAGGTCAACTTTGTGTCCACACGACATGATGACTGAACAATTTTGAGCCTGAAGGTTTCGTCTTTACTCACTCGCAGCTTTTGGACCGTTAAGAATGTGTAGTTGTGTGCATTTGTTTGTGTGTGTTTTTTTTCTTTGCATATTTATATTGTGCCTTTAACCATCTGTATGCATAATCTCAAAGGGAAAAGTTTTTGTTTAGTCCTCGTAACAATGTATTGTTATCCTAAGTGTTATATTTCTCATTTTTTTAAATGCTGTTTTTTGTTTGTCAGGAATTCAGAACATTTTTGGAAATTCTTTGAAATTGCATTTTTTTTTCTCGGTTTAGATGTCAGCAACTTCGTGCGGCATTGGCAAGCCCTTTTGTTTTAAATGTACTCGAGGGGAAAAAAAAAATCACAAATCCTGTGTGCTTTGTAAGGTTGTTGAATAGACTCATTTGCATTATTAGTTGCTGTGACATCATACTGGCTTGAAGACAATCAATAAGTACTACATGGTATTAGTGGCTCAGATTACTAAAAGTGGTAAAAAAAAAAAAAAAAAGCAAGTTGAACAAAGCATTGGGATAGTTTTTGTTCACTTTATGTACACTTGACAGAGTGGCGCTACCATTTCTGTTACATGAAACAATTCTGTTCTGTGATGACTGCATGCCATGTCTGTTTTAAAGTAAACAATGGGGATGCAATGTTAAAAGTACAATGTTATTCAAAGCTTTTTTCCCTTTAATCCTAAAGTTTGCTTTTTTTTTTTTTTTCTATCATCTCATGGTCAAGACTCATGGGGGTCTTGTAGACCATCCGTAGCTGTTTAGGACCTTAACACATCTCTGTCAGGATTTCCTGTTTCTCTGATAAAGTCAGTATATTGTAAATACGCTGACCAGTGTCTTTGCATAATTTCACAGAGTGGCACCAGCATCCTGGTATTTGTTCACAATACAAAAATAAATACAAGTCATTTAATTACATTCATAAATAATGCAATTGCATTAAACATACTTTCAGTATTTCAATAGTTGTTTTACTATATTAGTGCATGTTATACGCATACACATGGTGGTTATTATATTGATATATTGTTCATATGGCAACACTATCTTATTGTAATAATTCTCTTAGAGAGTTAAGTCCTCTTAGGGTTTGGCACAATGAGTGAATGGGAAACTGACTGCAGTCTTTCATTGTTGTCATTGTTTATACGATTATTCATTGATTTCAAAACATAGTGTTTATCCAACTACTAAAACTACTCAAAACTATCATCATTGCCTCATTGATTCAGCCTGTTGAACACTATTATTTTTGTCAAGGACAAAATGACCTTGTAAATATGTGAAATTCAAGCCTCTTGCATTTTCATTCTGCAACATCCACACCTTTGATGCCTTGTAACTTTGCACCCATTGAAGCATTACCATTATCTCCTTATCATATTTATCTTACGTTACTTTCACAAGTCTTGGGACTTACTGTGCTAACCTGGGACGTTGGGAATTGTATTTCATGAAGACGTGAGTCGGTACAACAACAAAAAATGTACAGTAAGTAATTGGATCTCTGCATGCTTGAGTTTTGAAGAAAAGAAAACTCATTGAATCTTGGAAAACTCAACTTTAAAAATACAATAAATTAGTAAGAAAGTAAAATAAGTATACACTGTACTGTAAAATACTGTAATAGCAATTGAAAAAACAATTACCGTCCGTTCCTGCGCGTTTTTGGCCTCTGGGGGGCAGTGTGGTGCCTTGCATAGATGGAGTACTCACTTAAAATGACAACAGAAGAAAGTTGCGATTAATCTATTAATTAAAACTCGCTTTTAACATATTGGGAAGAAATTGTACCTTTGAATAGTATTATCTTACCTGTGAAATGTGTTTCCACACCGTTAGTGTGTGAATATTCGTTATTTGACGGACTATCAATCCCGTAGTCGATGCTAATGCCGTTAGCATTTGAATAGAATCCTCCGTTGACTTCATTAGAGCAGGTGATTAAACGAAGCATGTTTTGAATTTGAATATAGAACGTGAGTAATTCTTGTTGTTTGTTTAGGTTTGCTGTAAACTCAAACTGGGGTGTCATTAAACATCTTAAAGAACGCTTAGGGACGGCAGAATGACATAAACAACACACTTACCACGCAAGCAACAATCAGGTGCATTCAGTGTACTTTCACAACGTCGGGAATTTGTAAATGCCCTTTGTCGATTTGCAAATTAATCGTTTTGGTTTTTTTCGTTTATAACGATTTGAAAATCGAGACAGGACAAAGTTGAGATAATGATTAAATTTCGATTAATCGTCCAGCCTTAGTTCACACCGTTAACTACAGCCACAATGACTATATTGTTAAATAAATGTCTCTTGGCAGTGCCAATCAAAATTTAGCACTAACTTTGCGAAGGCAGATTTATTGGACGTCATTAATGTGCACGTGACGAATACATTCAGCTGCTGTAGTTTCACTTCTGTTTCATACTGTCTGCTTATCCTACAGTGCCTTAAAAAGGTGTGGACTCTGCACAATCTTTTGATTATGTAGGAGAATAACAATGACACGTAACAGCTTGTTCAACCAATGAACAAGTAACAAAATAGGTAATAACAGATCGTAAACGTCAAGTGCTCCTCGTTGAGATTGGAGAACTGCTCCCTCGTGACATACAGTACGTGTGTAGGTCATCCATGTGTATGTCAAATGCTTGTGTCATGAGTAGAAATTCTCCGCCAGCTTCCTCATTCTTTTATTGGAAAGTCTGGTATGAGATTGTGACACGGCGCCGTCCGTTACATCTTCAACCGAGTAACTTCGATCGCTAATTTGGGGAACACTGTCCTGCACCGTCACACTACTGGCTGAGAACATGACTGCCATCTCTGAAACACTTGTGGAGTCTCCTCTCAACTCCTTTTTGGTGAGGTTCGGATGAAAGCGCTTGTAATAGATTAGTTTGAATATCAGGCCAAAGATGTAAACTGCAACTACAATGATGGCAATGATGCAGGAATACAAGAGGGGGATTTTAAAAGAAGGGGGTTGTGTGTGCATCCTCCAGCACCACAAGCCAGACACAAGGGAAATATCAAGCAGGATGAAGCTGTGATACAACGTCGTCTTGTATCTAGTCCTCTCTTCCACCACGTTGAACCAGTTAAAATACCAAATGAGACCCACAGTGGCCTGGTAGAGCCACTCCCCACATGGGCTGTCCATGAACACGGTCTTGGAGCGCCAGGCGCAGAAGAAGAGGAGCATCCAGGAGCAAATGAAGTGGGTGAAGACGAAGCAGGGCAGGACGGAGGCGAAGAGGGCGACGGCGACCAGCCGGGAGGAGATGAGAAGAAGGTTCCAGAGGAAGTAGATGAGCGACGACCAGATGCCTTGCTCTTGTTTGTCGGGCAGGAAGGAGCGGAGGGAGCGGTGGTACGTGGTCACGCTGAAGGCGATAGCCGAAGCCGAGCCCAAGGCCTTCAAGACTGAGGACGACATTAGACAGGCTACGTCGCTACGTGCTACATATTTGGGGTTGACTATTTACGAATTTCTGAAAGGCCCTACGTTGCCAGAAGACGGCGACAAAGTATGGTGTTAAATTCATGCCACAATTACGTAAGCGTAATGTCAAATCCCGCATGCAAAAATGTGTTTCGAGTGTACAAAAGTGTCCACGCGCATTCACAATGGTTTTTACGCTTGCGTCTTCTCTCCGCCATGCGTACAATTTCCTGATTCACGCTTGCAATACTGGTGTGATAATTGTGCGACCATTTTTTACCAATCAGGAGTCAGACAGGAGGACTAATTCTCATTGGCTGTTTACTATCCAATCACATTTTACAGCAGTACGTACAACATCCGGAAAGCAGGAACTATGTTGAAATGAGATTAGGAGCTTCATTTAGTCCGGCCAAAGCTTGAATAGCACAAGCTCGCCCTTGTTCTAAAGTGATGATACCGTTCCATTCATATGTAGTACCTGTCAGAGGATCCATTTGGCGCCGCTGCAGCATGATGGTGAGCATGAGGACCAGTTGTGGCGCACTCTCTGATAAAGCCTCAAAGAACCTCAGCATGCTGAGGTCGTGAGTCAGGAACACCGCAGAGTCGACTGGGTTTTGGGTCTTTGTAATGCAACTGCACGACGTGATCTCCACAACACCGGCATGCCTGAGAAAGAACAGTGTGGAGACTCAAATCTCATGTAAGATTTTGGAAACTTGTGCAAGGGAACGCCGAAAGGACTGCAAGTTAAAGTGTTTGTTAACAACTCTAATTTAAGTAAATAATTTTTTTAAAAACTATCTTTCATAGTTCATAGTTGATTTGTCTTTATTTTAACATAAGCCTAATGTATTTATGTATCATAATTAAATCCGATTGGTAATTGTAATACAGGTTCATTTATTGCTTGTTAAAAAAATATGTAGGAAAAGGACCGTAAAAAGATAGCATTAACATAACATTAAGTCATAATGGCAATACTGTGGCGGGGGTGGGGGGTTAATCGCAACCGCGTTATTTTTCGAAATTGTTTAGCCCTGCCATTATGTCAAAGGTGAGATTCCAAAAATATACTAGGAGTAGTGCCTACACTGTATAACTTTTATTAATTCCGAGACTACGTTCGCAACTCAAAACATCTTTCCTAATTTGAAAGGAAATGCTATTCCACCCCTGCACCCAAGAAAAAAAATGTGGGGTTTTTTTCACAAGTAAAATACATTTTAATAATCATCAAATAAGAATTATAATAATAATAATAATAATAATAAAGTATAACGTATAATAATTTAATATATAATATTTTACTTTAGTAAGACTTTTTGCTTCATTTCAATGGGCATTAATCGATTCTCCAAATAAATTATGGATTAATTTGATAATCAATGATTGTCAAATAATGGATTCATCAGTGCACTTTCTTTTCATTTTCAAAATTGCTATTTTTCTTCACATTTTACAGAAGTTTCAGTCCGACTGCAGTGGTAAACTATTTGACAGTTTAACAATCTGACTCGGCATCCACTGCAATCACGACCTGTCACGTTTGCCCATGTCATGGCCGTGGCCTGAAACGTGATTGCCGTGGCTGCCAGAAACCTCACATAAACATATGTTTTTGCAATGCGGGAGGGCAGGGAAAACATTCAAATTCCATAAGCAAGGCCTGAGTCGAGATTCAAAACCCGAACTGCAGAACTATGAGGCAGAATGCAAACTATGAGGTCACTCTGCTGCTGGACAATAAGAGGCCAACAAGAAAAAAATCTAGTGTATTACATAACTGCAACATGCCCAAACCCCTTTCCAGAAAGTGTTGACTTGATGGACGCAATTCCTGTAAATTAATGTCAAGTTTTACATTCTTGTAAGCAGGAACATTTCCATGAGTGCAAATCGAGGTCACATGTCAAAGTTAAACAATTTGTCTAAATACAAATACACGTGTTTGAAGAAGACGTTCTACCTACGAACCGAAAGAAGACTCCCAGCTGTAAAAAGTGCACGGCCTTCAGCTGCCTCGGACTGAGACAGCTTTCAACCTTTGTCATCCGCACCAAGTCATCGTAAGTATACCACAGCCAGCTGTAGGCTTGAGCAAGCAGCGACGAGCCCAAGAGGACGAATATCAGTATGCCGAGATAGACATATTCCTCTTCCTGGTAGAGAGACACCGCGGTGTATATGTCCAGCCCAATGTCCAACAAGAGAAATGCCAGGCCCACGTAAGTGAGGAAACAATCCAACTTGGAGAACTTGAACACACTCATGGTTCCACTTGGACTGCTACATGCTGGTTGAGCTCTTCCCACGGCGCTCTGTCAAACTTTGAGTTAAACAGAAAGAGTTAGGCACTCCTCCTTCATAAAAACCCTGCCCTCAGGGACTACTCTTAAAGGCATATGGTCAAAAAGAAAACAGTCTAGAAACACATACCAGAGGTGGGCATTTTACAAAACAAAAAAAAAAATGGAACGTCCGTTATTCGTCATCCGTCTGCAGAGCGGGTACCCACACACACACCGCAAATGGCAAAGCTGGTGTGTACAGGTAAACAAAAAAGGAATCAGAGGCTGGCTGAAATCTTGAAACGTTTATTTAAAAATATTCAGAGAAAATATGACTTGTGAAAAATAGCTTAACAATATTTAAACGTCACAATTATAGAAATTTTAATTTGAGGATTCATGAAAATTATGGCAGAGTCACAACCAGGGTACTGAGGCACACTCGAAAATTATCCGAATTATTTATTAATTACTTTTTTATCATCAATCTGTGTCATTGATGTATTGTGATGGTCAAAATAACAAAACCACTACATAGAAGAAGGTACAATAAACCAGTGTACTGTATCCACCTGTCATTCTTACAGTACAAGAGAATGAGTCATGGCATCCTGCAATATTTTCTATGTCAACCTCCATGCAAGTAATCAATTTATGTTCCAATAAACACACCGGGATTTCACACCGAGCCAGTTTGTAAATAAACTGATACATTATCATCATCATTATTTCAGTATTCATATTTTTGTGACATATTTGTTAGGTAATCTGCCATGTGAAAAATAAAACAGCCGCTGTGGCTCAATGAGGGTTGGTTACCACTACAATTTGGAATCCAATAAACCAGTGACGGTTTATAGTGATTTTTGTTTCATTTTTAAAATGTATATAAACTCAACAACGGCTCACAAAGACCACTTCCAGTAAACGTTACTCAGAAGGAAGCTGCCCCACCTCTCACTTCCTTCCAAGTGAAACAATGTGGTTGAAGATGACAAAATACAGGTGAAACTCTTGTGGCTGGAAAACATTAGTGATATAAATTCACTCTCTATGTATTATACGTAGTAGCAGCAATTCTGCACCGTTGTGAGAGGTTATTATCAATCATGAGCGTGTTAGAAAAATAATCTTAGAAAATGTCCCTCCGGTAAGTCGCTTCATTTAACGGATATGGTTTGACTTGGTAAACAGTCAATTTGACTGCAACGTGTATGAGTATCGTTGGGCCACTGGAATTCATTTAAAATGCGCCATATTGCTAATTTCATATGGCTATAATCACTAAGATAAGACTGGTCGGATATTTCGTGACGTGCACCAGCACTACTGACAAAACTGCATCCATCAGCCTTTCACAAAGACAACATGGCTCAGTTTTGAATGACACTGTATGCGAGGTATTCATTCACAATAATGTTCCATTTGTACTTTGCAGTGGGTAGAACCACATTGCATCACTATTATCTTTGTAAATGCAGGATTTTGGATACTGGTGTTGGACATCGCTGGATTGTACAGGTGTACCTAATGTTTCTTTCTCTCCAGCGTTTCTACTGAGTGGAGTAAAAGAGCGCCGCATTGTGTGCCATCCTTTTGTTGAGCAGCTGGGAGGATAGGGCACCGTCCTGGATGGGAAATTCTCTGAAGGCCACTTCTGCGTCAGGCAAGTCGTCGGGCACTCCTGGTTCCCGAAGCGGGGGCCTCCACAGTTTGGGGTGGAAGCAACAGTAGTAGATGCATTTAAAGAGCAGTCCCAGCAGGTAGGTTAGAGGTAGAGTGATGAGCAGCGCCATTGCGTATGGTTGCGAGGTCACGGGGTCTCGGTAGCACCACCAAGTGGCCAGCAGGATTCCTCCGTCGGTAGTGATGAAGGTATGATAGATGATACTTCTGCTTCGAGTCCGACCCTCGGCGACGTTAAACCAGCTGAAGTACCAAATGAGCCCCACGGTGGCCCGGTAGAGCCATTCCCCACCGACGCTGTCCATAAAGTCGGTCCTCTGTCGCCAAGCCCATATGACAAAGCTTGACCAAACCATCAGGAAGTGGGCGGCAATGTAGGCGGGCAGGACAGAGGCGAAGAGGGCGAGGGCAGCGACGCGAGGGGAGATGAGCAGCAGGTTCCACAAGAAGTAGACCAAGGAGGAGCCCCAGCCCTGCTTGGCCTTGTCTGGTAGGAAGGAGCGCAGGCAGCGGTGGTAGTCCACCACCATCCAGGCTATGGACGTGGTTGATGCCACAATGCTGACGACTGCAAACACATATTCATCATCATTTGTGATTTTGTGTGATCAATTTTTTCTTCCTCAGTATTTTTTAACTAACACAAGCAATAAATTAATCTGGGGATGATCGATACCGCTTTTTTTAAAGACGGATCCATGTGTGAATATTCATTCGAGTATTCTAGTATTGATGATACATCAAATTTTAATTAATACACTGACAAATAAACACACATGATGACTCACCAATGTATCAAATGGCCAACTACTGGCAAGAAAGACTTGGTCAGATTTTTTTTTTCTTTGGCTTCAAGTATCAGTGGCAGTTATCGGCATCCTTCATGAATACACAATACCTTGAAATAAGGCTGGTATCGGCCCGATACCACCCAAAGCAATTGAATTTAATTATCCTTTACTTAGACAAAAGTAGTGCTTCACAGCAATCTATCTTGCGGAATCTTGGTTCCACAGAACTATGAAGTGCGTTGAAATGTTTCATTTGGACAAAAGTAGTGTATTTCCATTGCCTTGGAAGTGGAATGACCTGTTGTACCAATACTTCTGCTAATTTGAAAGAGGGGAACTCACACTGGACGGTCCTGGCTTTGTTGGTGCGCAGCACCACATAGATCATGAGCGTGAGCTGCGGCGCGCTCTCGCAGAAAGTCTCGATGAGCCGCAGCATGCTGAGGTCATGGGTCAGGTAGACGGCGTACTCGGAGCCTTCCTCTCTACGCCACCATACCCGGAAGCCTTGTCTGATGGCCGAGATGTGCCTACAGTACATGAGGCGAATGCGTGACAGAAGACTTGTTGAATGACGCACAGTGAATCGCGCAGCAGAAAATAGCTATGGAATGTGACAGGATGCTGCACCGGTATATTATTTGTCGCCGCCACACCTGAACTTGACGTTTATGGTCATGGCACTTGTCAAATGTAATCATACGCTTGCATGCCGGGGCCATGGTGATGGTCTAGACAGTTTTTGTTTACATGTCAGAAAGCACCCCAAAAATGTCCGACTGTAAAAATGTTATTGTGGAGTGTCAAAGCATGTTGGTATTACAACAATGTGATGCTGCATGTAACCTGTCGCAGGGCAAAAGTGTGACTGCTTAAAATGAGTGACAGTACTGTACTTTGACAATGTTTAACGAAGCAATGAGATAAAAAATATGCCTAAAGCCTAAAATGCTCCTGGCTTTCAAAAACATAAAAACAAACAAAACATATAAACGTAAGGTGTATTTTTTTTCAGTTAACATTAGCTAATGTAGCATTGGTTTGTCACTTGGTTAACAGCGTTAGCAAAGCTATGGGAACACCTTTTAACAGAATAAAAGTGAAGCTAACTCTTGAGCAAAAACATGCAACATTTATAATGATTTTTTTCTTCTTTTCGGTACAAACACTATGTAAGTTAATAAAACGCGGAAAGTATTTTGTGTTCAGTAAATTCTTTTGTTTTTCTTTGTCCCAAGTTTTTATTGAATATATAGCCTTAGCTATTTACTAACATTTTCGGGGGAAAAAAAGAAAGCTCCTACCCCGCAAAAAAATAACAATAATAAACTATTTAAGTACTGTGTGTGTGTATACATTTACCACCTGAGTTGTGCAATATTGAAGCAAGCAATGACTTTTTTTAAAACAACAATACTTGCACACACGTGTTTACCTGCATAGGAAACCCAGCTGCAGCACATGCAACAGGCAGGTAAGCTTGACTCTGTCCACAAAGAGCACCGCTTCGGCTCCGATATCATTTCGGAAGCCGGGCAGTTGCCGATCATACTTCAACCAGAACCAGCTAAACATTTGGACGACGGAGGACGACAGGATCATGAGGGCGACCAGTGCCCCGAACCACAAAAAGTCACCATGACAGTAAAACTCGACGGCGACCCACAAATCGGAGCCCCAGTCCACCAAGAAAGTACACACACCGATGACTGAGAAGACGAAATCAATCCAGGAATATTTTGAAAAAGCCCCGCGTTCCATAACAACTTTGCCCAAATTAGCCGGCTAGCTACGCTCCTTAGCTAATATTCGGCTGGCGACGCGTACCGTTATTTGTCTCCAAATGAGACCTCACTTTGCTTTCAACCCATGGAGCACATTTCATTGAGTCTTACATGTGTACATTTAGAATGGGCTCATTCCACCACCATTCCACAGGCAGCATTTTTATTTAAAAGTATGTTACGCTAAAGTTCTAAACAACTAGCCAACAGATTATTTGCAGAAACAATCCCCTGGGTGTTAATGTTAGCCCCACCCACCCGCTGGCATTACGTCACGCAATAACTCGCAACATCCGGCATCGAAAGGGTGTTGTTACTTTTAACAATTTGAAGTCATTCTTGACTTTTGGTTAAAAAAAACGTTTTGTTTGAGGTTTTCAAATTTAGGCTCTAAGTAACAGCAAAAAATAAGTTTTATTTCTAAAAAATGAACATTAATAATAGTTAAATAAAAGTTAGAACCAAGTAAATGTTTGTAAACAGTTCTAAAGTATTAAATGCAAATGCTTTGCAGTGGTCCGCCACATACTTGCAGGTCTGTACTCAAGTACTCATTGATGAAGTATAGGGATTTTAATTCAACACAAAACAAAACAAGAAAAGAGCACTAAAAGTAGAAGTATGGTTCAACTCACGTACCTAAGTCAAAAACAAAAACATTCAAGTACAGACTTAAACAGTTCCGTTCCTATTCGATAGGCGGCGATAGTAAAACCCAAAGTCTTTTTCACAACCAGTGGTCAGCGCCGAAGAATAAAATAAATCCCGCCCCCCCCCGTCGTCGCGGCCCATTGTGCAGATAAAGCTGCATTTCTTTTCCCGCATTCTTGTTTTCCTTTCGACTCGTCTCAGTGTCGAATTGTGAGCTTCACAATTCGACAAAATGTCAAGAGTGTACATCGGAAGGCTGAGCTATCGGGCCAGGGAAAAGGATGTCGAGAGGTTCTTTAAGAGCTACGGGAAGATACTGGAAGTCGATCTAAAAAACGGGTAACGTTTCGGCCCTTTTCCCGACTACACTGCTAGCAAGCTAATGTCGATTAGCTTGCTGGTAAAGGCCCGTTTGTCGGTGCAGGCCCTACCGATGGTCTGGTATAAGATATTAAATCAGCCATCGCGTCATTGTCGAGTGCGCTTTATTTTGCATATTTTTAACGTACTCCACTTCCTCTGCTAGTTTAAAATTGGTTAATTTGCTACGGGAGCTAGCTAACGCCAGACGTGGCAATGTCACGACGTGAGCGTGCGCGAATGTGCAATTTAACCGTGTAATAATTCGAATTGATACCTTTCCAGTCTGTTATTTGCAATCTACTAGTCTTTCAGGATCTATTATTAATCAGAATAAATGTACAATATTGTGTTGGATCGTCGTAATGAAACAAACTCCTTTGCAGGTATGGCTTCGTTGAATTTGATGACCCGCGCGACGCCGACGATGCAGTTTACGACCTTAACGGGAAGGAACTGTGCGGGGAGCGTGTGATTGTGGAGCACACCAAAGGACCACGTCGTGATGGAGGCTACAGTGGCGGCGGCGGCGGTGGAGGAGGGGGCGGAAGGAGTAAGTTCATCAACGAAACGTTGTCTTTTTCTTCAATATAAGTACACATTTTAATTCACTCGTGATTTACTTTGGTGCTAAACTGTTGTTTTTGGTGGCTTGTGTGCATTCACTTTACATTATATTGGTTGTGCAACCATTTTAACAATTTCCCCCACCCGGTTCACTTTGTTTCAGTCCGGTTTGTAACGTACTCACCTGGAATATGTTTAACCTTTTGTTAATAACGATTCGAGTTTTTTTAATCACTCACTCATCCCCTTCTGCATAATTACTGCATGACAACACTTTATCGAAAATCCACAGGTTTGGAATGTAAGATGGTGGAAAACCACTTAAAACAGAGGACATGCATCTAGCATGTACACAACCAGATGAACCCGTGTTGCATAGACAACTGTATTCAATTGTGTTCTACGCAGCTCCAGATTTCACACTGAGTAAATAAAGACGAGATAATTTAAATTTATATTGCAGTAATCTGACACTTTTGTTTGTTGATGATTCGTGATATTTTTAAGGTAAATGTTGTGCTTTGGCTTAATAAATGTAGGGACATAGTGGTTGACAGTATCTGGATTGGAAAGAAAACGTTTTAGTTTCAGCAGATGCTTATAAATGCAAATTGACATCCTCCCCAACTTGTTCTGTTTTTGTTTGGTTTTCAATGACCCTCTTACAAACAGGCGTGCCACAGTTTTTGCAATCAGAAATTTCTGAACAGTTTTTGCTGTTGTCTTGCAAATTAACAAATTGCATGAAATTTAAACCCCTTTGGACAAATCACAGACGAGAGATTTCCTGTTAAATTTGAGTGCACCCGAGCCACCAACAAGTAGTAAAATGAAACCATGTAGCAATTTACAAAAAGTAGTTGCAAAAAATATATATATATTTGCATTTGATAATTATTATTATTATTACTATATTGAATTAATATTGTTCAATATGTTGTGAATGCTGTTTTTCTATTTTTTAACATTTTAATAAAGTTGATTGTCAATTTTAAAGGTAAAGATTTAACAAAGAACCTCAATGTTTCAATTGAAAGAGTCCTTTGCTGACTGCCCGCCCTATTGCTGGCCATGGTGTCCCCCCTTTCCAAGAGTGTGGTTTGACCATTCTGGGCCCCAGGGCAGACCAAAAAAGGGAGCCATTGTGAATGAAGACCGCTATTGCCATTAGGCCCAGCCCAGGCCGGGTGGTGAGGATGCCATGGGGGTTAGGAACAGATGTGGGTTCAGACTAAAAAAAAGAACATTTACTCTTAACAGTCAGTTGTTTTTTTAGGCTAGCTTAGAACCTTTTGTTCACCGAAACTATTTCCTTCTTCAGTTGTATGTAATTTTAAATGATATAGAATGCATCCTATTCTTTCTTATAGTTAATGAATTGCTTTATTTAAAGTCTAGACAGAAGTAGCTTAACTTGTCAATTTTGATAATTGTACATAGATTTCTTTTTTGTTGTTTATTCAGTCATTTATGAACTTAAAATTTACCAGTGTTTTATTTATTTATTTTACTTTCAGTGTGGCTTTAATTATTTATAGAGTAGTGTGGAGTTCAGAATAATAAGCACATCTCTGTTGCTGCCTGGTCCTCATTTTGTTGCTCTATCCTTGTTACCTTGAAAGGTGGTTACGGAGGACGCTGGGGCAGAGACCGTTATGGTCCACCTATTAGGACCGACTATCGGCTCATTGTTGAGAATCTGTCCAGCCGATGCAGCTGGCAGGACTTAAAGGTATGGGTTTTTTTTTTTTTAAAGTAATGTACACATTTATTGTTGCCGCCATCTAAAACGTACCTTTCTCTTCGTAAGGATTACATGAGGCAAGCAGGAGAGGTGACTTATGCCGACACGCACAAGGGGCGAAAGAATGAAGGTGTGATCGAGTTCAGGCTGTACGCTGACATGAAGCGGGCTTTGGAGAAGCTGGATGGCACCGAGGTCAACGGCAGAAAGATTCGTCTCATCGAAGACCGGCCCGGAGCCAAACGCCGCCGCTCGTATTCCCGTAGCCGAAGCCGCTCCAGGTACTTGGCACAACACGAGAAGTGGTTCCTGTTCGCAATGAATTATAGCCTTAAATATTGTCTGGGGCTCCTATCATTGTTTTTTTTGTGTGTTTGTATTGTACTAACACCTGTGGCTAATTCAGGTCCCGCTCCAGGAGTCGCAGGTCCCGCAAGAGCCGAAGCCGCAGCGAAAGCAGCAGCCGGAGCCGCTCCCGCTCCAGGTGAGACATCAACCAGGATTGCACTGTTCCTTCACACCATTGTTGTTGCTAAACATAACGGAAGCTAGCCTAAAGTGGTACAGAAGATCAGTTATTTGGTGCCCTTCGCAAGTGTACTAGATACCGCATTGGTTGAAGGTGGAATAGCATTGAAATCAATACGCAGACATTTTATATTCCTAATTCAGCATTTAATCATGTGCCCATTTGCCCGCAGGCCTGCGTCCCGCTCTCGTAGTCACTCGAACAGCAAGAAGAGTAAAGGAAAGGGCAAGAAGGAAGACGAGCGCAGCAACGGAGACCAGAAGGACAAAGACCTGAGCAGGAGCCGCAGCCCCAAAAGCAAGAAGAACAAGAAGGAGGGAAAGAAGGGCAAGAAGGACGAGTCCAGGTCCCGGTCCCGATCCCGATCCAGGTCTCGCTCCCGTTCCGTCTCCAGGAAATCTGCATCAAAGGGCCGTGACCCTCCCAAGAGTGAGGATGAAGCGGGCGAACAGGAGCGGGGTTCCCGCTCCTGCTCCCCCGCCGACTCAAAATCCAGAGCCAGGTCTAAATCCAAGTCCAAGTCTAAATCCAAGTCCCGCTCCCCTACCCCTGTCAAAGAGCGCTCCCGCTCCGCTTCCCGTTCGGTCTCTCGCTCCAAATCCCGCTCCAAATCCCGTTCCCAGTCCCGCTCTCGTTCCCGCTCATAGTTAGTTTTTTTTTTTTTTGGACTGTTTGTCGCCACCTCCTAGTGTGTCCCCCCTCGCCCCTTTTACATTTTGTAACCTCCACACGGGTACTTCCCATTTTTGATAAGTAGCTGTACAACCCAAATGCTTGCTCTTGATGTCTTATGCACATCTCCATTTCATTTGCTTTAACATTTTTCTCCTTTACCGTAGACCCAAAAAATGGAGGCTATTTGTTTAAATTGCAGACTGTGATACTCAAGTTTTATAAGTTAAGTTGGTGGTATGCGTTTTTGCCTTTTTTGTCCTCAGAGATGCTAAATACGTACTGCTGTGCTTGATTGGAATACATGTTTCACCTTTTTTGAAAGCTCTTTAACATTTTATTTCAAATAAAAAAAAAAAGCCTCATGATTGTGTTTTGATTTATGGTCTCTTTAGATCTTAAGCAAAGTTTCCTTATGTAGAAAATGACTACTGCTTTAAAATAAAACCCCAGAGCTAGTCATGTTTAATATGAGGTTGGGTGACTTGAACTACAGCTTGTCAGTAATCACACAAATACATTTTCATTTCAATAATCTTTGAAAGGAACAAGTCCGTACATTCAAATTTTTTTTTTTTTTGTTGCGGCAACCAGGAGTATTACATATTTACTGGTCTACCAAACCTTTGAAACTTTTCCAGTATCATGACTGAAAATTATAAAACATTAAGTATTAAGTCATGCTAAAACTGGCACGATTGCGAGTCACATGATCTTAGCCCTGCTCTGTACACTATTGAATGGCGCCATGATGCTCCCAATGATTTTAAGTACCGTATTGGCCCTGATTATAAGACGACTCCCTCTTTTTTCAAGACTCAAGTTTGAAAAAAGTTTTTTTGAACAAATTAATTTTTAGAAAATAATTACAGTACATCTGAAACAAATGATTATAATATATTTGAGAGAAAGGGCATGTTATTTTGCCTCATTCAAATCTTAATACCTGAACATTTAAATATGTAAACTAAAGTGCAATCACATTCGTAAATGAATGGCTTCTGGTTTTTGAAATGTAAATAAACCAATCTATTGTGATCAAACAACAAAATTGCAATGACTGCAAAGTGAAGTCTAACTGTAACTGTAGTCTTGAAACAAATCTGAAGAAGGAAAAACATTGCAATAAAATAATACAAACTGGCTGAGATCTATCATGACAGAACATTACTCCTCAAATAATTATCTGCCTCGCTGTGCTCAGTGTCGCTGTCCTTAATCCCATCCTCTGGCTCCTCCCATAGCACGTCATCCTCACGTGACGGGGCTTGCTTTGGCCTGCAGAGTCAAGTTCAGCATTCGCTTCAATGATATCTGGCGCCATCAAGCGTCGTGAA
Source organism: Filicampus tigris (assembly GCF_054856515.1). Classification (NCBI taxonomy): domain Eukaryota; kingdom Metazoa; phylum Chordata; class Actinopteri; order Syngnathiformes; family Syngnathidae; genus Filicampus; species Filicampus tigris. Next base: position 9,515,601 of record NC_141234.1, on the reverse strand, counting down.
TGGGTATAATCTTTAGACCTCGAATGTAAAACGACCCCCACTTTTTCAGTCTTATTTCAATGCAAAAAACACCGTCTTATATTCGGGCCAATAGGGTATGTTCATTATGCCATGGAGCAAAAAAGATGACTGTTTCAGAAGTATACCAATACAACTGACTAGTTGGCTTGTTAATGAACTGTTTTAATCCCCACATTAGCGTCTCTGTACCTCAGAGGGAGTGTAAGCATGATGTAATCAAAAACACGTCCGTCCAACCCAACGTCAGTCGTCGTCCTCCTCAGAAGACGACCGCGTCGCTCCACCGCTATCGTCCCGGTATTTTCGAGCCAGTAAGCGCAACTGCTCCAGGGCCTCGCTGTAGTCTGCCATTTCGAGTCCCTGCGAAAGAAAACTGGGGGCCACGCGGCGGATGTCAAAAGCGCTGACGCTGCGATGCAACTCCGAGAGCCACGGGTCCAGCGCGGGCCCCGACTGGAGGGATGTGATGACTGGCACAGAGGAGATGACTGGTGGGGCGGCCAGGGCTATAAAGGGCAGATCATTTAGCAGAGAAAAGTACTCCATACATTTTAAAGCAGAAGATGATGGGATTTAAACTCACAATTGGTCGGGAGCAAGTGGCCGTGCTGTAGACCTTGATTGTTGTAAGATTGACTGAATATCTGAGGGAAAGGTGAGGTCACTTTACTGGGACTGGATACCAGCTGCAGAGCCCTAAAAGGAGGAAAGTCACCAAATTTATACCAAAAGTAGGGTTGAACGATTCATAGATTTTCACTATTTAATTTTTGTTTTGTAAAATGGATGTATGTTGTGGGCCTTACAGAGGTGTTGTAGGATAGAAAGATGTGATATAAGACGCCAGGACGTCTTCCCCGCTGTGGAGGTTGTGCAGAGGAGATGGCGGCTCCTTCCCGGGAGCAACAGAACTGATCAGAAAGGGAAAAAAAAAATCATATTTAAAGAGTGTCTCCATAAACGTTGCGCTAGATCCACCTATACTAAAAGCAACAAAAATGTACCTGGTGAGTCTTTGGCCTTCCAAGCCTTTGAGTGTCACCCACTGGCCGTAGCATCGCCTGTCGGGTGCTTCGGCGCATGTCGACAATGGTTTCCATGGCAACGAGTCACAGGCGCTCAGGGCATCGGGCAGAGAGCTGCCGTGCATTATTGGAAACGGGACGGCACCGTAAGCTGCCACCACCTACGATATATAAATATCATGCCTAAGTTACAAACACTATGTAGGGTTGGAGATCATTTTTTTAAATGGAAAGTTGACTTTTCAACGTCTTGTAGAAGGTCCAAATAATCTATGTATCCACCTGTTGCCATTTTCCGAATCTAAAATACACTATGCGCCTTGGCTAAATGAAAGTTGGGTAACTCTGCCTTACACTGCCAAAATTAAGTCACAATAATAACAATCACCTTTCTCCCTGACGTAGACAGTGAGTCCGCCAGCTGCCACATGGGGACGCAGTTGCTCCTCCGCCTGTACGGCACAGTGAGCGCATCCAGAGCGAGAGACAGGACGGAGCTGGAGTGGTACCAAAGTGACGGCTGCATACAATACATAAACGTAAATGTAATGGGAGTATTGAACGAGGTTATTCAACAAATGTAATTCACTTTTAATGGCAAGGGCTGGTAGGTTGAAGTTCGGAGGCGCGCCAAAAGTGTAGTGTCTTTTTTTTTTTTTTTGGTATTCTGAAATTTCACCCAGAAGCCAAATACCCCTGACAAGTAGTAAAACATACGTCATAGTTCAGGTAAGGGAAGCTTATGGGAGAAGACGGTCGCAGGCCCAGTCCTCCTCGCAGCGTCAACGGACAGAAGAAGGAGCTGTGAGTGGCCATGTGGACCATCCCTAACGCAGAATTCAGCAGATGGTAGAGGTCCTTCATTGGAGTCTGCTTGAACAGAAGCCATTTGTCAGCGCCTGCGTTAAAACGATTTGCACGGAGAACGTTGAGTCGAACTCACCGAATTCGGGTGACTGACGGGGGCCGTGCCGTAGGTTAGGATGCCTCGACCACCGTACGCGTCCTGTAGCATTTCTGTGACCTTTGAGCCAAGACCTGCAAAGCCATCCGTCAGGTCGCACAGCACCTGGAAACCCTAAAGTGCAGATGTAGTCACAGGAACATCAAGCTGCTTGCAGCTGGCCTTACAAACATGACCTCCAACGTGTTTGTCTATAAGTTTCCTTCTCCTGAGACAACCGCACAGTGACTCATTGTCACCCTTTAAATGGTTCGAAGCTCAAAGACATACCTTGGTAGAGCATGTCCCCGTGATCCAAGGTTATTGTAGTTCACGAAAACAAACAAAATAAGTACAACTAATTGAAAAAACATTTTCGATAATGCAATTAAAAAACATCTCACTTTTATAAATCGAATGAATATTTATAAAATTGGTTAGGATGTTCAAATAAATGTGCGTATGTTACTTTAAGAGCAATTTACCTGGAAGTAGTCACACTCCTCAACAAAGAAATGAAGTTTGTCATCCAGATCCTCCAGCACTGCCCCCTGCAGCAGTGCTTCACCCTGGCCAAAAGCCTCCAGACGGTCAGCCTCTCTGGTCATAAAAAAAGAAAGAAAAAAAGAAAAGAAAAAAAAACGTTTACATTTGTACACATGAATGAAGGTGCACAACATCTCCTTTAGCATGTAAAAAAATCCTAATCTGTAACTCACCCATCATGGTTGTACTGGTGGATAACGGAGATGGTTCGAGGGTGCAAGTGGATGCGCAGAAAGTCAGACCAAACCTTGACGCTGCCCTCCAGCTTGTAATTCTTCTGGGCTCGAGCAAGACGACTGTTGACAGTATCCACACTTAGAGAACCTGCGAGGTGGGTCAACGGTTAAGGTAAAGAAGTTGCGCAATGAGTAAAATGTGATTAGGTTTTACATACGCTCACATTGAGATTGGGCGCCCAAAGAAAAGTCTGCCTCAGCCAGTATGTCCCCACACTGAGTGCAACAGAGCATGGTCAGAGTGCATGTTGAGGAAAAGTATACGTTTAGACTGACATCATAACCTAAGCAATGTTGTCATGTTTCACTACAAATACTCACATCCAACTTGTCCAGGTCTTCAAGAAAAGAGTTTTTTGCAGGGGGTCTTTCTTTATGTATCATCAGGCTTCCATCCCTGTTATTTGGAGAATACTTGAATGAAAATCTACTGGCTAGGAGCATGAAAAGTTCACTAAAAAACAAAAACAACTGTCACCCTTTATTTACCAGGAAAGCGCAGACGTTTCTCTGCCAGTGTCATACAGACTTCCCTCCTGCCGTAGAGTCTGCAGACTTCCTGTGTGACAAATACAGTACATTATGCACATTTCTCATGCATTAACTACAGAAGAAACAATAAGTTAACAATGCATTAAGTTACCTTTGAGGTCCATGGCAATGAGGCGCGGAGTGTAAGTGATGCTCCCACCAAGAGTTTGGCCTTCACGAAACATGACATCACTCTGGATCTCCCCAGGTGGCATCTCTGGGTCATATGAGAGCGATGCATCCTAGAAACACATCACCTATCTTATTATTAAAATTCCAAATTGACATTAAATATGAATAGTAAAGACTATCGATTAGTTACTGGATTATGTTACTACCACCAATAATTTAAACGGTGACTTGACTGTTTTTGGAACAAACCTCATACTTCTAAGCAAATTGAATTGAATAGACCAAGGCTTTATAACCAACATACTTTCCTCTCCACAATTCTGCGTTTTCCTTAGAGCTCAGGTTTCAATGGGCTGATATTTAAAGTCATGACGCTTGCCTTTACAAACTTTACGCTTTGTTTGGGAGGCTCTTGTCAACTCATGCAAAGCTAACATTAGAGCTAGTTAAGTTAGCCGGCACCGTGTTCCTCACCTGTAAATTCCACCAGTGAGTGCCGACAAAGTTGGAATAATGTCCCAGCTGAAGCGCGATGACCTCCCTACAAATGTTACTCATAATGACGGAAAGCGAATATTATGTTAACATAAGAAACGTTTTCATTTTAGAAATGAGCGACATGGTGGAAGTGACAACACAAAAGAGCGACATCCTACTAGCAGCTTGACCGATTTCTGATTGGCCGGTCAAAAATTCTGAGTAATATCATTGGATATTGAAATGACGTAATATGGTAGTTCGGTTTCACGGTGCCTTAGGCTCACGTGTGGACGGTGCTACTTCATAATATTTTTTTGTTTTTTTGCTATTTGTGATATTCCTAACTGTGTATTGTTTATTAAAAGTAAGTAAAATCTCGTTCGAATTATTTGTGGAAATTCCTTGCAACAGACAATATTTATAAAAAATTTTATGAATTTATTATAAAATTAAATAATACACACACGCAAATAACTTCATTAAAAATATTTCACAAGCAGAGTCTAGTCTAGAGTCTCATATCTTTTCAATAATGCTTTCCTCCAGGCATTACTGTTACTATTGATATAAGCTTTATTCCACCAAAATAAAATTCAAACTCCTTTTGTATGAGTGAGTTTCTTTATTAGTAAACCCCATCATCGTCATTTTACATCTGTAGAGTGGTACACAGACAGATAATTTAGACTAGTGGTTTACATGTTGTCACTGAACATGGAGACAATAGGCTCAAACCAACTACTAAGGTCCTCCATCTTTTCCTGCAGGGTGTTGTGCAGGTCCTGCAAGGTCTTTTCGGAGCATTTGGTGATGGCATATGCCGTGGTCTGCATCGTGTTCTTCATGCTCTCCATCCTGGACTCCAACAGGTCATTCAGGGTGGTGATCTTGGCCTGGGTGTTGTCTCGCACCTGAGCAAAATAGGGATCCAGATGCCTCCTCAAGTCCTCCATGTTTTCTGAGGTGCGGGACTGGAGTTTCTCCAAGTAGGTGGCAACTTGCCTGAGAGAAGGACAACACAGATTAGATAAAAGCCTCAGGAGCATATAGTATATTGTGCGTCATCTGGTTAGTTGCTTTTGTACCGACTGGTAATTAAACTCATGTTAAGATTATTGTGCTAATCTTTTTTTCTTATCTTTAAAGTTTACAACACAAACATGATACTCTTGCTCATATTACTAGTGATAAATAAAAGCAGTGTTACTAAAAGAGCCCTTATTTTTTGTTTCATTTTACCAGTGATTACTTGCTATCAGTGGGGATTCAAATAGGCTCAATAATGCGGCGGGAAAAAGAAATGCTTACTTTTAGCAGACACTGTCGGAAAAAAAGTTAATTGGAGGGATCTTGATCTCATTTTTTTTTCATCAGAAAAACCTGACATGGGGTGTGTAGACTATATTCACTGTACATACAATTTATCAAGAGTGTATTAGTACTGTATATTTACCTCTCCGGATGAACAATATTTGATAATATTGTTGACACTAACCTTCTGATCTCCATGACGTCCTTGTTGAGGCGCTTCTTCATCTTGCGGGTGTAGGTGGTGACCCTGAGTCTGACGTCCTCGGAGTTCTGCTCCACCACGCTCTGCAGCTCCTGGCGGTACTGCTCCATCTGCTCCCTGGCCTCGCTCATGCGCTCGCGAAAACGCTCCAGCGTCTCCTGCAGGTCTTTGCCCAGACGTTCGGCGGCTTCCCGGGTGTACGGAGCCAGCTTGTCCTCCAGGTCTGCTCTGTACGCGCCCAGCTCAGCCATGCTGTCTTGCATCAGGGTTCTGAGGGGAGTGAGGCACGGCTCGGACTCAGCGATTTTTTTCCTCCCTCAATATTGCGATTTAATAATTATTATTTGAATGTATTTTTTTTTGGCAATAAATTAACTTGTATTACAATAAACAATGTGATATACATATAGTGTATAGCTTTACCACGTATCACGGTGCTAATATAAACAAACTCACTCCAGTTCTCTGCTGATCTGGGAGCTCTTGATGTCCCTCACTATCTCATCAGCCTTCGTGTTCAGCGCTGTGAAATAGCTTTGAAAGTATTCCTCCCAGGTCATCACCGGGTCATCCTGGAAGAAACTCTTGCCCTGGCAGCCTGGTGGTTAAAACCCAACGAAAGGATTTGAGTCAGTATCTCTTATGTTGAATTGACCAAACAGAAGAACTCACCCGAGATGACTGCTAGGGTGACAATGACCACAAAGACCCTCATGGTGTGACCAGACCAGACAGCTGAAATGACACATACGGTAACTGTAATTGTCTTCTTAAGAGTCAGATATGTAAAGTAATGTATAAAATGATGCGGAAGAAAAGCTTACCAAGCACTTGCAGGTGACCGACGAGGCCGACTGAGCTCGTCGCTCTGTATTTATACAGATTAGCCAGCGGTGATGTGATCCAGTAAACGTCACAAGGGTGACGGCCTAGCGTTCGAAGTTCCCATCATGAAGTGTGTTGTCAACTTTTATTGCTGTGCGTGTTATTTTGGCGCCACGTTGCACTCTGACGTACTCCATGTAGTCACGGGTCAAGATTTGGAACCTGAAACATCTGATCTGAGATCGTGACTGTTTGTTGTCAGGATGTATACAATAAAAGAATGATACAAATGGCGGACGCATGGGAACGTTTACGCAACATTACTAAGATGGGAAGTGTTTGAGTAAGCAAATTTAAAACGCACGCACATTTTACTAATAATGTGCTATTTGAAAAACAACAATAAGGATATTGTTAAATTAATACCGGAATACTTGAGTTCTTCACTGGATCACATTAGACTGTATCTGATGTTTCAATTGGTCACTGTATATTGTCATTGCACATGCATAAGTACAGAGCACATTTTTCACTTTTTGTCATGTCACTCTATCACAGAAGTGTAAGTTGTCGCCTCCATATCTAATTTCTTTTGCATATTTTTGTTTTCACTATATCGTGGGATTTTGTGGCGATCGTTTTTCCACAGAGAAGAAAGACAAACTGTCCAAAGTTTTGGATCATTTCTCACTTAAAGAGGAAGTCAACCTAAAAAGATTCTTTGCAATAATATGTTCTGTTCACCTTCACTAGAGTAAACATGGCATTGTGATTAATATTGGGTGTGTGAGATATGAGTTGAACAGCAAAATCCACCCGTTTTTTGCCATGTCAGGGGGCGGCCATTTTGTCACTTTCTCTCGACTGAAAATCACATCACAGTTGCTCAGGGCTCAGGTAACAACCAATCACGGCTCACCTGTTTAATGACACTGAGCCACGACTGGTCGTCCGCTGAACCCTGAGCAACTGTGATGTCATTTTCAGTCGACAGCAAGCAGCAAAATGGCCGTCCCCGGAGATGTACAAAAACGCAGTATTAATCAGAATGCCGTGTTTAGACTAGTGGGCCTGCTGGAAACGTATTCTTGTGACGTTTTGTGATATTTGTGGATTGACTTCTCCTTTAAAAGAAGATACAGTGCAACATATCACTGATTTACGCAACTGCATATAAATGGTAAAATAAAAATTGTCAGCTAATTTAATATAGCCTAGCACTAGATGGAATGAACACTTTCAATTGATTTATTGAAAAAACAGAAAGTAAACAAACATGTAATAAGCGCAGAGAAACCTGAACGCGCAAACTGACTAATGGTAAACAGCCAAATCTACACTCAAATTTGCCAGGTACAAATCACTCAATACGGGCGGCACGGTGGTCGACTGGTTAGCTAGTCCGCCTCACAGTTCAGAGATCGTGGGTTCGATCCCTGTGTGGAGTTTGCATGTTCTCCCCGTGCCTGCGCGGGTTTCCTCCGGGTACATGCATGGTAAGTTGATTGGACTCTCTAAATTGCCCCTAGGTGTGATTGTGAGCGCGGATGTTTGTCTCTGTGTGCCCTGCCATTGGTTGGCAACCAATTCAGGGTGTCCCCCGCCTACTGCACCAAGACAGCTGGGATAGGCTCCAGCACGCCCCGCGACCCTTGTGAGGATAAGCGTTATGGATAATGAATGAATGAATGAAATCACTCAATACGCCAGGCCACGCACACACATTCAAACAGTTATGACAGTGGAAAAATGTGAGGATGGTGACCCTAAGTGGAAAAAAATATATCGGCCTACATACACCTCACATGCTTATTTTGTAATGGTGGGATGTAAAGCTTTAAAATATTTACAAATAAATTAGATGGTTGCTGCTTGGCAGATTTTCACAGTCTGATTGATATTTTGTTTCATCAACACAGTAAGCACAACAGAAAATACATTTCTTTTTTTTTTATTTGTCTTATGCAGTGGGCAACAGTCAAATATGAACAAAAAAACAAAAAAAAAACAGACTTCAATGCAGATCAAAATGAGGTAGAATATTGTCCTGTGCTTGAGTCCAGCTCTTGTAAACGTTTACTGTGTCATCTTGGTAAAGGACTCCCAGAGAGCAGCAAGCTGCTCCTTCAGATTTTGGGTGTCGATGTCCAGCTTGGCCTTCAGCTCGTCCCCGTAAGGAAGCAACTTCTCCTGGATCTCCTGGGTCTTCTCGGTCAGCTGGCTGTGAAACCTCTGGGCCAGGGGCATCACGTTCTTCTGGAACTCCTCCAAGCTATTCTCCATCTTCTGCCTAAGCTCCTCGGTGTAAGGAATCATCTGGGAATGGAGCTTGTCGACATTCCTATCCAGATGGCTCTTCAGCTCCTGGCTTTTCCTCAACACGACGGCCTTGAGAGCTTCCGAGTCCATGGTGTCGACGTAAGATGACACTTCTTTCTTCAGCTCCTCCACCTGCTCCTGGAAGTGCGCCACCACCTCGTCGGCGTACGGCTGAAGGTGGGCTCTCATGGTCGACAGATCCTTCTCCAGGCGGGTTTTCAGCTGCTCGGCCTGCTCGAAGAAGCGCGACGTGAAGTCCTGGCTCACGTGGGTGCGGAAAACATCTGTGAACCTGCTGATGGCGGCGGTGCTCTCAGAAATCAGGGTGCTGCAGAGACAAACATGTATTCATCATCCTCCTCCAAACATACCTCCAACAAAAGCTGTTTGTATCTATATGTGTATATCTATATATACAGTATATGCATGGATGCATTCATGGAACCATGTTTCCACATCCTGATTTTTTTTTAAGCTACCGGTACTCATTTTTCCAGCAAAAAAACTGTACTCCAAAAAATAAGCAAAATACAACTCCAGACGGTTTACTACTCTTGGGGTCCCCCTAGTGGCTGCAGGTTTCGTTCGCGCATGCCTTGAGCGACTGTTTTCAACTACTTCCGGATTTCTTACTTGATTTCCTTTCCAAGATCCGACTGTCTGATCAGCGCCAGTGAGTCTCCAGCTGTCGAGGTTGCCTTGGCAACATAGTCCCAAAAGGCGTCTTTGACCATGTCGATCTGCGGCTTGGGCTGGTTCTGCTGCAAAACTTTGGCATCGCAGCCTGGAGACAGAGAGGTTTAATTCATCCATTTTCTGCACCACTTGTCATGCGCAGTTCAGTTGTATTTAACTTTTGAATTCAATACATTTGCATTGAAACGCCCAAATTTATTTTGATTTTAAAAAAATTCACCTTTTATGTGCAAGATATTTTGAGTTATTTTTTTGTAGTTGTGTAAAATTATCACGTAGTCTTACCAGCAAAAACAGCCAAAACGAAAACCAAGAGGAGCTTCATGACTGACACTGCAGATGAGAAAGCAGACAGATTTCAGAATTCCGAGCCGTTTTAAAACCTAAATAATCCCAAACTTTTTTCCCCCCGTATCATAAGTGCTTTCTTACCTCTGTGGTTGAGCTGCACAGTTGGGAGAGGAGTCCTGCTGCAGCGTTCGCACGACTTTATATGGAGCCGGCAAAAGAGTAAAGTCCAGCTCAGAATGCGAAGTTGTCACTTACGTTAGTTGTGATGTGGCAGGAGTGAAGAGCCCCTGATACAATCACTCCCAAACTTGAGTTCAATCATTTATAAAATGATGAATTTACAAAATCGCTTTGTTTTCACAAAGAAACATTTATTATAGTAAAGACAAGTCTTTTGTGCATATTGTAATATGTAATTTATTATGCAGTTTGTATGGCCAAGTTTAAATGGAGAGAATACATAATACTGTACATTACTCTATTTTGTATCATTTAGTTTCTTGGTGAAATGTTACCCAAAGACATTTATATTTTGGATAAAACCTGCAAAGTTTGAGGTTTTCGATTCAATCGGTTAATGAATCGTGCGGTTAAGTAGTTTTTTATACCCGGCCTTTGTAAGGCACTGTTATTTTCGCTCTTGTCAAAATTCCACTATTTTTCAGTGGCCATTATGTTTGACTGTTTTCTGTTCTTGCCTGACTGGCTTCTACAAAACTATTTTAGTTTTTGGTGGGGGAAAAAAAACATTTATTTGGTAGGATTTTTTTCTTTGTGTAACAACGAGGAAAAGATATCCTGACAAGATAAAGGTCGCTCTTGTCACGTGTCAACAGTGATGAGTTGTGACATCATTGACAACGCATCAATGGATAAGATAATAGGTCAGCTACTATTTCACTGTTGTTAAAACTGAATGCATCATTTTTTTCTGTGCATGGATATCAGTGGTGCCATGAAATGGGCAGTGTAAATGTGTATGGTGACAGCGTAATTCAACACTATCAGCTTTAAGCAGGTGAACTGTTTCTGCATCGGGAGCAATGCACAGTAGGTCATGTGAAATGTGAGGACTTTGATCCATATAAGCCACTCTTTTGTTCTCTGATGCTACAGGGCAAAATGGCAGACACTCAAGTCTTCCTCTCTGATTAAAACTGTTCAAATGATCAGAAAAAAAAAAAAAATAAAAAAATCAATAAAAAAACATGTCCATACCACAATGAAAAGCTGAGAGCCTGTGGCCTTTTTTTGTCCACTCACTTTTCATGGCTACGTAAATAAACAAAACAAGACAGATCATTCTTTTTTTTTCTTTTCTTAACAAAATGTATTTTTTCCACGTTCCAAGCGGTATAATACATACTGCTCCACATGTATACAACATAAAAAAAAGACACTAAGTGATGAGGGGGGAAAAAAAGTGTCATTCCTGTCAACAAAACATTATCATTCACTTTATAGTCAGGAAAAAAACAGTCAATGAACTTAGAGATAAATAAAAGTATTTCAGAAATGTGTAAATGTCATACATCAGGTTTATACAATGAGCTTTGACAGTAAATAACAATAAACATTGGCTGAATGGTCTGTTAAAACATGAGCTTGTCAATATTAACGTGATAAATAGTAGCCTACTGTGTCCAAAGCGAGCGAGTCCATCCGACGAGGTCATTAAACGCGCGGCCGGTCCAATTAACCGATCGTAACACCAAAACCGCACTGGAACTTGTTCTTGTTATGGTTGAGGAAGGAGCAGAGAACCAAGGAGAGAGGCAGGGGCAGCAACTTCTTTTCTAGAGTTGCACCGACCACCCAGTTACTGTCTACCGAAGCTGAGAGTAGGAAATCATATGGTGTTTTCGTTAAATGATGTACACACATAACATCCGCAGGAATTCTTAAATCCTTTGTTCTTTCCGATTTTAACAATGTGTGTGGCGTACTGTACCTTTAAACTGTAAATTGGCTTTGGGCACATCTAGCTGGTAGCCAAACGACACGCTAGTATCTTGCATGCGAGTACTTGCCTCGAACTCCACGCCGAGCTGCAACTACACAATATTTGACGGTCAAGGCACAGTGACGCACGAAAGAGCATGACTGAAATACAAGCAAGAGGCTTACTAACCTGCTCGGTAGCTTTGTGGTAGTAGGTGGCGTGAGCGCCCGCCGATCCGAGCGTCAGCGTGGCGACGTAGTTGGTGCCTGAGTTCAAAACCTCATCAATGTGAATATATGGCAAGGTTATACTGTATTACTTAACAAAAAAAAAAATCTAAAATTGAAAAAAAAAAAGTTAAATTTACTATAATTACAGTGAAAATGTCCTTTGTTTTGTCTGCACTCTTGCACTCCATAAATATGCCATATATTTAAAAAAATTCTAACTAATACCAAAACTAATAACAATTAGTAAATCGCCCAAAGTAATTAAAACTGAATTTAAAAAAACAAATGGCGGTTGACCTTTTGGCCAATGTTGACTTATTTTTGGTTTTGTGTGGCAGTAAACGCCAACTGGAAGTGACAAACAACTTGAAGCAAGCACGCATTGGCTCTAATTTGGAAAACCGCAGACTCACGGATTAAAGGGGCAAGACAGATGCTACAATAAGTAGTATCAATACATGACAGGCCTGCAATTAATTTTGGTGTTTAAAAAGTTAACCTTAAGTATTTTTAAAGCGTAAAGTAAGGGTAAAGATATACCAAATATTTTTATATTTTTAATTTGGGCTCTCTACATTACAGATTTTCTCCGATGGTGAGTGGGTCGTATCCCCTATGAAAAAAATGGGACCATTGTATAATAAGGTGCCACATCACGGCGCAGTTCTCATTAACTCACCTGTGTATCTGCCAACCAAAGACATCACAGCACCCTCCTCTGATGGCCTGCGATGGTACACCAGCTCCCCACCCAGAGCCAGAGCAGGCGTGAGGGCCTGGAGGTAGTGCGTTACGACTATGCCTGACAGGTGGACCAAAACATTCAAAAAAAAAAAAAAAAGAGTGAATGGGGGGTATAAAAATGATAAAAGTAGGTGACCTACCAGAGCCAATAAGGACATCAGGATTTCCAAGTGTAATTGTTGCAGTAAAATCTTTCCCTCTGAACTCTGCATCGCCTTGCCAGTTGACAAACTTATGCTGCTGCGTCTGAAAAATAGTGAAACAATTGACATTTTTAAACACAGCTTACTATGACTATTTTATCACGCCGTTCATGAGTTGATGAAATGTACCTGAAAGGCCATTTTGGATCGTACGCTGTTGCTGATCTGGTGGATTACTTGAGCATTAAGGCTGCCAAGGTTGTCTATGTCACCCACCATGACTGGAAAAAACTGAGCACAGCCATTTCACAGTTAGAAAATTTCCATTGTATGATAAACCAACACTTACAGACTAGAAAGTCTGTAAGACAGTTTTTACTCAAAATCAATATATTAGTGCTTTTGAAAAGTCTGTCTAAATGAGTGCTATAACATTCTTAGGCATTTTAAGAAGCCTGAATAAAAGCACTTGAACTGCAACCTAATGCAACTGCCCTGGTGTCACTTAAGGAGCTGTATTAATAATTACAAAAACACAAATAAGGACTTAGATATTTTATATAGCAGTGTGGCCATACCTCTGCTGGACCTGTCTGCTTTAGTCCAACGTATGTGGCACCAAACCTGTAGCTGGAATCCCCCAAAGTGCTCAGCAACACTGTGTGGTTCACCTGATTTTTTTTTTACAAAAACAGATTCCAACTTGTGACAAAAGCATCACTGCTTTATTTTTAAACAGCCAGGCAAAGGCAAGTAACACTAATTCGTCAGACTGTCCTGGGTTTACATTACATTACATATTCACTGTGGTATCATGTCAATAAACGGATGCAATGTCAGTCAACCAACCTGGAAGTGGTTACTAAGCCCCTTATTGACGACTAGCCTGACGCCTTCCATCTGCATCGGGAAAACCTCTAAAGAGGGGGTAAAGGTTGAACTGTGATATATTGGGGGTTCACTGTATATTATATTGCTTGACAATCATCTCGTTTACCTTTGCACTTGCGATGACACTCATCAAATGTACCCGGATTAGGTAGAGAATTGGTCACTTCCTGCGGTTGCATTGAAGTCCCCTCGATCGAAGGTGACATTGGAGACACAGAAGGCATCCCAAAGCCTGGTGGTACTGTCAAGCCAGGACCAGCCACACCAGCGGAGGATGGTGGCGGCGGGTTGGGGAAGCCAGCGGCCAATACACTCCCCATTCTGCAAAACCAGGAGAGAGGAGGTCATGTCAGCTTGTGTTTGTTGGAGTCAACACATGCAAACCTAACAATATTGTATCATCTCAGAGTTAATTGTAATTGTGCCATTGTAATTGTTCTGCCTGTGACTATATGTCACAGGAGTAGATAGGTAAACAAAGACAAATGACATATACTGTATTATTGATAATTTTCGGACCAATTCAGAGACATTGGATAATTTCCCGCGGCAAATCCTAATGATGCCTCACGGTTGCGTGAAGCCACTGTTACAGACTTAAAGCCTTCCCACCAGAAAAAAAGGATAAAAAATTACTTGTCTGAACTGTGTAAATACACAGGATAAAATGTCGGTTTGGTTACGTAAAAGTAAGTGTGTCAAACAAGTGTCATTACAATTGTTTAATACACGTTTACCACATCCAGCAATCACTGAATGGTGAGCTAAGCTAGCTCATCTACATCAACCGCCATGCACGCTATCGATGGTTTGCGACCAATTTGCAGTTTTGAAGTTAATAAAAACTTGTATTTTCCGTCAACTACTGCCTTCAAACAGATAATTGAAAACTTAGGAGAATGAATGAACGAAAGACACTCACGTTGTACTGTCAGGACTGCGCAACCGGAAGTAAAAATCCAGTGGTTCCGGGAGAAGGACGTTGAGCCAAACACTCATTTGATTGGATGACAAGTCAAGTTCATCAAAAGGGATTGGTGGGCATACATGCGTTGGCTCATGTTTGTGACGTCATCACTATTTACGAAAATCATTGGCTGAACTAACACAATGGGTGGGACATCACACATTAAATTTACCCGTCGTTTATTGGCTTTTTCTGGATGGACTGATCACATCTTTACATTTTTGACGCACCTGGGACTTTATTTTAGGTTACTTTTATACATGCACCATTATTAGCCCAAATAAAACACTGCATTTGTAAACAAATGGAAGCTACGGTACAGTAAAAACACGTCAAGGTCAAACGTCATGACTCTCAAGGAGTAAACAGCGCCCTCTGTCTTCCATCATCATTATCATCCCAAATACCAGGTTGAAAATGAAAGTGCTTAAGTTTGTTTTGCAATCACAAGTCTTGTCAATTATAAGTTATAAAATTTAAAGGGGCAATATATGCTGCTATTCAAACACTATATACAAAGCCAATTGACCTTTAAAATTTAACAACAACATTGAAATTTAATGTTACCCCCACTCATCAGGAAATAAAAACAAAGTAAACAATGGACAGTATATTTCAGTTGTTTATTGAATTTCACAACTCCTGCATGTAGTTCCAAATTACAACAGTAGAGGACCGAGTGAGAAGCACTATTCTCTGAATTACCCAGAGTTCCACAGATCTTGTCAGGTCAGGGAATTAAGACAAAACATAAATATGCTGGGTGAGCTTTTAAGAAATCCCAATAGTAATGCTGTTTCAAATACATTTACGACAAGAAAACAGAAGGAACCATGATGAGGGACACATTCTCAAAACACAAATTCATTTTAGCCCGAGCTTACATTATTTAAATGGTTTAACTCACTTGAAGTAGCTGAGTGACAACACATTAATTTATCCTTGGTCCAATAAAACAAAAACAGAATGACCCTGAATTTAGCCACACCAACTAATATGATTTTAGAAAGACTTCATGGAAATACCAACACAGTTTATCCGCTGGGAAATTCAGAATCCTGTTACCACTCCTCCATATTTTGTTGTAATATTCTCAACCACCAAATCAAAGCCAATTATTTATCCACATTGCAGGAACTTCAGCAGTACATCGAATGTTTTACTAAATTTAGCTGAAATTGCCTGAAGCTTTTGCAGAGTTTATGTTTGTGCTTCAGTCCAGAAAAGAAAATTAATTTTTTTTTTCTTCCCATTCATTGAATTTAAGTTTTTAAATTTATAATCAATTACCTATTTGAACATGAAGCAGTAATCCCAAATAACAATTTTGTGCCTGTTTTTCTTTTTTTTTTTTTTTTTTTTTTTAATAGTTTTTACTAAACAGGCTGTGACAGTCAGCACACCTGACCCAAGGAGTCAAGGTGCGGGCACGCATACACAAAAGAAAGTCTTATCAGATGACTAACGCAAATATAACAGTCAACATTCATAACGGCATTCAATATGACGTCCATTGTGACCCAGGACAAGCTGCATTCATGTCACACACTCAATGAGGAAACGTTTTAAAAAATGAACAGATTTAAAGCCAATTTTCCACCTAAGAAGCCACATATTCAATTATGTTAAAAACAAAACAATCAAACAGCCTTCTGGGAGAATAACACATGGAAAAAGATTGATTGAATTCATAAGTTAATGCCGCTACTGCGTCACAATGGAGATCATGGAATGAAAATGGTTAGGGAAAAGATGACACTTGCCGTTAAGAGTTTGAAAGTCGGAGAGTGGGCGGTCACACACCTGGCAAATATAAACACCACTCATTCAGATTTAAGACTGTGAATCACCAACGAAAATGTCTGCACATGAAAAAGAAAAAAAAAGGGGGGGGGGGAGACATTTATATGCAGCATCAAACCATCAACAAGACTGAGTTATTTTTGTTTTTAAAGAGCAAAGGTTGGAACCAAGCAAGTGCTAATACAATGTTTAGTCAAGTTGGGTTGAGGCTGCATGCAAATGCTGCCATTCCACAGTGCACTCACGCACGCACTCACTCACTCACTCACTCACTCACTCACTCACTCACTCACTCACTCACTCACTCACTCACTCACTCACTCACTCACTCACTCACTCACTCACTCACTCACTCACTCACTCACTCTCTTTTGGTTTTGCTTCAGTGTAAATCCTGAAAATCTGTTTAAGCAAAAACTGAAGAAATAAAAACCTCATCTTCCCATTAAACCAAACCCAAGTACTGTATTTATATTTTTCTTTTTTCTTTTTTTTGGGGGTGGGGGGTGGGGGGGTTGTTTGTAAACGATTTACATCTTAGGGATCAATCATCAATCACTTAAACAGGCAAAAAAATAATAATACAAGCATCTGATCTATTGTGTACTGGAAACCCACCCCAACCCATGACTTACATCATATCATGACTCACAAAAAATTAAAAAAAAAAAAAAATCCTAGAAACCACCAAATTATATTTTTTAGTCCATTTTTTTTCTTGGTTAGGGGAGGACAAAAAAAAAAAGTCGCAGCTGCCTCTTTCACGATGCTACAATTTTGCTTTCAAATCCAGAGCCCCACCCGCCCCACACTAAAGATAATCCTCTCCTTCTTACCAAAACGGGATTTGCCGCAAAAGAAACAAGAAATGCATATTGCTGCAGCTGCACAAAGCAAACTGAAACCAGGGCTGGTCATAGATGGAGCAGGAAAAACAGCAGATTTGAACTGCTTCAGCAGTAACACAAAATGGTGGCCAATAATATGCTCAAGCGCTTGGCGTTTATCCACTAGGCAGCAGAGTTGGCATATACTGTACATTCAATTTCATTTTGTCTTCAGATCGTCGGAAACACTATTAACTCAATTCCATCGTCAGTGTCCATATTGCAAATAAAAAGCATAGATGTTGGAAATTGGAAGTCAGGATTTGCACCAATAGCCATAATCATCCTGTAGATTGTAACTGCATGATTTCTGAGCTTAGTAACAACTTGAAACATTCTGCTTTGAACCAGTCTCTTATGCTTTGTCAGACATTTGAATGAGTTTGAACTGTTTTGTTTTTTTCCTGACAGTCTTACGGTTATCCAGACAACTGCAACGAGTACAAATTAAAAGCATAAGGCCGCGATGAAAGTGAAACTGTTGCAGGCAGACATCAATATATCATCCATATTCATTTTAAATGGGAATGAAGAGTCACACACTACCGAGTAAAGCTGCCGTTTTTATTGCAACGTGCACGTTAAACAAAAAAAGTTGCTATCAAGGATGCATTCGGGAGTTTCAACGCACCTCGGATACAAGTACTGTTGACTTTTATGACGGCATGAATATTTGTCAATGGTTGATCGCTTCATATATCTTGCTAGCACGACGGGCTATGTAAGGATGAATGTGCGTGGCGGGAAGTAAGGCACTTAAGTGGCAACAGTGTACGCGACGATGGCTGGTGAGATCGACCGCTACGGCTGTCAATTCCCATGGATGACCGGTTCAAAACAGAATTGGTTGCATTTCGAGTGACGTTTAGAGCACAGATCTAGCAATAAGCTCAAATGCAGGACACAAGGACCAGTATGGGGTTTGATGCAAATAAAGATGATATTTTCTGTGAAGACAAGTGAGATGTTGAAGAGGTGCCTGAAGCCTGTGTGCAAAAGCCTGCTGTCTCCTGCATGATAGACAAAGCTTGAGTCACAAAGACGCTTCTTGCGTACGCATGTAAGTAAAAAAATTTAAAAAAATAAAAAAAGACTCAAAGTAATTTCTATATCGGCTACTAGTGTGTTAACATGGTCTCACCGGCATTAGGTGCTGTCCTGCTGATGTCCTGCTCTTTCTTGGACTTCCTCCACCTCGCAGTCACCGCTGGAGGAGTGGAACTCTGCCACGTAGAGACTCTTATCGATGCTGCCCGGAATGGGTTTGATGTCGGTCACCAGTTGGTCTTCGATGGTCTTAAGGTTGAAGCGGTCTTCTGATGTGATCAGGTTGATGGCTAACCCGAAATGACCGAACCTCCCTGAGAACACGCAATATTTTGTCCATCAAATGGTTTCAATTTCTTCCACTTCCATTGCTTGTAGGCAATGCACAAAGGTCCGCCTGATTCGTAACATTCCAAACAGGGTACATAATGGTGGGATGATACCTCACGGGGTCGTAGGGCTGTGCAATTAATCGAAATTCAATCACAATTAAGATTATTACACTCCACGATTACAAAATTGGCATAATCGTAAAAAATGATTATTATGTATTTACATCCAACGCACAGTGTTTGTTTACACAGTGAAATCATACAATTGCAACTTTTTATTTTATAATAACTAATTTTATAAAATGTTCTTTCTCGCATAACAACTTACATAATTAGCATTTCAAAGAAATTTGTCTTTATATTTTTTTTACGTTTAAACATTTTCTTGTTTTGTACCAAAAAGTAAATGATCGTTTGAATAATCGTGATTTAAATTATTACCAACATAGCCGTGATTAATATTTTTGGGACAATCGAGCAGCCCTACGGGGTAGTTATCACCTTACCTGATCTTCCAATACGATGGAGGTACGTTTCTGCATTCCTTGGAAAGTCGAAGTTGATGACCACATTGACGGCCTGAATGTCGATACCCCGAGTGAAGAGATCTATTGGAGGGCGACAACATTTAAGAAACGCTCTGACTGGTGTAAAAATGTCCTCAACTTTAAAGCTTACCGGTGCACACTAGGTTCCTGCACAGTCCATTTCTGAAGTCATGGAACACACGGTTTCTATATTCCTGGAAACATAATAAAACACTTAAATTATGTTGTGCCTTTAAGCCTCTTGTGCAATGCGTATACACGTCAGTTGAGACAACAGAGAGTGGGGGGAAAAAGAAAAAAAAAAGATCCAAAAGTCAACATGACTTAATTGTGCCAACCTGCATCATCTTCGCATGGATGTAGAAGCATGAGTAGCCCAGCTGCGTGATCTTCTTGGCCAAGAGCTCCACCCTCTGCGTGGAGTTGCAGAAGATGATCGACTGGTTGATCTGAAGCTGCGTAGGGGAGAATCAAACATTCTGAGGAGCCGTCTAGGGGGAAGGCACACGAGGTTCAAAACCGTTGAGCGTTACTCACCCTGGAGAAGAGAGTGTTGAGGCAGTGCACTTTCTGCCTCTCTGTGACATAGGCGTAATACTGAGTAATGCCCTTAAGAGTCAGCTCCTCCATCAGGTTGATTTCATAAGGTTTCTGCAGGTGCTTGGCCTACGGCAAAGTAGAAACGCATTTTGTAGGTTTTTTGGTGTCACTTAACACCACCAAGACATACATAAATAGGAAAAAAATACACTTTGCTGCATGAGACTGCGACAGACTAACTATCCAAAATATGAAGCCTGTAAGTGCGTGCAGTACCGCCTGAAAAGAGCACAAACAAGACTGGAGACAGAATGAGCAGCTTGCTTTGCCAAGTGAAACAATCAGCGCCAGCTGGCCCCGAGCCATCAGGCTTTGCTGAGTGGTGGCGCAACTCAAGACGACTCACCATGAATTTTTGCACACTGATGGGGAAGGTTGCAGAGTAGAGCAGGATCTGCCTGTTCTTGGCCAGGAAGCTGATGATATCCTCGATGAGCACCACAAAATCCTGAGACAGCAGTTTGTCGGCCTGAGAGGGGCGAAGCCATTTAAAGCAAACAGTTTTTGAGGAGCGCGTAAATTTGAGGGCAGCTTGTTTTGTTAAAGAGTGTGCTTTACCTCATCCATCACCATCATCTGGACTCTGTCCACTTTTGCCACGCCTTTCTTGATCAAGTCCAGAATCCTACCTGGTGTGGCGATGACTACATGCACTGATATGGAGAGGGAAAGACAAACGGGTTGAGTACGGGCAAACAAAAAAGCATGGATGGATTGCAAATATGAACCATCCAAGCAGATGAAAGAAACGGGGATAAAAAGATTGAGGGCTCACCAGTCTCGTCCAGGCGCATGATGTCATCTCGTAGGTTGGTTCCCCCGGTGGTGGCCATGACTTTGACTCCTCCCAGGTGTTTGCTGATCTGAATGCAGATCTGGCTCACCTGCAGCGCCAACTCTCGAGTTGGCACTACTACCATTGCTAGGTGGTAAAAATTTCAAGTTGAAAAAAAATTTTGATTTGACAATTTTGTAAATATCGAAAACAAGGTACACACGGGAACTACATGAATGTCACCTTGTATGTAGTCCTTTTTAAGGTCTATCCTTTCCAGCAATGGGATGAGATAAGCTCCACTTTTTCCTGTTCCATTCTTGGCCCGAGCCAAAATATCCCTCCCAGACAAGGCAATGGGAATACTCTCCTCCTGCAAGGAATGAGAAACTTTGAACTCATACTACCCACGGGCTCCGGTTATTGATACTGCTGAAATTGATTATTCATTTAAATGAATTAACAAGCCTTCATCTAAAAAGTAACTACTGAACTCAACCCATTACAGACGAGCCTATCCTGGATCATAAAAGTGTTCCTTTAACAATACCTGCACAGGAGACGGCTTCTCCCAGCCCATCTCAAAAATGCCCATCAGAAGTTCTCTTTTGAGACAGTAATCCTCAAATTCATTCCCCTTCGTAGCCGTCACATCCTAGGAAATACAATACAGAACGTTGAAGGAAACACGCTTTTGAAGTTTGTGGGTTTAAGATGGAAGTTATTTCACTCACTGAGGTTTTGACCCTGTTGTCTTTAGGAGGGAGCTTGAGGCTCTTTTTCCAGTCGTCTCCAAACTTGATGCCGCTTCCTTCTTGGGAGGGAGCACCTGCTTTCTGGGAGGCACCCAACACTTTTCCTTGAGTTGAGGATCCTGGCTGGACTGAAGCTGGTTTGGTCTGTCCTCTGAGCTGCCCATTCTGCTTGTTCAGTCCCATGGCAAGTGGGCCAACATTTTCAGTTCTGGCCGTAGCCATTTTTATTCTTTTGTAATTTTCTTTGCTTTTGTTTTGTCAGATTTTCCTTCAAGGTTATATTTTTGCCTCTTAGGTTTTTCTTACTAAAATGATCTTCAAAATGTAAAAAAGATTAATAAAGCATTAACAAACAATATTTTCTTTTAAGTCCACATCTTAATAAGCAATCAAGCAATGATATTTACATATACACACGTATGTGCAGTTTGGTCCCCTTTATCAGGAGTGACCTACGTACAAGAAATGAAAAAAAGGTTTTGTACACAAGAAACTCTTCAAAATGAAGAGATATTTGCATTAATATACTTGCTCACAATATAGAAAATTATATGTGAACAAGTATTAAATGTGGCTCAAGTCCTGAAATAGAACAACTAAGGCAATCTCTGTACTTGGGGGATAATTTCTTCAATATATTCTTTGTTCAGTATATTTGTTTTTGCGCTGAACAGTGTTTCCTGTCTCCTTTTCAGTCCACAGAGTTTATTTGATGTCCTTTTTGAGGAAAAAAGATGTCCAACTCTGTACAAGTCTTTCCCCAAAATCATAAATTCCAAGATTATTTCCACCAGATTGGTATCACATGAACAAGGGAGAATCTAGTCCAAAGCCAAAAAGCTTTCAACCCCTTCTAATCCACAGTGCGTGTTTGCGTACTGCCCCAGCTGGTTTCTGCGTGGACACCACACGTCTGGAGGTCAAAGTGTCACTAGTGGGAGTGTGACCGTGATCAAGGGGCTTCCCAATCAAAGCCAGCCAACAACTCAAATGCGTCACCTGAAAGATGTCCAAACATAAGATTTGGAATATGCAAAGCGCATTAATTTTCACACAAAGAACATTTCGTGCCCAATTTATCATAAGTGAAAACATTATTAAAGTATCGTTAAAGTTATATTTGTGTTAACTAAATCATTTGCCGTTATAAATTGCATCGATGTTAAAAAAATTCAATGTGACTACCGTTCTCAGATTAACTCGGTTGCCACGCTAACCAGTGCGTGTATTAGCTTTAAACAAATTACAGCAACGAATTTCGGCTTTTTGAAACAGACTTTATGGACTGCCCGTGAAATGAAAGATCACAATTTTACGTAGTCGTTTTTGTGGGAGGTATTTGGTTGCTAATTGTTTCAGCAAATGCAACAAAATGCAACAAAACCTAATTTAGCACACAGCGCTAAAGTTAGCTCTGAGCTAACCAGCTAGCAACAACTGATGTTTTTGAAGGAAACGGCTCGTAAACAATACAACACTCACCTCGGTTCGCCGTTATTTTAAAACAAACACTTATTTTCCCTTTGCTCCCAATCAACTATTTAATCAACACTTTTAATGACTGAAATGTACTTCAAATAAATCGCGTCTATTGTTTTTTTCCTTTAAATCAACATGGTCGCCTTCTTCGTCTTCTCTTCCTCGTCGTCTTGCTCTTGCTTCTGTTTATCGTATGAGACATTACGACGCTACTGACACCTGCTGTCAAATTAGAATACTGCAACAGGGAGCAAATAAAAGTTCAGCAAATGTTACATGCAACATAAACTGCAGAACAACACAAAAATAAATGTGCAGTGTGTGGCACAGCTTCCACTGCTCTGACAAAAAAGTGCCGATCAGCCATCATTTTTAATCATTGAAGCAACATAGATGGAACATTACAAGAACAGACGCAGTTAAAAAAAAATATATATATATTTATAAATTGTTGCATCATTGGTATCATTCATTTCGGTTGCGTGAATTTTAAATACATGATGTATTACAGGGGCGTGCAATTTGATATCCTTTGCTTTACAAAAATATAAAATACAGGGTGTCCCAAAAGTTACACTTCCTTTCTCTATTTCGAAACGAGGTTGAAAACCTTCTTTATACACTATAATAGTTAAACTGCAAATAGAAGTCCTTTAAACCTTCATAAGATTGCCCCTTGAGCACACATAAGACCCAATAAAATAGCATTTTTTGATTTATTAGGGCTTTAAATATTACAGTGGAATAAATATTATGAAATATTTACAGTACATCAAGTAACTTCTATGCTAAGCAATATATTGTGATTACCACAATATTCACATATTACACAATGAAATAATGAATCTGTAAACTGTTTTGTAAGTAAACCATTATGTTTGGAAAGCTAGTGTCCAATTACAGTATTGTATATACAATACACATCTTAAAAAGGCACTAAAATTCCACCATCTGCAACTTTTGCACAACAACACACCGCATCTGCAATTCTGCAATTCTCCCATACTCAAACATTGGGGAAACACAACAAATTGTGTTGTTATTGTTTATCATACAACCAACAAAGAAACTTACAACTGCATTAAAATTTTTCTGACTCCAACAGAAGAAACCTTTGGGCAAGACTTTAAATTCCACTGTCCCAAAATTTGTTGATTCTTTTCATTTCTCCCTTGTGAAAAGACTCCTAAAAAAAAAAAAAAAGAATCCCATTGATGAATCAGAGTGTGATTAATCTCTTCTCGCTTCTTCAGAACCATTTTTTGGTGTTTGCGAGCTGAAAAATCTCCCTTATTTTCTCCAAGCAGATTTCTGCGGCAACCTCTGTCTCTTTGGAGAGCTGCGACAGGCTGAGGAAGCCGTGAGGAAGGTCCTCGACCACTGTCAAGCTTACGGGCTGGCCCATGTCCCGCAGCTTCTTGGCGAACATGACAGAGTCATCCAGTAAAGCATCCAGAGCACAGGCCTGTGTGGAAACATGCACAGGTAGTGTTTAATTAACCACTAAGGCCCGCTGTAGCATACCTGTTTGAGTGTGTATTAGTGTGTCTATTAGTTATCAAACATTTAAAGCGGAAATCAACCCAAACACATTTTTTTCAAGAATATGTTCCCAGCAGGCCCACCAGTTGAAACACGGCATTCTGATTAATTGCTCAGGGGTCAGGTAATGACCAATCACGGCTCAGCTTCACAAAACAGGTTAGCCGTGATTGGTCGTTACCTGAGCAGTTGTGATGTCATTTTCAGTCGACAGAATTGACAAAATGGCTGCCCCCCCGAAGATGGCTAAAAACGGGTGGATTAACTCTTAATCCACAAACGCAATATTCATCAGAATGCCTTGTTTCAAATAGTGGGCTTGCATAGAACATATTCTTGAAAAAAAAATGTTTGGGTTGACTTTCGCTTGAATGAGTGGCAGTCTGTGCCCAGCGCGCACAAACATAAAGCATCCCAGTTAGAGCCCATCAGTCATTGCTGCTGTATTCATGAGCAAGTTGCGTTTCTCACCACTAAGTGAACAGGCGGCAGGCCTCGTAGAAGGCTGTCAGGCGCAAGCAGCGGCGACACAAAAGGGTTCCTGATGATTGGGCAAGAGGTCGGCTGAACAACCGCCAGGCAGTCGGAGCGCAGGGGCTCAAAGCCCTCTGGGTAGTCCAGATAACATTGGGAGTGTGGAGCTGAGGTGCGGCTTGACTTCCTGTGCGCGTCCCTGCTTGTGGATTCTCCGTGTCTTGATGCTCTCGAGTGGGTTCGGCTTATGGGCCACATCGGCTGCAGAAAGGATTGAATCCAGTTGGAGGCTCCCTGAGTGAGATCACTGAGCAGAGCGGTGGTGTCTCTACCCAGTGCCCGCAGACCTTTGCCTCCCACAGCGGGCTGCGCAGTCTGAGAATCCACACCTAAGAAAAAAAAAAAAGAAAAAAAAAGCAAGCAACAAATAATAAATCAGTGTACATTTTACAAAAGTGAAATTACCCTCACCCTGGTACACCTCATGTCCACATTATCCAGTTTACACACAAATACGTTGTCTATTTTGTTTTCAGGCATCATCATTAAGTCCTCTCGGGTTAAATGATGCGCGAAAGATCATACGTCCGAAGCAGCGCAGGCCTACCGGCATAGGCATTGAGGCACTTTGCAAGAGCACCAAAAGGTAACAGCGGGTCAATGAGTGTGAGCAAGCGGGAAGGCGAGGCGTCCGTGGTGAGCAAGGTCGCAGGGTAGGCCGCCATGATGCCGTCGGGGACTCGGATGCCGCACGTCATGGCCTTCATGGACACAGTAATGCAGAGGTTGCCCCCGGCGCTGTCTCCTGCCAGACAGACGAGCTCAGCTGTCGAACCTGGGACACAAACACGGGGAGAAAAATCATCCAGAGTTACTTTTTAATCCCTCAAGGGGAACCAATAACAAATACTTTTCCAAATTATTGTTTACAGTGATGACAGATGTCAGACACTTAACCAAGCAGATGGCAGTTTTTCAAGGCCCAGCAGTAAGCGTAGAAACATTCCTCAAGAGCCCTAGGAAAGGGTGCTTCAGGTGATAGAGAGTAGTCAACAGAAAGCACAGGAACATTCAACCGCTTCGACCAGCTTCGCAGATAATTCTGATACAAAACGAGACATGAAAAGGTTTTAGACCGGCAAATGAAGCGGCGCGCCTTATGGCGGGGAATAAAATGAAATCATGACGCATCGTACCTCATGTGATCTAGATGTCTGCGCCACAAAGCCTCCTCCGTGGAAGTGAATGAGCAACCACGGGGACAGAGGCTGCTTCTGCACCCACGGTAGATCGGAAGCAGAGAGAGAGGGCGGATCGCCGCGGGAAAAAGACAAGAGCTCCTCACTGTCCTGCAAAATAATCATATAAACAATCAGATGCCGGATCAGAGCTGTGACATTGCTAATGCTAATGCTAATTTTCTCATCCATGCCATTTTTCACCTGCCCTTGTCGAATCTCGTGGGAGATCAGCCGAATGTGGACGGGGCCAGGACCCCAGTGAGCCAGCGGAGGTGACACGGTAGTAGACAGATTGGGGTCCGATGACAGGGGGAGGCGTAACGGAACAGGAGGTATCGTTAGAGTGAGGTTCAACTGAACGGGGTAGGAAGCGATTCTACACAAGCCCTGAGGAGAGAACAACATGAAAACAAGGAAGTTCATTAAAAACCTTCACTTGCACGTTAGGGAAAAATGGAGAACAATACTCAGAACATTAAGGATGAAAACATTTGACCCTGCCTACTGTTAAAAGCTCTGACTCTGTGATGTTCCAGAAGGACTTCCAAAACTGCATGTCTAAGTTCTGAGTAATGCGTTCAAATTCGGCACCGCGCAACTCTGGATCAATGACGTACTTTCCTGATGTGAGGAGAGAAAGGGCTGCTAAACCTAACAAAACAAGACAAATAGGGAATTAAATTAACACATAAAAATGGACCATCATACATAATTGTATCACAGGTCAGGACAAAGACTCACCAAGACCAGTTTGCTGTTTACTATAAGTCTCACCATAAGAGATCATGCTTATGACAATAGTCTGGAGGAACGGACGAAGACTTGGTGAGAACTGTAAAAGGAACCAATGGAAAGGTTTTGCTTCAAATGTTGAAGACGTGTGACCAAAACCTTCTTAAAAGGGTAGTCAACCCAAAAATATTCTTTACAATATGTTCTATGCAGCCTCACTAGTCTAAACTTGATATTCTGGAATACAAATTACGCAGCAAAATCCACCCATTTTTATCCATCTCAGGGTGGCGGCCATTTTGTCATTTTCAGTCGACAGCAAATGACAAAATGGCCACCCCCTGAGATGAGTAAAAATGGATGGATTTTGCTTCCTAAAGCGGAAGTGCGTTTGTGGAATATAAGTTAAGCAGCAAAATGCACTTGTTTTTAGCCATCTCTGGGGATGGTCATTTTGTCTTCTGTCACTGTCACTGTCTGACCAATCACGGCTCAGATTCAGAAAACAGCCGTGATTGGTCGTTGTGAGCAGTTGTGATGTCATTTTCAGTTGACAGAACACAAAATGGCCGCCCCCAGAGATGGCTAAAAGCGAGTGCATTTTGCTGCTTAATTTATATTCCACAAACGCAAAATGAATCAGAATGCTGTATTTCAACTAGTGGGCCTGCTTCGAACATATTCTTGAAAAAAATATGTTTAGGTTGACTCCCGCTTCAAGTCATATTCCACAAACGCAATTGTAATCAGAATGCCATGTTTAGACTAGTGGGGGCGCATACAACATATTGTAAAGAAAAATTCGGGGTTGACTCCCATTCTGTCAAGCATGGTAATTTCTAACATTTTCACAGAAACAATTCAGTTGGTGCTGGCAGACCTGAAAGCCCAGACAGCGGCCATAGAAACAGGCTTTGTGCATGGAGCTGTACTCCTGCACATATCTGTGGCTCAGGTCGAGGTCCTGCAGGGAGTACAGCTGGCCAAAGTCGTTGTCGTTGATCAGCCGCTTGGCAAGGTAGAGCAACGCACGCAGCTGGCAAAGGGCGCTGCAGTAGGCCTCCATCTCGGAGGCATTGTGGTCCGCTCGGAAGAAGGCGCTCTTGTGATTTGAGGCAATGTAGCGAGCCTTGTGTAGAATGTGCAAAAGACATGACCGCAACACCTGAAAGTCGCATATAGAAAAAGGGCAAGTGCCAAATGCCGGGCAAGACATACAGTGCGTACTATAATTGACTTTCATTCGCATGAAATGACACTTTTTTCCATACCTTGATCAAGGTGCGGTATCCATTTCCAGGTGTTTGTGCGTCAAAGTCATAATGGTGGTAGACGGCAGTGAAGCTGACGATCAAAGGCTCAATAGCTCCAGCGTGTTCCTGAATATTTTTCATGCACATCACCAAGCGTTGGGTCACAGGGCCATAGGCAAGATCGGCAGAAGGGTCACAAAAAGCAGAGATGTTTTCTTGGCACACGGCCTCCAAGGCTGAAAAGGCAACCTTGAAATCCATGTCGGAGGCTATGGATCAAAGAGAGACAAGAGAATCTAATAAAACTTTAACCTCGTTTATATGCGTCTTTCTAGCTTGAAGTTACGTCATGTGATCACTGTGTGTACCTTGAAAAAGAAGGACTGTTAACCTTTGGGTGAAAACACAAGACTTTAATGATCTTTTTTGACTGCAACAAGTCACTTCTTGGCTTTGACAGACTTGTTATCTTGTGAAGTCGGAGGAAGGCACTTTGGAACGAGGCCATTATTTGCATACCCAAGAGGAACTCGGATCGCACTTTGTTTTCTGCTTCTGGTCCCCATTAACCACAATAAACAAGGGATTACTGTGTACCTTTTGAAGGTATTCATGAGTCTGGAGAACAGTGTCAATTGTTTACAAGGGCCATAGCACTTGACAACATAAGACTTGGTTTGATGGGTTCACTGGTCAACATATTTTTACAACGTTTTTTAGTCAGGGATGTAAGTACATTTCTCTAGATGATTTTTTTTGCGCCTGCCCTTGTTTTTTCTCTAACACATCAGGTTTTCATAATAATATTGTAACAACAAACTAATATGTAATATAGTAATATATTTAGTACAATTTATGAATTAAGAGTTAGGGTCAGCAACCGGTGGATTTTTAGTTCTGAAACATCCTAGCGAAAAAAATGACAACACATGGTAAAATCTGTTGCACAAGTTTTTATAGTTCAAACTTAAAATCCAAAAATGAAACTACTGTATGTCCCGCGTTAAAAGTACTTTTTGAGACACATAAAGCCGCCTCTGATTACAAGTTGCTGTTGACCAGTGTAATTTTCTAGACTAATCAATTTATTGATTACAGTATGTATACAATGAAAGGAAAAACAAACAAAACATGAGGATAACAAGTTTCCTGTGTGAACCTATGACCAAATGTTCCAAACACATTTTGATTAAAACTACCCAATTTAACCAATTAACCCTGCCAAAAGAGAACCACAACAACAACAACCTGAATTTGATTTTTGCTTGTCTAATTCTTGTTGTACTTGTTGGATCTTTCCAGCAAAACGTCCTTTGCCCTCAAACTTATAAGTCACTGTAGCAGCTGATATCATTTTCCGCTCTCACCTGTTCACGTGTCAACCACACGAGCTGGAAGCATTTTGTAACCTACTGTGTCTCGAAAACACACTCACAAGTCATCAAGCAAAAACAATGTTTTCACCACCTGATGAGCATGCGTGTTGCATGGAGCGAAAACTCTGGATCGGATCAACAAGTTGCTTCATAACTGTCAAACCGCGTAAGAAAGAGATCGGGTGGATCACGTCGGTGCCGAGACGTTCTATTTTCCGAGCCAGCAAAGGTTGCAGAAATGAGCTGATATTTAGTTTGACTTACCGACAGCGACAGGCATCCTCGCTTCTTCCTCAATGGGGCGTCGTGGAGCGAAGCAGAGCTCGCCCAGGGAATGCTGGGTAACGTCATGTGAGCGGCCTCCCAGCTAGCATAACAAACCGCAAACCCGGCTCTTTTATTGGATTATTCTCGCCGTCAAAACTCACCACAATCAGACACACAAGACGATGTAGCGTGCGAATGACAGTTACACTTGTCAACACATTTTTGAAAATATCTTAATCAGAGATGCAAGTAAACTTTTCCTAGATTTTTTTTTTTTGCACTGGAACCGAATCCGCCCTTGTTTTTCCTCAAGCACATCAGGTTTTCATAATAGTAATAAGAACATGTAATAGAATAATATAATGTGCGTTGCTAGTATCATTAATAGTAATTATCAAGAGACAGGATATTAGAAAATATCATTATATAACTAATTTATTTGTATAATTACTATTATGATATAAACTTGTATTATTATTATTATTGTTGTTATTATTATTATTATCCAAAATATATATTTTTAATTGTTAATATCATTTAAAAATGTAACGTATTATATGTATATTGTATGTAATTATAATAATTTGTGATGATGATAATAATTATAATAATTATTCTTACACTTATTATACACAGTATAATGTATATTACACAACATACAATATCCTAAAAAATATATATTATACGATAAATTAAATCTAATAATGATAACACTCAATAATTAAAAAATAAATAAATCAGAGATGAATTTAAAATTTCCTAGATTATATTTTTATGCTAATTTTGAACCTTTTATAGGTCAAACCGAACTGATAGGTGGAGGTGCCCAATGATAATAATAATAATAATAATAATAATAATAATAATAATAATAATAATAATAATAATAATAATAATAATAGGGCGGCACGGTGGGCGACTGATTAGCACGTCCACAGTTCAGAGGTCGTGGGTTCGATCCCGGCTCCGGCCTCCCTGTGTGGAGTTTACATGTTCTCCCCGTGCCTGCGTGGGTTTTCTCCGGGTACTCCGGTTTCCTCCCACGTTCCAAAAAACATGCATGGTAAGTTGATTGGACTCTCTAAATTGCCCTTAGGTGTGATTGTGAGTGCGGATGTTTGTCTTTGTGCCCTGCGATTGACTGGCAACCAATTCAGGGTGTCCCCCGCCTACTGCCCGAAGACAGCTGGGATAGGCTGCAGCACGCCCCGCGACCCTTGTAAGCGGTACCGATTATGGATGGATGGATAATAATAATAATAATAATAATAAGCCTTGTAAGGGAGGAGGATTCATTCAACTGCATCAGTTCTTCCCGTTGAGCATCTGAATATTTAATCCTTTGTATACAGTGTGCTCTTGCATGCCAGCTCATTCAAATTACATCCCAATACAAAAGCTGTGCTGTACCCTAAATTCTGCCTTCAGAAATATGATTATTCTCACTTTTAAATAGCACTGTATGAGAGGTTTTCATTTAACACTGTGGGTGTAGTTTGCGGTGCTGTGTTGTACCGTGTAATTCTCTTGAAGTGACTTGAAGTGTACATATTGCTTCTCCTCTCATGGGTGCCATCATATGAATGTCTGTTTTATTACAGTTCATAAGACTTAAGAACATGGCAAATCACACAATATTTGTCATTGTTTTTAATAAGTAGTGTACATTAAAGAAATTATGAAAAGATGAACTTGCTTACTGCAAAAGGTCATGACTGGCTTTATGCAATCCAAAACTCAAAAAAGACTATTTTTTTTAAACTTCCACTCAGGTGTCATCAATTTAACCCACATGACCAAAGATTCAACATGAGTCAAAGGATTCAATCTCACAATTATATTTGATGGTGCGCATTTCAAAAGTCACCTTGGTGAGCTTATGTTGTTTCAACATGACAATTACTGAAACTGTCAACTTGAAAACACAGGCCTCCATTTCCACTGTTCCCCATGCAGGTGGCAGCCCGTCCGACAAACGCTACTCTGGAATTTGACACAGTAAACAAAATAAGGGAGACCTTTCCTCATCCGATACATGAGGTTTGGAGAAAAATTATTTTCATTTGTTCGACCAAGTTCCACGCAAATACTGTCCCCGAACTCGTCATGTTTAAAGATTAACAATAATTACAGTTCTTGATTGGTCCAGAAGGGACAAATGATTGTGCCTATTGTTTTATCAAAGAAAAATAAATAATGGCACTTTCTTGGGCAAGCAGTGCCGGTAAATCAATTACAGATACAGGAAATAATTCTTCAGGAAGTTGGGAAATTCCATCAACAGGTATATTCCTTGGATTCCAGGTACAGTATATCTGATAGTGGCTACTGTTTTGTCGTCTATGTGACTCAGCTTTTTTCCCTGTAAAATTGAACTCACGATGATTG
The DNA here is from genome assembly GCF_054856515.1 of Filicampus tigris. Taxonomy (NCBI): domain Eukaryota; kingdom Metazoa; phylum Chordata; class Actinopteri; order Syngnathiformes; family Syngnathidae; genus Filicampus; species Filicampus tigris. The sequence goes on along the minus strand of NC_141234.1, from coordinate 9,483,627 downwards.
TCATTTAGCACAATACTATATAGTTGTTTCCCTGAGCTATGCTTACTTGGGATAAATTGTACACGTCAGAGTAGAGTTAATACTTTATTTGATTATTTTCATTTAGAAGAAAAGCTACTTTTCCAACGTTACATTGACCAACATTCCGCTCTCTGCTTGTATTTTTATCTACAGATATTTCTTATTGCTTGCGCAATGTATTTTGGTTTGTCAGAGAGATTTGTGTCACATGACTCCATTTCACCAATCAAATGGAGTCACACGGTCACATGCTGATCAGTCCCAGACAAAAGCTTTCAAATTCAGTCATTTACATGAAAACTAAAAGAAATATTTTATACCCACAAAGATAGGCTCATATGTAATGTGTCTCCCTAAAAATTTTGACAAGATTCATGAATTCTTAATGAGTCGTTTTAGCATAATAAGATCAGTGTGATATCAGCTTTAGTGGCGATATAGATCTGGTCTGATTTCAGCATGATCTTAAGTTTATCAATCTGAAACCTTAACCAGATCTGTTCTTTCCAACATGTTACTAGTTGAGGCTTAACCTCAAAGGTTAAAACCACCACCTGATAACCTGTGATCCCAGACATTCATTTTTTTCCTGCCCATCTCAAGGCAGGTTAACAGTCGACGCATGGGGCTAACTCATAAACTGTCAATAGAGGTGGCGTGCTAACAGCTTCCCCTTGAAGCCGTCGCCAGCCAGTATGATGAAAGAGAACACCAGCATGGAACTGAGTGTGCTGCTCTCTGCATGGCTGGATGTCTTTTACATCAGTTGAATGTAGGGTTGACTGTATGAATGAGCGTAACAGGGCAAATCTTTGTCCTCTCTGTCTGTGTCTTGGTGACTTTTTCTTTCTTTTTATGTTGAGGAACCTGACAAAAAAAGCACTTTGTTTAATCCAGGTAGCATTAAAAACAATTCAAATAACTGATAGAATGGCCTTGGCATGATACAGTGGAGCACAAATGGAAGCGGAATCAAACCCACATTATCAGTATAAAAAACAGCATTATGTACGAGTAAATTACCAGTAAAAATACAAAATTGCTTCCTATACTTTATACTGGCAGTTAAGTGCACACCCAGTTAATCTACCACATGTATAATTGTTCTTTATGGATTAATTATGGATCATTCACCAGCGCTCTCGGAAATTATAAATGAAATAGATGGTTGAGCAGGAAATAGGTTAGCAGTTGTGGTACTATGTAAATAGTAGTAAAATTTATATGACAGTATTTCAACAATTTGTAAATACCACTTACCAAATCATTGCACGTGCATATCACCAAGAAACAAATATTCAAATATTGACTTGAAACACCACCCTTTGTGGGAGGTTTTGTGTGTTTGATTTGTGTTTTGGAACATTGTAGTGCAATACTGGATTTCTGGGAAGACATGTCTTTTTATATATATATATATATATATATATATATATATATATATATATATATATATATATATATATATATATATATATTGGGCCCTTCCCGCTGGCCCGTTCCTTTACATTTTTATCATTCAGCCAGGAAGCTGTTAAACTCTACTTTCGGAGTAAATCAAAACATACTGCATATAAAATTGGAAGCCAAATGACACACATGTTTTATACATTATAAAAAGTGACCTGGTGGTGCATGTTTAGATTTCTCTCACAAACTGCCTTTTATTTTCCAATTTTTGGAGTTACAACCTCTAATTTTTACAAATCAAGCTACAGTTTGCTAAAAAAAAATAGACATGCAACAAATCTAACACATTAGAAAGAAAGAAGGGAATGCAGACATGTAGGCAACTTCAAAGTCCAATTTAAAATAGCAGTTGAAGTTATAGAGTAACTTAACAACTATAACATGAAGTAAAAGAAGCATATAAATTATCTATGGCAATAAAGGAGTGATGAGGGCATCGGATCATCTGTTGGATAAAGTGGACGAACTAGCTGAGCCAGGAAGAAAGTAGGAGGAGACAGACAAGCATCAAGATGGGCTGAGCCTCACCTGCTGTAAAAAAAAAAAAAAAAAAAAAAGCTGTATCCTTGACTGACTGTGGAGCCACAGGGGACGGCCACCGTGCTCATGACAGATAAAGATGTGGACCTATGCATGAGAGCAAAGTGAAAGACAGCTGAACGTCAAGCAGGAGACACAAGAGACAATAGACAGAACCTGTGCTTCATTTTCAAACTTGGTCTGAAGTTAAAACAATAAAAAAAGCATGGCAACTGTGCGGCGGATAACACTTTTATTTTGCATGTTATTGATGGTTTCGCAAGGACTGAGCCTGCCCAGCGTGGCCCGCTCCGAACACACTGGACATGAGAGTGAACCAAGCGGTGATCACGGAACGACCTCCTCGAGCGCACACACGGCAGGCAACGTGACCGACTCTGGTCATGATGTGGCGGGAGACGGTCATGGCGAGGGCGGCGGTCACGGTGGTGAGCCCATCACGACTCTACCTATCGTGTCCTGGAAGTGGAGCCATGTCTCTGTTCCGTACTTGGTGGCTCTGTGGATTCTGGTCTCCTGGATCTGCAAACTCAGTGAGTCCAGTTTCAAATGTTCATTGTGTGATGAAATGAGAACATTTTGAAAGCAGAAAGACACCAAAAAGAAGTGGTGAGAACAATAAACAAATACTAAATATTTTTATTTCAAATTTCAGCTCTTTGTACTTTACTTGAGCATTGTTTTGTCTATTTTTACTTTTACTCTCTATATTTGAAAAAAAAAGGGTCATTTATTTCCACTCCTTTGTCAAAACACTCATTACTTTTTTTAACCTTCGCACAAGATGACATGACAAACAGTAAAATAGACTTAAAGAGAGCGGCGTAAACTAAAGGTACAATGATTAATCGATCTCAGGTCAACTGTTTGTATGGGATACGATCCAATCCATTAATGATGACATTTCTGGAGATTCAAGACATTCCTCATTCATGGCCTTATTTAAGAGAGTTATTGCTGTGTTGTTGGTCCTGAAAATGATTTATGATGAATGTATTGTGTCAAAATTTGGCTTTCTTTTTTTCAACACATTGTTTTGATAAATCTGATTCCTACTGTGAGCTGTTTTAGTGTTTTGACCCTCTCATCAGGTAACCAAAATATTAGAAACACCTAGTGCCCCATTGCAAACTAATGCAATGTAATATGTTATAAAACTGCTTGCATCTTGTGATCAGTCATGATTTTGGTGTACACACAACAACATGAAAAGCACTGTGGACACTGTAAATGACCGCGCGTGCATGTGTGTCCATGTTTGTGTATGCTTCATGATACATAAATAAGGGGATGTGGTCTTCCTTGCGGAATATAAGGAAGGAATTGCAAATAAGGCGTTAAAAGAAGATAAAATCGTCCATCAAGGTGCAACATACTGTGTTGTTTTTCGATTGTATGATGGTACATATGTTTGTCATAGGATTGAGAACAAAGAACAAAACCTCGGAAATGAACTAAAGACTGCAGGTGACTATGAGTCACATTTTATTACAGTTTAACGAGTATGTATGGGTCTTCATTTGACCGCCTTCTCTTAAAAAAAAACAAACAAAAAAAACTACTTTATAGAAGAAGTATAATCGATGTAGTGTAAACCCAAACACCAACAATATGCGCACACCCTCATTGTTGACTTTAACTCACTCATCCTCCTGTGCTGAAATCTGGACAATGACGCCAATTTTCTCAGATCTTGTTTCCTGCTCGGGGGTTTACAAAGCTTGCTTTCTTTGGATCCTCACATTCTACTAATTTTTTTTTTTTTTTTTTTTAGTTTGCTTTACTGTATTGCTAATGACTTGTTTCCTGACAGTTAAAAGAGAGCATTTATCTGAAGAAATGCACAATGATGCTCTTTTCCGGTTCGTATGTGATAAGCGTCACCTTTGTCATTGATTATTTTGTTTTGAGCGGCCATCAAGCCTCCTGAACTATGTTCTACTTACCCACTAGCCCATTGATTGCTTTTGTTCTATCGCAGATAAGTCTCTCTTGGGGGCTTCCATCACTACCATCACCAAAACTGTAGCTGCCAAATGCCTATTTTGTTTTGCTCATTTGTGTTTTCTAAAACTTAAAGGCGTTATCTAGATCAGCAATCACGTTTACAAGCCACTTGTATTGCACGGCGTATCATTAATGACGACTTCAGCTGCCATTCCCACCGCACTTCACCTTTACCACATGTAACACGGTAACCCATCCAGGTAGCTTCTGTTACAGTCAAATCACCTTTATCTGATTTTACAATGCGCGAGCAAGCTCCATTTATAACTCGCTAAGCTGTCTAGGGAGCTGTAGCCATTTGAAAATGATTGATATGATCGAGGTAAAGGCCAGCCATTATTCTGGAGGATATATGATCTCATTAGTTGATAAGGCTGATGCTTGAGTGTGCACCCATTAGAAAACAGTTTGTGAGAGTCAAGCGTCACTAATGTTGCAATCAAAACATTATAGACATTTCTTTATGTGACGCTGTACAGTTCTGCATTACAGTCACAACAGTATTCGCTGCCGGACATTTTCAGACCCTCTTTTACCCTAACGTTTGAAAAATGTTGAAAAAAATATCAAGAAATTCCTGGGATTTAATGGCTGTACTGTGAAAAGACAAGTAAATTCGTCAATGGCAGTTAATGTGTTAAATGAAAAATTTTTCATTACGAAAAGGTTCAGGTGTATCCAATGCAATTTTACCACTATGATATAATCAAATGTTGGCTAATTTAACAGTAAATCTATATTATGTCATTTTACGTAAGGGTCTTAACTGGAGTTACACACCTGTGTGAGAGCTCATGTGTCAAATGATCAAACCTTTCTAACAAGGCTTTTGTGCCTTGTCCTGCTCAAACAGGACGGAACAGTTGGCCAAATAAAACCTCCAGTCATACGGACACGACTTGCTAGGATCAGCGCTTTGTGAATGAATACACTATGAACTGGTACATTCTATGTAAAGAAAAATGCAAAGGTCAGATGATGCAGCGTTGGCTAATATACATTTTGTCAGTGTAAAAGCACTGAAGTTTATTTCCCAATGTGTAATAAAAGAACAAAGCGGGACATTCGTGGATGGGTTTTTTTCCACTTTCAGCCCATAAATTTCTTATAGCCAGTTAGTTGTCGGTTGCGTTTTTCTTTTTTTTTTTTTCCGCATGCATGCCATTTCATAACCAAAATGTGGTACGAGTGCCACTTGCGGTACGTGGGCTCTTTCTAGTGGTTCGTCAAAGAATCACTGAATTAACATTTAAAACATGAAATAGAATCAAACATTAGAATGAAGCTTGTAGCTATGCAACATCTTATTTACACCTTGTTTTTTAATCCTGTGCAATACATTTTTTACTTTTCATGTATTGTGCATTTTTACTTAACTTTACTTCTTTACAAATAGCTGTTTTTCCCCCCCCACACATTTTCTTACGTCAACCGTTTAGCTCTAAAACATTTGCTAGCTATTGAATCGTGAGAATTGCTAATGCACATCACAAAATGGGTGCTCATGTTCGATATAACACTGTGACTTTTATGATTTTTTTTTTTTTAAGTTGGTCTTACAAATAGCACTTATTCTGCACATAACATCAAGGGAAGGCTTTAACTAAAGATTATGCAACAGCAGTGTCAATTATTACTCAACCCTAAGCTGCAAGATGAAGCAGTAGAAATGTAGCCAAACACATCCAGAGCTATTCATTGAACATCTATCAAATTGCCGGTAACACTTTACTTATCACTTAATCCTCCACTCTGAGAGTGGCGTGGAGTGTGTGATTGTGACACATATGAGGCCGAAAATGAGTGGCGGATGTTTCAAATGTGACTGAATAACTGGACACCTTTTCTGGACATCCGTTACACTCTGTTTAATTCAACTCTCGACCTCGGTCATAGAGGAGATGCTGAACATATAAAAAGGCTGAGTCCGGCGTTCCGCCCACTCCGTCGCCTGAGCACAGGAGGAAGAGGGGATCTCCGGCCACTTATAGAGATAGAAAAATTACAACTGACAATGACACAGATAGGTAAACAACATTGAATCACAAGGAAGAACTCTCATCAAGAAAAACTGGACAACAAGTGTGATCGATTTATCTCCTAGTTGACCTCCCTCACATCACAGCACTTTGTTTTCTCTGGAGAGACTTTTCTCACTATTTTCTTGTCCAAATGGGACCACATGGACATGCGCGCATCTGGCTTCTAGGGTCAATACTGTTGATTTGTTTCATCCCCGGGGTCACAGTGGAGAATGGGGACCATCGTAATTCCAGACCCAACGCAAGCGATCATGGCCACGCTTCCAGCATCACCGGGATACCCATCGTGTCTTTTAAGTGGCATCATGTGGAGGCACCTTATCTGATTGCGTTATGGGTCTTGGTTGCTTTTTTGTCCAAACTGGGTATGTAATAAAATAACATTCATTCATAGTTGATGCAAGAACATTCCTTAGTCAAAAACAATAATAAACGGCTATTTTCATCTCACTTAAAGTTACATTGTTTCCTCACTTGTTTGAAAAATTCTTATTTTTGATATACAAGCCTTGCTGAGTCCGACACTAATGAGAAGAATCTTGCAATTTTCAATTCAGTCTTTTAGGGCAGTTAGTCCGTCCAACAATACAATCTGATTAAATGTATTTCATTGTTTAGTCAGCAAGGAAGTTGCTAGCATTGGCAATCCACAACTCCCCCTAAAAAAAGCTTTCGAAAGCAATACCTTCATTCAACTGCTAATGAATGCAACCCCACAACACAAATCATCCCCACTGACATAAATCAACATTGTGAAATGTGCCTTCTTGACTGGTTCACTGGGCTTGATTATTAAGCCATAAAGTCAAGCGACCTTAACCAAACGTCTGTTTAGTGATGCAAAGACATTTCTGGGCATTTATATCCAGAGCCGCGAGGGTTAATGATATGCCAAGGACAAAAAGTTCAACAGTTGATCATTTGCAAATTTTGCAACCACATTCAAGTTTAAGTTTTATGATTTAGTTATTATGTTGAGTCTCAACCCTGTCAGCAAAAGGCTTTAAAATGAAAAAGTTGATTTGAACTGAGATTGTAGATAATTCCCTCTTTTCCCCAAAGAGAATTCCTTAACGGTATTTTTATTCATCTTGCTCCCATGAATCTAATTCTCTCACATTTCTTTGTGTTTCAACAGTAATTGAGGCCAACCATCATGTGACTAACATAATCCCAGAGAGTGCCTTGCTCATCTGCTTCGGCTTCATCCTCGGCGGCATGATCTGGGGTGCGGATAAGGTGCAGACCTTCAAGTTGACCCCGACCGTCTTCTTCTTCTACCTGCTGCCTCAAATCATCCTGGATGCGGGCTACTTCATGCCAAATAAGCTCTTCTTCAGCAACATGGGGACCATCCTGGTCTACGCTATTATTGGGACCTGCTGGAACGCTGCTAGCGTGGGGCTCTCGCTTTGGGGCTGTCACAAGGGAGGAGCCATGGGTAAGAAGTGGCGAACCCCGAGTATGAACATACTGTCATTGAATACGTGGGGAACATTTTTATCAGAATAAAGATGGAGCCTATCCTGGCTAACATTGGAAGAGAGGCACCGTGGACTAGTTGCCAACCAATCACAGGGCACATACACGACAACCATTCACACTTTCACTCACACCTAAGGACGAGTTAGTGTCTTCATTTAACTTAGCACGCATGTTTTTAGAATGTGCAATGAAGATGTAGTATCCGCAGAACATACAGGTGGTTAGAAAGTTCACAAAATGTCGCGTATACACAGACATACAGTATATATAGTATATATGCAGATCAAAGTTCTAGCGTTAGTCTAATGAATAACTCCAAACTGAGCCCAAGTGTTGATTAAAGTCCAACTGCAAATAAAAATATTGTTTTGTGACTGCAAAGTTACAATCTGTCTTCTGACCTTATGCAGGTGATCTGGACATCGGCCTGCTGCAGTACCTTCTTTTCGGCAGTCTGATTGCTGCCGTGGACCCGGTGGCTGTCCTTGCTGTGTTTGAACAGGTCCATGTCAATGAGGTCCTCTTCATCCTGGTGTTTGGAGAGTCACTGCTCAACGATGGCGTGACAGTGGTTCGTATTCTCCGTTCTACTATGACTGCTGTTGAACGGGACAATATTCCAAATTGTGATGAAAAAGACAATTCTGTCCACTTCTTTAAGTGCTGTACGAATGCGTGATGGGAGTAGAATTTTGGTCTACTCTGCTAGCACACATACTATCATGAACTCAATGAACCATTCCAATGTGGCCACAGCAGAAATGACCTGCAATAAAATCATAAAGAACTCAGACACATCTCGTAACAGTCGCATCTTGCAAAACTCTCAACCCTTATTCCAAACATTTGTATCATTAACAATGTGCGCTCTTTTCAGGCAGACAAGTTTGTACCACAAAAAAACTGTAATTCCACTATTACTGTACTCCTGAAAAATGTGGCGAGCCACAAGGCTCTATGCTTACACCCTTGTTCTTGCTTGGCCAGATAATTTATCACCTTTTTGGGAAGACAAAAGTTTGTACCCCTACACGATTGTAATTCCACTACTTGTGAAAAATGTGGTGTGCCACAAGGCTCTATGCTCACATCCTTGTTCTTGCTTGGCCAGATAATTTGTCATCTTTTCGGGAAGACAAGAGTAATTCCACTACTCGTGAAAAATGTGGTGTGTCACAAGGTTCTATGCTTACACCCTTGTTCTTGCTTGGCCAGATAATATATCATCTTTTTGGGAAGACAAAAGTTTGTACCCCTGCACGACTGTAATTCCACTACTTGTGAAAAATGTGGCGTGCCACAAGGCTCTATGCTTACACCCTTGTTCTTTCTTGGCCAGACAATTTGTAGTGTAGTCCTGTATCTTATCTAGCACCAATAAACCACATGACCTCCCCAACAATCAAAAATGAATAATTCTCCCTCTCTACTTTAGGTGCTCTTCAATGTATTTGATTCATTTGTCTCCCTGGGAGGATCCCAAATTGATGCTGTGGAGATAATCAAAGGGATAAGTAAGTAGTCTTCATAATATGACGTGAGAATAACCTAAAATATTTGAAACAAATGTTCTCCCTTTGTCTCCAGTTTCCTTCTTTGTGGTGGCATTTGGCGGCTCCCTACTTGGCATGGTGTTCGGTTTGCTGCTCTCTCTTCTAACCAGATGCACGAAAAATATTCAGATCATTGAGGCAGGCTTCATTTTTGTGTTGGGGTACCTCTCCTACCTCACTGCTGAGATGCTCTCCCTTTCTGCCATTCTTGCGTAAGTGCTCTTAAAAGAACATTCTCAGATTTTGTCAAAAAGTCTGTTTCTAAATCTGTTCTGCTTCCTCCCACTAGAATTGTCTTCTGTGGCGTCAGCTGCCAAAAATACATCAACGCAAACATGGACGAAAGGTCCGTCACCACGGTCAGATATGCCATGAAGGTGATCGCCAACGGCTCCGAAACCATCATTTTTGTTTTCCTCGGAATCTCTGCCGTTGATAAGACGTTATGGGTGTGGAACACGGGATTTGTTCTCCTCACACTCCTCTTCATCTTCGTATATCGTTTCATCGGTAAGATTTTAGTTGTTTTTTAAGTGACATTTCTCAATGTGAATGTAATAGCTCAAGACTCGTTATGCTATACACAACAGGTGTTTTTTTCCTAACCTGGATCATGAACAAATTCCGGCTGGTGCCCTTGGAGGTCATCGATCAGATTATCATGAGCTATGGTGGCCTTCGAGGGGCAGTTGCCTATGGCCTGGCAGTGATGCTAGATAAAACCAAGATTAAGGAGAAGAATTTAATGGTGTCCACGACTCTGATTGTAGTTTATTTCACTGTCATCCTTCAGGTAATTATTTCGTCTCTCCAAAAAGACTTTTGCCAAAGCTATTATTATGACAACGCTGATTTTCTATCTTTGGGTTGCAGGGAGTAACTATGAAACCTCTTGTCACTTGGCTCAAAGTAAAGAGAGCTGCAGTGTGCGACATCACACTTATCGAAAAAGTGCAGAACAAGGTGAATTTAAGAAAGCGTCTATTTTTCGCACCTTTGTTGAAATGAACCGCAAAGTCTTAAAGAATTTCTATTTGTAGGTCTTTGATCACATGCTCGTCGCCATTGAAGATATATCCGGGCAAATTGGACATAACTACATGAGAGACAAGTATGACAACCCTTTTTTGTTCACATTTGACATTTTAACTGAATTAAGTTAGGATGTTTTTGCTTTCTGTGAAGGTGGAGTCATTTTGAAGAGAAATGGATGTCCAGAGTTTTTATGAAGCCATCCGCAAGGAAGAATCGTGACTATGTCTTCAATGTTTTCCATAAGTTGAACCTCAAGGACGCCATGAGCTACGTGGCTGAGGTGGGTGATCGAAACGGCGTCTAATTTTTGTTGTTGTTAACCACATAAACGACGAGCAAACGTTCAAAATGAGGATCCTGCCTTTTGTGCAGGGTGAACGAAGGGGCTCTCTCGAGTTCATCCGCAACGAATCGGCCTTTATTGACTTCAAGAAGAAGTACGGCGAAAAATTCTCAGAGGTGATGCCGGACATCATGGCTGACATGGCAGATGATCGTGGTACAATGTCCTCTATGGGGTGAGCAGAACTTTGTGATAGACTGGCAATGTGGAATGATCAATTCCAAGTCAAGCTTTACCCTTGTATGTAAAAGGACATAGCAATTATGGTTTACCTTGATAGACGAGACCCCGTGCCATCAGTGAGCTTGGAAATGCACGAGCAGACCATAAAAGGCGTGAGGGAAGCAGAGGACGTCAACAGCCACCATCTGCTGCAGCAACACTTGTACAAAGGCAGGAAACAGGTAGCGTGTTCTCTTATACGCACTAAACAGCAGGTCAAGCTTTTAGACGGAGAACCAACTGTGGACTGAGTGACTGACGTCCATTTTCAAAATCCTAGCACCGGCACAGGTACAGCCGGAGTCATTTTGAGGTCAACAAAGATGAAAATGAGGTGCAAGAGATCTTCCAGAGGACCATGAGAAGCCGCTTGGAGTCGTTCAAGTCAGCAAAGATGGGTGTTGCTCCGCCAAAGACGATAACTAAACACCAAAAGAAAGACCAGCAACAAAAGGTCAAATAGGATTGTGTCACTAAGCATATCTTTACTACTTGCTCTATATAGTGGCGGGCTGTACATTTGGCAACTGTTGATAACAAATTACGACGAATTGCTGGCCTGGCTCATCGCTGGCTGTATGTAAATAACTACTTTTCCTATATTGCAGGTATCATCCAGAAAATCAACAGATAAAAGTAAAAGCTACCATTCTGGTGATGAAGGTTGGTATCAGAACTCCACACAACAACAAAAATTACAGAGTTAACGTCATGTGTATTTTCTAGTGCTGTCAAACGATTCGTTTTTTAAAACTAATTAATCAAAAACATTTCCATAATTGATCGTTAATAATTAATAATATATTAATTACATAATTAATCGTATTTTTCAACTACAATTTTTTTTTACCATGCTTGGAACCGATATTTATTTGAGTAAAATCTATGAATTAATGTGGGAAAAAAAAGGATATTTTGATGCAAAAACTGTTCTAATATTTTTCTTTGATCCTTGAATACGATTCTTTTCCTGTAAAATACAACAATTGAACAATACACCGACGACGTACAACTAATATGGTATTTGAATTTGGCTTTGCAAAGTGTGCACATTATTTTGGATTTGTCCAATGAGCTGTCGAGCAACTTTTTAAAGTAAAACTATGTCAAAGTCTGTCTTTGCGACAGTGACTCTCCTCTAAGTTTGGCTGCACAGTGGACAGAGGTCAGCTGCTATAGGAAGTAAAAAGAGTTAACTGAGTTAATTTTTTTTTAGTGCGTTATAAAATTGTAATTAATCTCCATAGTTAATGCTTTAACTTTGACAGCCTAGTATTTCCTCATGACATTTATAACATCTTTTGTTCTAGATTTTGAGTTCTCCGAGGGAGACAGCGCATCTGGCTATGAAGCATCAGGAGATTCACTCGCCATGAGGGTCGCCTACAGAGTTGGAGGTAAAATGAATCCATCATCTCAATTGCTTATTCATTCCCTGACTTGTAAACATCCATTTTCTCATTCTCCAGCTGGAATTGAGAATCCAGCCTTTATGCCAGAGATGGACTACATGGCGCCCATGCAGATCCCGCCATGGTTAGCGGAGGCCGAGCTGGATAGCAGCATGGTGGCCCCCTCGCAGAGGGCCCAAGTGAGGCTGCCGTGGACACCCGGCAACCTGCGACGTCTCGCCCCGCTACGTATCAGCACTCGTTCCACAGACTCCTTCATGCAAGCAGACGCACCTGCCACACAAGAGAGGGACGAAGAGGAGTTTCCGCCACCATTAACGCCGCCGCCGCCGCCACCTTCTGACAGACACGGGGGTCACATGTAACCTTCCTCCTCATCTCCTTTAACTTGGCTGCCAAAGACACAGAACATTACCTCAGACTTTGCACTGTCTCCTCTAGAAATATTGTCAAGGGAATGTGTTTTTTTTTCAGTGAGACTGGTTAAACTAAACCCCTTTATAACCTTTGTTCTCTTGACACTATGTAGCTTCATCTTCACCATTTGCTAAACATGCGAGGAAGATGACATGTTATATTCCTAACATGTTGGACATTATAGTATCCAGAGTATCAGGTGCAAAATGCAACAGGGCATCTTGACCAAATTGTAAAGAGATTTTTTTCAAGGTATGTAGTATGTACAGGTTTTTATTTATGAAGATAATCCATTCAATTAAAGTGTTGTGAAGACCACAGTGTAGCATTAAATAAAAAATTTTAATCTCTATTGTCGTTCAACACAACAACCCTTGAATCTGTAAATTTGTGACTGAACTGAGATCATCCAAAATTATTTAAGTATTTATACTTGTGGTGAAAAAACTGTTGGTATGCAGTGACATTTTTGTAATGTAAAATATTCAACATGGCTCAAAAAAGGTTGTGGAATACTGGTCAAGTGTACACTAAGGAGTTTTACCCTGAAAAGTAAGATCAGGTCATCATATAACTGGGTCTTGAAAGGTATTATGAAAATAAAGTTATTATTATTATTATTATTATTATTATTATTATTATTATTATTGTTATTATCATTGTTGTTGTTCATATTATTATTATTATTATCATTCTTGCCATTTATACGTTTTCACCACTAAGAGGAGGCAGAGGGCAACCCTTATCTCGGGCGATTTTTGATTAACCTAAAAACACATTTGATTATAATAACCCTGATTTATTGACTAAACCGTGAGTTTAAATCCCGATTCCAACATTCATTATTCAGACTACCGGGTGGCATTACGACAAATTACATTGAAATTGGCCGGCTATCTGTACGTGACGTCATGATAATATTACGTCGGCACACGAACATTAAAGTGCTTTTACGTTTAAAGGACTACGTGATTCCACTCCCGGACATTTACTCCATAGCCCAACAACAAGGGATACAAACTCACAGTTAGTGGAGTAAAGATGAAAACGAAAGGAGGTATAAGCAAGAGTAATAAGGAAGAACTTGGCATAAGCCAAAGAAAGTTTTAACTTATTGTCTGACTCCATACATCTGGGGTTCAAGGCAAAAGGAGTGTCTTTCTATTTGTTGCCTCCCAGTATTGAACTGGTCAAATGCAACCATGTGGATTTGCATACATTTGGCTCCTTTGCTCAATGTTGCTGATTTCTGTGGTCCTTGGGTCCGTGAATGAGGATGAAAAACCAAGGCATCAAAATTCCAGGAACCAAACAAGTGGGAATGGCAGCAGGATAGCGATTGTGTCCTTTAGGTGGGAACATGTGGAGGGCCCTTATGTAGTTGCAGTCGGGGTACTATTGGCATTTTTGTCCAAACTAGGTAAGTAAACATTTGGTAATATTGTCATTTCTTTTAAAACCAATTGATCTGTGATACTTCTTTGCTGGCCTAAACCCGATCAGAAGCACTCACATACATTTATAAACTTAATTCTAACATTTGTTCCATGAAACTATTCATTTATCACCAATATTGTCTTATTTTTGTAGCGTTCCTCTAGGCTGCACTGCTGCCAGTAAGTGTAAGTGTAAGTAAGTGTGTTAAATTTCTTCATTTATTTTAGTTCAATCAATTTTTAGCCTCTATTCGCTGCCATGTATCGAATCCAAATCAGTAGGGCTGGCCGACATAATTTAAACTATATCGGCCATGGGACTGTTTCTATAATAATAATAATAATAATAATAATAATAATAGGAATAATAATATTACATTGAATTTTTCATGGACTTTTACATTTCAGAGAAATCTCAACATGCTAGATGTGCTATCTAGCCACTCAGATTTCAAGTTCATCTCACATGGGCCAGCCAGCTGGCCCACTATATCGTCAGCATTTTTCCGTCCTCTGATTGGTTGCGTCAGAACAAGCCAATTTCAGATAAAAACCCATATGTGTGCGCCAATGTGCATATGAATACATTTAAATGAGTGTGCAGTTTCAAACCTGCTAGCAAGATTTAAATGTAGCCTCACTGTAATCAAAGCGTCTGACCAAAGCCGCACTCCTCACTGACTTAAATGAGCGCATTTTCATAAACAGGGCCATTCATAATGGCATGCAATTATGAATATGCATAGTTGTACTCACAGCGAAGCTTCAAAAATGGCAGCGCTAGAATTACTAACCTAGCATTATTATCGGAAACCTGCTGGCATTAGCCACGACTGCTATGTTGGAAGCATTATTTGATTAATTGAAATGAGGGATATACTGTACTTTTTTTTTTCTCCAGAGGTGGATATTCCAAAATTGTTTCAGCAAAGATCCTGAAACCCAAACGACCCTTGACTGGCTAATTAGTTGTAGCTTTTGTCAATGTTATTAGCTATACTTTGAATTACTCCAGATGAAGTGCGTTTCATATTTTTAGCACCAGGTCATCTGAGTTCTTCATCGCGACATTTCAAAGTATTGAACTGTGTTTCTCCGCAGTGATCGAGGCTAACCATCATGTGACCTCCTTAATCCCAGAGAGCGCCCTGCTCATTTGCTTCGGCTTCATCCTGGGTGTCATCATCTGGGGTTCAGACAAAGTGCACCTCTTCAAACTGACCCCGACCGTTTTCTTCTTATACCTGCTTCCTCAAATCGTTCTAGATGCAGGCTATTTTATGCCTAACAAGCTGTTCTTCAGAAACATCGGAACCATTCTGGTCTATGCCGTCATTGGGACCTTGTGGAATACTGTCAGCTTGGGGTTCACCCTGTGGGGCTGTCAGAAGGGAGGAGCCATGGGTAAGACGAGAGGATGTTAGGTTCACAGTATGAATGCGGGGCTGCTTTGAAGGTCGTTAAATCGATGAGTTTCTAATTCACGCTGCTGCTTACTTACAATTTAATTAAATCAATTTTGCAGGTGACTTGGACTTGGCCTTGCTACATTATCTTTTGTTCAGCTGCGTGATCGCTGCTGTGGACCCAGTGGCTGTTTTTTCCGTGTTTGAAGAGGTCCACGTCAATGAGGTCCTTTTCATTCTGGTGTTTGGAGAGTCACTCGTCAATGATGGCATGACAGTGGTGAGTAGGCTTCAGTAGTGAATGGCGCTTTGATAACTAAATGGGAAATTTTCTATACAATAATATGTTGTAGTAAAACCACCTGTTTTTTGGCAGCGGCCATTTTGCCATTTTCTGTCAACTGAAAATGACACCACAGTTGCTCAGGGCTTAGGTAACAACCAATCATGGCTCAGCTTCAGAAAACAAGCGATTGGTTGTTACCTGAGCAACTGTGATGTCATTTTCAGTCGACAGAAGTGACAAAATGGCCGCCACCCTGAGATTTTGCTGCTTAACTCATATTTCACAAACACAATATCAATCAGAATGCTGTGTTTGGACTAGTGGAGGCGCATAGAATATAATATTGTAAAGAACATTTTTGCCTTGACGTCCTTTAAGACTGAAATGGAAGCGTACTCTCCAATATGTGATGGTCAATTTTCCTTAAATGAACAGTAAATAAAAAAATATTAGTTATGTATTGGATTTACCGCATAATGAAAATTGAAGCAATTGCTCGTTGTGTTGTGCTGTGTATTGTAGATGCTCTTCAATACCATTGAGGCATTTATTCGCCAGGACAAACCCTTCATTGATTTTTGGGATATATTCAGCGCAATAGGTAAGGAGTGAAAATGAGTGTTTAAGGCCACCCAGAGGCAAAACATGGCTCTACATGAAGTAATGTACGCCTGTGTAAGATTTCCTCTCTTGTTGTGTCCAGTTTCCTTTTTTTTGGTGGCAGTTGGTGGCTCCCTCCTCGGTCTAGTGTTTGGTTTGATACTCTCTCTTCTGACCAGATACACAAGAAGCATCCAGATCATTGAGCCAGGCTTCATCTTTGTGGTGGGGTACCTCTCCTACCTCACTGCTGAGATGTTGTCCCTTTCTGCCATCCTTTCGTGAGTCTTCTTCTGAGTCTGTTGTCATGCTTCCTTCCGTATGCCATGCCTATTATCTATCTACTGTATCATGAATATGGCCTAAAGCAGTGTTTTTCAAACTTTTTTGAGTCAAGGCACATTGATTTCATTGAAAGAATCCCGCGGCACACCACTAGCTGAATTTGTGGGGGTGAAAAAGCTTATTTTAGCAATATAAGTGTTGTTTATATAAGCACTTTTTAACATTGAAGAATGACGTTATATTATAACGTCTTGAATAGGAATTAAATAAACACAAAGAAAAAAGTATTTTATAATGTTTCATATTGATACTTAGTGTGAAACATGGGCCTGTTTGGATAAACATGCGACACTAATTTGACTAACAAAGACAATCACCTACCTGCTGCTGCTGCTGCCACCCGCTGGTATGGAAGAGTACTACAATGTAGTAAAGTCATGATTACGCTGCCAGGCGCTAGACCGCAGAAATTTGATAATTTCCCACGGCACAACTGACAATATCTCGTGTGCCGCGGCACAGAGTTTGAAAAACACTGGCCCAAAGAACACCATTAAGGTTCTGGCAAATGATTATGAGGATCGTAAATCAAGCATTTATTTGCTTCTCTCACTTGGGTTTTATCACTGCAGGACTGTTTGTTGTGGCGTGTCCTGCAAAAAGTACATCAACGCAAACATGGACGAAAGGTCCGTCACAACAGTCAGATATGCCATGAAGGTGCTCGCCAACGGCTCCGAAACCATCATCTTTGTTTTCCTCGGAATCTCAGCCGTGGATAAGACGTTATGGGTGTGGAACACGGGCTTTGTTCTCATCACACTCCTCTTCATCTTTGTTTATCGCTTCATTGGTGAGATTCGGTCCGGTTTTAGAGGAAAATTATAATTTTTTACAAAACCGAGTGAGATTGTGTTTGCTGTGTACAACAGGAGTCTTTTTCCTAACCTGGATCATGAACAGATTCCGTCTGATCCAATTGGAGGTCATCGATCAGATTATTATGAGCTATGGTGGCCTGCGAGGGGCGGTTGCCTACGGCCTGGCAGTGATGCTGGATGAGGACATGATTAAGGAGAAGAATTTAATGGTCTCCACGACTCTGATTGTAGTTTTTTTCACTGTCATCCTTCAGGTAGTTTATGGTTTGTGGGGGGGGTCTTAGGTCAGCTGATGTGGCTCAGTGTTTCAATTTACTGGTTGCAGGGACTGACGCTGAAACCTCTTGTCACCTGTCTGAAAGTAAAGAGGGCTTCAGAGGCTGAGCACACTCTCATAGAAACAGTGCAGAATAAGGTGAAGTTAAAAAAAAAAAAAAAGGTTCACATTTACAGTCTTTATTACAACAGTGGACCTGCACCATCCTTTGTTTTATTAAGGTCTTTGATCACATGCTGGTTGCAATTGAAGATATAGCTGGACAGTTTGGTCACAACTACATGATGGACAAGTATGTGGAATCATTTTTCAAAATCGAAAACGTATGGGTTTGAACGGATGCTATAAACTTTACTTGCTGGGCAGGTGGAATCATTTTGAAGAGAAGTGGGTGGCGCCAATTTTGATGAAGCCATCGGCAAGGAAGAACCGCGACTACGTCTTCAAAGTTTTTCATCGGCTCAACCTCAAGGATGCTATAAGCTACGTGACCGAGGTGAGTGCAGTACGCAATACAGACATTGCAAATTCACCTATTCGCAGATTTTTGCCATTCATAGCTTTGAAATGCATTTTTTTTTTTTTCATGGCAAAATACTTTTTACAGAATGTTGACAGTAATTTACCTGAGAATCTACAGTGACATAAAGAGGAAATACAATTTTTAGCAGGCACATCTGTATTTTTTTTTTTTTTTTTTACATTTTGACACAAAGTTAAAAATCACTTTTATGCTATTGGGCCAAAGATATTTTAAATTACAGTGCCCGGTTAGGTGATCAAAGAATTTTTCTATTCACATTTCTCTGTTCTCAGGGCTCTGTCCCTGGCCCCCTTGAGTATCACACATCACGATTTAATAATAAAATGGAGCGAAAGGGTTTTAATAGTCTCCTTACTTTGTATGCAGGGTGAACGCAACGGCTCTTTGGGGCTGATTCGGAATCAATCTGGAGTTATTGAATTCGAGAAACGGTTTGCGCAAAAATCTTCTGAAGTGATGCCTGACATCATGGCTGACATGGGAGACGATCGCGGCGCAGTGTCCACTTTAGGGTGAGTCAAACCTCCAGCCACAATATATAGTTATGTTAAAAAAAAACAAAAAAAAAACGACCTTCCCATTTTCATTCTCAACATTTCACCGAAGCAGAAGAGAACCTTGGCCTTCGGTGAGCTTGGAAATGCATGAGCAGTCCCTCAAGGGTGCGAAGCAAACAGAAGACATCAGTCACCACCTGCTGCAACAACACTTGTACAAAGGCAGGAAACAGGTAGAATAGTCGGTTGCATGCTTATTAAAAGCAAACTGAAACACAGAATATGAGGGTATTCTAATTCCTCCCTCCTGTGTGTTTTCTCTGTCCCAGCACCGGCATAGATATAGCAGGAGCTACATTGAGGTCAACAAAGACAAAAAAGAGGCGCAGGAGATCTTCCAGAGGACGATGAGAAATCGTTTGGAGTCTTTTAAGTCAACAAAGATGGGCGTTGCTCCAAAGACAGTAGCAAAGTACCCCAAAAAACTCCACGACCATAAGGTCAAGCTTGATGATTTCCTTTTACATCACATGCCTTTCCTACACGGCTAAAACATTTTGCATCTTACGAAACTTTTGAGTTAAATTGCGACATGGGTATAATAAACCCTGGGCTTGTATTTAATTTAGCTTTTCCTCTTGTAGATGTCAACTGGAAAACTGTATCGTTATGGTAACGAAGGTAAGGAGCTATGCGCCTAAATTGATGAATACATTTTATAATGACACTTATGTTGATTTTTTTTCTAGAGCCTGATATAGTAGAGGAGGACAGCACCTCCAGCTATGAGGCATCGGATGATTCACTCACCATGAAGGTGCTCCGGAAAGCAGAAGGTAAAATTCATCTTAGATGTTTTGAGTTCAGCTCGGGAAAAACGGGAGCAAAAACAGTCATGTTGCATTTCTATTTTTGTTGAGTCTGTAGATGCTGAATTAGTACTTGTACTTTTACCAGTTTTAAATCACTATTAGTACTACTGCTTAAATACGGTGCGCGAGTACTTTTACTAACATGTTTTTTTTTTTTTTTCCATTTAGTTGAAAATGAGAAACCAGCATTCATTATGGAAATGGAGTCCGAAGCATCAACGCTGACCCCACCCTGGTTGTCAGGGACGGAGGCCGATAGCAACGCAGCAGCTCCGTCCGAGAGGGCTCGGGAACGACTGCCGTGTACGCCCAGCAGTGTGCGCCGCCTCTCACCCGACACGGACTCTGTCATGCCGGCTGATGCACCAGACGCGGCAAACAGCAGCGACGAAGAACATCTCTCGCCACCATTAACGCCGCCGCCGGCGCCATCGCCGCCTTCTGATTGACAATGGTCAGCAGTGCTTGACATGAACTTTTTTGCTCACCAGTCACTGTGGCTAGTGGTTTCCCAGAGTTTCTATCCACTTAGCATTTTCACGAGCCACAGTTGTGTTGTTGGATAAAAGGGGTTATGCACAACCAACTTCCACATTTGGTCAAACAAAGCACTTGGGGAAACGACATGTCGTGAAGTTATTCTCCTTTCTGACTGGTTCAGTGATCTGAGTATGTTGGCCAGTATCACTTGAGGCTGACTCGGAGAAGGGATCACAATAAATGCACTTGGACAAATGTGTGGCTTTTCAAGTTTTTTTTAATTTTTCTCTTTGAGGGAGAAAGCAACCCAAACACTTTTTTTTTTTTCAAGAATACATTCCCAGCAGGCCCACTAGTCTAAACACGGCATTCTGATTAATATTGTATTTGTGGAACATGAGTTGAGCAGCAAAATCCACCCGTTTTTAGCCATCTCTGGGGGCGGCCATTTTGTCACTTCCGTCGACTGAAAATGACATCACAATTGCTCACCTGTTTTCTGAAGCTGAGCTGTGATTGGTTGTTACCCGAGCCCTGGCTAAAAACGGGTGGATTAACTCTTATTCCACAAACGCAATATTTATCAGAATGGCTTGTTTCAACTAGTAGGCTTGCATAGAACATATTCCTGAAAAAAAATATGTTTGGGTTGACTTCCGCTTTAATACAATTATATCATCATGCATATGTTTGTACAGTCGTGTGGGCGGTTTTCTAAAAGAGAAGAAATATATATCTTACTTTTGTCAGTTACAAGTTATTTTAGCGATGACTGAGGCAGTGTTGTCATTACCAGAGGGATACCAACATTTGTATTACATATACAGTCCATACAGACATACATGTACTTCTTCACAAATAGTCCATTCCTGACGTTTCTAGATGCTTTGTAATGTAGTCTAATATTATTCTTTCATTTGCAGGATCCTTAAGGTAGAAATGAGACCCGTCAAGCATCCTGATGATGAAATCTCCTGTTGTGATGTCTTTCCATGCTATTGACAAAAAATGCAATTAGATAAATTCAAAGTGACAACCGCAAATACAGAAAGCCTGCATACCGTAATTACATAGCTTGGGTTCAGAAGACTAGATTTAATGGTAAATTGAGATTGTTTAAATACCTGAAATGTCTGTCCGAATTAGCATTTTGAAGCAATGTTAGCTTTTTTTAATACTTGGTGTAAAGAAAGATGTAACCAAATCCCAACACCCATGCAGGCTGTAACCACTACTGTTTTATTCCTATATTAATCATCAGAGCACTGACCTTGTAAATCATGAGGAATATCATCCTTTCCATCCAAGCATGTGACCGGGCAGGAGAGGAATGGACTTGATGGCTTGTTACACCTAAAGCAAATCAAAATGCAGTTGTTATAAGCAGACAGCAGCATATTCATTTTTGATTTGAGTTGTTTTCAGTAACAAGAGTTGTGAACCCACTTATAATTCTCAACAACATGGAGGTCAGCCTTAAGCGAAGGAAGGAACAGTTGCAGAACTTCTGGGTTGGCCAGGAGCTCAGGCGGAGTTCCTCCGATCGAAATCAGCCACTTGAGAAAGTCATCATCTGATAAGTCACTTCTCTTTGGGGCGTGGATGCGAGTCTCAGACTATAAAGATACAATGACGAGACAAAACGATTTGACATCCAGTTCTAAATATTAAACAGTAAAGAACAATACCACAAAATGAATTTCTTCGGAATGAAATCCAAATCCAATCAATATTTTGTTTGTGATACTCATTTTAATCCCTCAAGGGGAAATTCAACTTACATTCGGCTCTATTTTTAACAATATGAACAAAGTAAGAACAAAAACGTATGCTGTAAAACGTAATTTGATCTGACCGCCCCTTACATAAGGTGCAGATGCACCAGACAGGAAAATGTGAACTGGTTCAATGTTGTGGAGTTTCTTCAGTGCATCTGCAACAGCATAGCTTGTATAAGCACCAAAACTAAGACAAATCAGAAAGGTAAACAACATGGCATAAGTTCTGTATAATTTTACTAGATACTGTAAGAAGAAACATGTATGTTGTCTCGCTCTCGTACCTGTGGCCAAAGAGAGCAAATGGCTTTTCTTTCAGCATTGGCAATAACAAATGAACAACCTCATCCACAACCTGCTGCATGTTCTCAAAGAAAGGCTCTTTGGCACGACTTTCCCGTCCAGGAAGTTTGACAGCAAACACTGAAAGTAAAGGAATACTATGATTTAGGCAGAGGTACCTGATGTACTTCTTACTTTCTAGAATGGGTCTCGCACATTACTAAAATACAGTAGTTAAAAAAATTCACAATGCCTGTCCTGCATAAATAAAGATAATTTAGTCACAAAGGCAAATTTACATCTTTGTACGGATTGCTTTGTTTTGGTTCCGAAAATACATATTATTCTGCTGCTGCTCAGTACAGGGGCAAATCGATTGGTTGTTTGTAAAATACAGTATATATAAGAGAGCGTGCAATTGCTTTGTATATATTAACATAAACAGATAGATTGATTTGAGTGTGTACATAAATCAAAGGTAACTTGGTCCTCGGACCCTTCGACTTTATGAGGCCCTTGGATGATAAGGTTTGCACACCCTGATTGACAACATAAAAGAGAGAAATGAATCCTAAGACTATACCGCAAGACACTTGCAAAATCACACAGGGAATTATTATGCAAAACAATAGATCAATTATTTCTATATAGAACACTGACAATGTTGATATTATATGGCTACCTTCTATAGCGCTGTTCAGGACGTTCCCCCAGCGTGCATAATGTATGGAGCCACCACCTGCCCAAGGGAAGCAGATCAACCTGGCAACAGCATCTGGCCTTTTCTTGAAACAATTGATCAACTTTTCCATCCTGGATTTGCAAAAGTATGAGGACTCACAGGTATTCGTGCCTGTGTTGCCCCAGCATGAAGGAAAGCGGCTGACTCCACGATCCAAACACAATATAACAAATACAAAAGTAAAAGTAGGTTATACGGCAAAGGTCCAGCTATTACAATTCCGGGATTTTCTTCTACGATTGTGTTTTACTGCTATCGTTTTGACAGGTAGAGACATCTATGGTGTGGCGTGAGCATGTCAATACGGAATAGTCTTGCACACAAGTTGCTAAAAAGCCAATACTGTGTGGATCGATACTCATCGAGGGTGTGAAGTAGGGAGGTATAAAATTAAAGGCGATATATTTCTAAATTCAAAACACAAAAGTTGGGAGGAAGTGACGTTTATTCCTCTCGTTGGTATTTCCTGACGGGGTTCCCTAGGTGGCAACGGGAGCCTGACTTTTGTGTCAAGTCAAGCCTATACACCATATTTAAAACTCGGAAACAGTAAACTCTTATTTTGTCATTGAGGCTGAATAACCTCGTTCATAATTTTAAACGAGGACATTGATGTAAAATTACATTGGGGAAAAAATAAACATACAATTTCTTCCTCCTCTCCCAAAAGTGTTTTTCAGGAATGAGATAAAACAGTCAGTGTCTGACTGTAGTTTAAATTATTTTGAAGGACTATTTCGGAAACACAACTTGCCACTCTTTGCTAGCTTGATCGCAGGATAGACGAGTGCGCTGCCTAATATACATTCACACACTGGACTGACTCACGCGGCTGTCGAGGCAGATTTCGGGCTAGGGAAACCTTGGTATCGTCTAATATATAAAAACACCTGTCGCGCAAAATAACAAGCAGACGGCATCAAAAATTGGGTAAATATTAATTTGAGTCTTGTCTGTCGTGTTGTCACTTCGTCGTTAATGACGATGGCTAAAGCTAACTAATGTTACCGCAGTTTGTTGAGTGTTAGCGGCTAACACTCAGTCAGCCATATCGAGCCAACTCCGCTTGTGATCGACGCAAACTTGTTGAGAATATTGTCATTCTTTCCTTTCAGATTGACCCGGAAGAAATTCCAAAGAGGTAAGCGGGGATATTTGGATGACTCGAGCTTACTTTGGGGAAAGCAGCGAAGAGAACTACCGGCCAAGTGAACCCTCCTCCCCAGCGGCCCGGTTCCACATCAGCTGGGGCAACCGGGAGGCAGCGTTTGGACCTTCCGTGAAAGACGTTCTCTGAGCAGGGAGGGTTGATCTCTGGGTGCCGGGTCATCCGGGGAGAGAACTCATGAATGGAAAGCGGAACAACAGGTGGGTTGTCTTGCGTGGTCGTCGATCGCAGCTATTATCGCATAATTACAATTAATTACAGGGGGTTTCCAGCATATAAAATGTTCATGAGGCCACCTCCAGCTCTAAAAGCACTAACAGTGACATCACTAAAATTGTTCTTTAAAAAAAATAATAAATAAACATTTGAATTGCAGTTGCACTAGTGGGGCTTTAGAAAACAGGTGGATCTATTAATGTCACTCCTAAACATTTGACGGATTTTCTCTGCTAATATGTCAAACATGTAAATATTGCTTCCTTTGGAACCAAGTACTTTTAGTTTCGCAGTGGAGAAAACGAGCGTTATAACTTAGGTTTTTGTTTTTTTAGGAAGTGAAGTTGAAATGTGAAATAAAGCTTTAACTTTTCAAGGTGGGGTGGTGAGAAGTGTCTTAGGAGAAATAAAATGGAAAGCACAACAAAATACATGTACATATTTCACAGCAGGTTTTCGGCTGTTTTCCGGTGTCTATTGTATATTGTGTTTTGTGTTAATTTATTGCTTTCACTTGTTGTATTATTGCTAAATTGTTGTTGTATGTAAAGTGCTTTGTTACAGCTGTAGCTGTTGTGAAATGCGCTGTATAAATAAAATTGTAAAGTGAAAAAAAAAACTGATTTATCATGCCATATCGTCAGCCTCTTAAAATAATGGCCTAAATCATATTTTGACTAATATATACGTATCCTTGAGCATCTCCTCAGGATACTGGCCACCTCTGTTAAAATCGGCTACATACTCTGTTAAACACATTATTCAATTCTATCCATGAAATAAAGTAGTAAATATAATATAGGTATTTAGTTAAGTTATGCGTATTTGGTTCATTATTTTTGTGTGGAAAAAATGACTCAGCTCATTCTTTTTAGGAAGGTGATGATCTGGATGTTATAGTTTTTATCATATAGTTTGTATCATTTAAAGAAATCAGAGGTATGACGTGATGTATGACTCAATAGCCAGTGCTTGTCTCTCAGCTTTCACACAACCGTAGCCAACAAGCTACAAGTGTTTATTTAATCTGTGTGAGTAAATGAACGCGTGAAAGAGAGAGCCTAAACCAGTTTTTCGGCACTCTTAGGCTGTCGAAGGCAGGTGTTGTGAAC
Organism: Filicampus tigris; assembly: GCF_054856515.1. Taxonomy (NCBI): domain Eukaryota; kingdom Metazoa; phylum Chordata; class Actinopteri; order Syngnathiformes; family Syngnathidae; genus Filicampus; species Filicampus tigris. The sequence goes on along the minus strand of NC_141234.1, from coordinate 9,458,218 downwards.
CCGTCAGGTGGGCCTGAGAGCCTGACTTCACTTTGACAGCTGTGTGTGTGTTCCTTTTCAGCTACTGCCATAGTAACCCAAACTATTGAATAGTGGTCAGTTAACTGCTTCCTGCTTTAATTACACACCGACTGAGCATGTCAGGTCATTAGTCAGTTTACGTTGTTGCCAAGGGGCACAATTTGTGAGTCGCAGCTTTGTGTGTTATTGATGTTTGCAACAGTTCTGGACTGACCTATATTGGTTTTGCTCATACATCAAGGGAAGCTTTTGCGGACTACATGAAATGACTTGACCGACCAGAAGAAGAAAAAAAAAAAAAAGTCACTCTTGGCATGGTTGAGAAGTAGCCACATGAAGGGCGTCAATGTGGGAGCATAAGAGCAAAAAAAATATTTTTTTTCCTAGCTCTCTTGTCTGTATTGTGTTGCAGGAGCCGCTAGTGCCCAAGCCCTTTTTTCATTGCCACAGCGCCCCGGCTATGGCACCGTCGGGAAGCCCATCAAGCTTCTCGCCAACTGTTTCCAGGTTGATATCCCCAAGATCGATGTCTACCTCTACGAGGTCGACATCAAACCTGACAAATGTCCCCGTCGGGTCAACAGGTATAGCAGAGGAGCCATTCTCGCGCTTAATCCCTGATCCTTCAATCCATAACTCTGTTTGGTTTCCACAGAGAGGTGGTGGACTCCATGGTTAAGCATTTCAAGGTGACCATCTTTGGTGACCATCTTCCAGTTTATGATGGGAAGAGAAGCCTCTACACAGCAAACCCACTTCCTGTGGCCACTGGTGGGGTAAGAGTAGTCATTCATATTCATGTTGTGGTTCTGACCGACACGTCGACAACTGCAGAGTGAAGGCGTTGTCCCTTGACTTAGGCTGGCTGAGAAAAAAATATCTTATAGCACAAACAGACCATAAATAAGATGTTAAAAGGAACACACTATAATTTAGAAACAATTGTTCATATTTGCCTGTATTAACTCATTCACTGCCATTGACGTATTTATTTGTCTTTTCACAGTCCAGACATTCAATCCCAGGAACTCATTCATATTTTTTTCAAAAATGTTTTCAAACGTTAGGGTAAAAGAGGGTCTGAAAATATCTCGCAGTGAATGAGTTGTGAATTGTCAAAGGCATACCATAAAAAGACTTCTTTCTCAGGTTGATTTGGACGTCACCCTCCCAGGCGAAGGTGGCAAGGACCGCCCATTTAAAGTCAGCGTGAGGTTTGTATCATTGGTCAGCTGGCATCTGCTGCACGAGGTTCTAATGGGACGCGGTGTAGCCGAACCGCTGGACCTTGAGAAACCCGTGAGCACCAACCCGGTTCACGCCGTTGATGTCGTTCTTCGTCACCTGCCCTCCATGAAGTAAGGCCTCCCGCCTGGAAATGTGCACGGACATGTTTTTACCACTTCCGGTCCTGTTTTTAAATACTTTCTTTGGTCAGGTACACCCCCGTCGGACGATCCTTCTTCTCCTCCCCAGAGGGTTACGACCACCCGCTTGGCGGAGGAAGAGAGGTTTGGTTTGGATTTCATCAATCCGTACGGCCGGCGATGTGGAAGATGATGCTCAATATTGATGGTGAGAAAGCAGAACATTTTGAGAATGCTGTCCTTTTTTTTTTTTCCAAAATAGTTTTAACCGTTTAGGGAACTTTTAGATAACTTGTGACTGTGAAATCAAATGCTGCCTTTTGCCTCTTGGAACACAACATGGCATGGTGAGGATGTCCTGGTTTAGTCTACACGGCTTCATTTGTTGATCTTTTTTGGGTCACACACGTTTTTTTTTTGTTTTGTTTTTTAAATTCAAATATGCTTTTTTTTTTTTTTTTTTTTCCCCTTTACATGAGTATCTAATCATGGGGTCGTTTCAAGCCAAAATAGAATAATATAATTAACAATGTATATTTTGACTCTTTGTCAACCATCTGTGCAATCATTTCTTCAAATAAACACTCCTATCTGGGTTCACAGTACATTAAATAAACTATGCCCTTGTCCTTTATTTCAGTGTCAGCCACAGCTTTTTATAAAGCCCAGCCGGTCATCCAGTTCATGTGTGAGGTCCTGGACATTCACAACATTGATGAGCAGCCACGCCCACTCACCGATTCCCACAGGGTCAAATTTACCAAAGAAATCAAAGGTGCTGAACCATTCCAGTAATGCCAACCTTTTTTTTTTTTTTTTTTTTTGAAATATTCTTAACACACAATTGTCTCACTATATTTCCAGGTCTGAAAGTAGAAGTGACACACTGTGGAACCATGCGTAGAAAATATCGAGTTTGCAATGTAACACGGCGCCCCGCAAGCCTCCAAACGTATGATTTTAAATTGGAAAAAATACTCCACAAATTGTTGGAAAACTAAACCGGACGTACCTAACGAGTCATTGCATCCTTGAAATCCTCAGTTTTCCTTTGCAACTGGAGAACGGTCAGACGGTCGAACGCACAGTGGCGCAGTACTTCCGAGAGAAATACAACCTGCATCTCAAGTATCCCCACCTGCCTTGTCTGCAGGTGGGCCAAGAACAGAAACACACCTACCTGCCACTCGAGGTAACTCAAAATGAAAATTTACATGGCTTCCTCAGGTTATGCTAGGACATTTCATTGTTACAGACAGTGAAAATATGGCACACGTTTTTCAGGTATGCAATGTTGTTGCCGGTCAGCGCTGCATTAAAAAGCTGACAGACAACCAAACATCCACCATGATAAAAGCAACAGCCCGTTCTGCCCCAGACAGACAGGAGGAGATCAGCCGGCTGGTAAATATCCCCCCGTGGAAGGAAACCTTTTGCCGTTTGTTTACTTACCATCTTTTCTCTCCTCTCAGGTGCGCAGCGCTAATTATGACGCCGACCCATTTGTCCAAGAGTTCCAGTTCCACATACGTGATGAGATGGCTCAGGTGACGGGCCGCGTCCTGCCGGCCCCCATGCTGCAATATGGCGGCAGGGTGAGCGCCGAACCCTATATGGTACTTACCACACATCATTTGCATGTTTTTCTTTCAGTGCACATTGTAGACTAACAATCTGGACTACTCACCGGGAAAAAAAAAGCTTCTATTCTTTTGAGAACGCTTGATATTTTCAAAAAGCAGTTTCATATCGAGCTTTAACTTCATTAAAGCGAAAGTCAACCCAAACATATTTTTTTCAAGAATATGTTCAATGCAAGCCCACTAGTTGAAACGAGTCATTCTGATAAATATTGCGTTTGTGGAATAAGTGTTAAATCCACTCATTTTTAGCCATCTCTGGGGGCGGCCATTTTGTCTTCTGTCGCATGAAAATGACATCACAACTGCTCACAACGACCAATCACGGCTCAGATTCAGAAAACAGGTCAGCTGTGATTGGTCGTTGTGAGAAGTTGTGATGTCATTTTCAGAAGACAAAATGGCCGCCCCCAGAAATGGCTAAGAACGAGTGCATTTTGCTGCTTAATTTGTATTCCACAAACGCAAAATTAATCAGAATGCCGTGTTTAGACTAGTGGGCCTGCTGGGAATGTATTCTTGAAAAAAAAAAAAACCAATTGTTTGGGTTGTTTTCCACTTTAAAGAGGAAAAAAAAACAAAACTGAAAAGCCACACATTTGTCCAAGTGCATTTATTGTGATCCCTTTTCCGAGTGGGCCTGCTGGGAACATATTCTTAAAAAAAATATGTTTGGGTTGACATCTGCTTTAAGTTAAAATATACGTTTCCATAATTTACCTTTCACCTCCTGCAATGTCATCATCTCTTGAATTGGTGAGCTTTTGAACCGTACTTCCTGCTTATTGCCTAAATCTTGCTCTACTGCAGTGTTTCTCAACCTTCATTGAGCCAAGGCACATATTTCACATCGGGAAAAAAAAAATAGAAAAATATATTTTTGGTCAAAATAATAGACATTGGATCATTTCCCGCCGGACACCTGACGATCTCCCACGGCACACAGGTTGACAATCACTGCTCTGCTGTATGCGTCTGTGTACTTGCCACACCCAGCAGATCAACCCTGCACTGTCATTGCAGAACCGCACAGTGGCCACGCCCAGTCACGGGGTGTGGGACATGAGGGGCAAGCAGTTCCACACCGGAGTGGAGATCAAAATATGGGCCATTGCCTGTTTCGCCACCCAGAGGCAGTGTCGTGAGGAGATTCTAAAGTATGTTGGCTTGCTGCTTTTTAGCACCTCATTAATATGAACTATCTGTGGAGTAACTTTTTTTTTTTTTTTTTTTTTTTTTTTTTTTAGGAGCTTTACTGATCAGCTGCGGAAAATCTCCAAAGATGCCGGCATGCCAATTCAGGGTCAACCCTGTTTCTGTAAATATGCCCAAGGCGCTGACAGTGTGGAGCCCATGTTCAGACACCTGAAGAACACGTATCTGGGGCTGCAGCTAATCATCGTTATCCTCCCTGGAAAAACGCCCGTCTACGGTATAAAAAAATTATCTACGCTAACTGTCATAGCTCGAATGAGAAAATGACTTGTAGGCTTGCGCGGTAACAGCAATGTGGCTTTGGCCGAACGTCAACATTCCATTTGTCATGCACAGCTGAGGTGAAGCGGGTTGGAGACACCCTCCTTGGCATGGCCACGCAGTGTGTGCAGGTGAAAAACGTTGTCAAGACCTCACCACAGACATTGTCCAACCTCTGCCTCAAGATCAACGTCAAACTGGGAGGCATCAACAACATCCTGGTTCCTCACCAACGGTAAAGTCAACACGTGCAGTGCGAAGATGCATGACAGCATGTTGACATGACCGTAAGACAACTCGGAGTAATTTGATTATTTTAATAATCAGATCTGACTTGCTTAAAAGCACTTCAGGAGTGAAGGTTGTAAACAGGCCCATTGTGCAGCAGGCCAATTTGTTCCGAAGATAATTTTGTGTCGTCTCATCCGCCCAGACCCTCCGTCTTCCAGCAGCCAATCATATTCCTCGGAGCGGACGTCACTCATCCTCCAGCAGGAGATGGGAAGAAGCCGTCAATCGCAGCGGTGTGGTAACAAGTTCAACAAAATGTTTTCGCAGACACTAAAACGAAGCACAATTCAATGCGTTTCGCTCCGCAGGTTGTCGGCAGCATGGACGCCCACCCCAGCAGGTACTGCGCCACCGTGCGAGTCCAGAGGCCCAGACAGGAAGTCATTCAAGACTTGGCCTCCATGGTGCGAGAGCTCTTGATCCAGTTCTACAAATCGACACGCTACAAGCCAACAAGAATTATCTTTTACAGGGACGGGGTGTCCGAGGGCCAGTTCAGACAGGTAAACAACATGATGTATCTGTTATATGTAAGAGTGGACATCCTCATTGGAATGACTCATTGACAAATATGTTCCGTGTAGGTGCTCTATTATGAGCTTCTCGCTATCAGAGAGGCATGCATCAGTCTTGAGAAGGAATACCAGCCAGGAATTACCTACATTGTTGTACAAAAACGACATCACACACGCCTCTTCTGTGCCGATCGCAATGAGCGGGTGAGTATCCTTTTAAAAAGGGAGTCAACCCAAAGTTGTTTTTTTTTCCAGAATATGTTCTGTGCAGGCCCACTAGTTGAGACAAGGCATTCTGATTAATTGCATTTGTGGAATATGAGTAAAGCAGCAATATCCACCTTTTTTTTAACCATCTCAGGGGGCGGGGCTATTTTGTCACTTCTGTCGACTGAAAATGACATCACAGATGCTCAGGGCTCAGGTAACGACCAATCATGGCTCAGCTTCAGAAAACAGGTCAGCCGTGATTGGTCGTTACCTAAGCTAAGTAGCTGTGATGTCATTTTCAGTTGACAGAAGTGACAAAATAGCCCCGCCCCCTGAGATGGCTAAAAACGCGTGGATTAACTCTTATTCCACAAACGCAATATTGATCGAAATGCCTTGTTTCGACTAGTGGGCCTGCATAGAACATATTCTTGGAAAAAAATCTCTTTGGGTTGAGAAACTGCTGACGCCGTGGTTGATTTCTGATTTTTGACAGGTTGGAAGAAGCGGAAACATTCCCGCAGGCACGACAGTGGACACGGACATCACCCACCCTCACGAGTTTGACTTTTACCTCTGCAGTCACGCTGGAATCCAGGTAAGCTTGTCAAGACCACGCACGTTCACTGCTGAAATTCTCTCCCACGCATGACTGAATGTGAGGAAGTTTCAGTGCAAGGTGCAAGGAGATTTCAGTTAATGAAAAGCCTGCCACGAATAGGGACAATCTGCCTGTAATGGATGTCTCCCACTCACATTTTTTTTATAATTACCTATAGTAACCACAAGAGGGCAGCAAAGCACTTCATTAAGCTCCTCAACTCACATCAACATAGTTCCTTGCCAAAGCCAAGTACTTTTTTCATCTGCGGTGAACTCGTCTCTTTGTTTACGTCGGGTACAGGGCACAAGCAGGCCGTCCCACTACCACGTGCTGTGGGACGACAACTGTTTCACTGCCGACGAGTTCCAGCTCCTCACCTACCAGCTGTGCCACACGTACGTCCGCTGCACGCGCTCCGTCTCCATCCCGGCACCCGCCTACTACGCCCACCTGGTGGCCTTCCGCGCACGCTACCACCTGGTGGACAAAGAACACGACAGGTAAAGATTCATTTGTCCACTTCCAAGAAAACCTGTTACATTAAAAAAAAAAAAAAAATCAATGACGATGGACTCCATCTTTTTTTTGGTGGACTCCATTCCTGGTGGCAGTGCGGAGGGCAGCCACATCTCAGGGCAGAGTAACGGCAGGGATCCTCTGGCGCTGGCCAAGGCCGTTCAGATCCACCACGACACGCTGAGGACCATGTACTTCGCCTGAACGCGCCGAGAGAACAGATGCACGCAAGTTGAAGCCAGCCGAGCGTTTGCGTGGTACTTGCGTCTCCTCCGTTGTGCGTCAGGGTTGAGCATTCTCCTTTTGTAAAAGCTCATTAAGCGTCACAGCTCAGATTTTTACACGAGCTCGGTATGCGTTTGTACGTTGAAGACGATAGGGAAACCCAAAGCGCCTCACGATGTTCATTCGAGACCCGGTTCGGGCTAACGAGTCCTGGTTTGTCATGTTGACGGTTTTACATAATTCTCGTGTGTTTTAAACGGCAAGCTGCCTTAACGTGGACACGAGTCAGCCAGTCAGTTGAATGACACATATTGAAAGATGACTTACAGCCATCCCATGATGCCTTACTGTGAAGTGCATAATCTTAGACTGTTATTTATCTTGTAGGTCAGCTGGTGTGTGATGTAGAGTAATCACAAAAAGTTGGGGGTCTTCATGCGTTTTCGGTTCAACGTGAAAGTTCACCCTAACTTTTTGTGAGACGTGTGTTTTGTTTTCTTTTAAAAAAAAAAAAAAAAAATCCACACTTATTTGCAGAATTAGGGCAAAGATGTCTGTCGGGCTTACCTCAGGGTGTCCTTCAGTGCAATAAGGTTCCGTGATGAGCGATTAGTTTTGTTTTGTTTGTCTTCAGGAAGTTTGTTTGGGATCATGCAGCAGGATGCAAAAGTATACGGTGTGTGAAGGGATACTACTGAAGTGCCTGATGGGATTAGAGAGTGCAATGTTTGCGTGGAAATAAGGTTTGTCATAAGCATGTCGGTTTGAAACGTTCTCTTAGCCTCACAGCAGAGCCACCACAGTCACAGGAACTCAACTTTAGCTGCTGCTAGTTAAAGAATGATGTAGACTTTTCTTGAAAATGCATATTATAGACTATATATTAATACAGAGGGACTTGAAACTTATTATATATTCAACTGCACTTAAGGGTCATTTGCCTGCATTTAAAGCATCTTTAGTCATGTAAATAGTCGCCCAGTTCACATTAATGGAGTGTCCTGATGAGATGTGACCACTCATTGCGTTTACTTGAAAAACAGTCAAAAATAAGCCTTTACATCTAAAAGAGCTTGGGCTTAACTGGACATCTGTATTTTTCCTCTCACAAGTCCAAAGATTGAGGCATATTTATATTATAAGGTATTTGTGTAATAGAGTAATCCGTTTTTTGGAGGGAAGCACTGAGACCTGCAAAGTGTCATCTGTAGTGAAACATCTCCATACTCAGTCGAAGGTTTGTCCTCTGTGCCTTTTTGTGATGGTGCTGAAGCAAAAAAAAAAAAAAGCAGAAAATCAAAGATCTATCCTCTCCGTTTAATCACGACAATACTGTAAGGTGTTTTTGTACTTTGTGAGTGTGTGCCTCTGTCATATGCCAAGAACAAACAAACAAAAAAAAAATGCAGATTTGATCTGTTTTGGAGCTGACAGGACCAAATGATGTGACGGGGGAAGTGTTCAGTGGATGGGCAATGTCAATCACAATCTACATACATAAAAGTAGTTCAACACAAACCTCATGCCGCGTGTTTATTAGACGTGATTCTGTAGCCCCTCATCAGTTTACTGCCTGATTGATGTGCACATTGTTTGGAAAGCAATAATAAAACAGCCGTCAAGTATCTGTGAATCCACTTTATTTTCTCTTGATCCATTTTTGTTTTAAATTTCGTGATTTTGAGATGTTTACAGTCATAAGTCAGTCTCTCAGAAAAAAAAAAAAGTGAATACAATACCTGTCGTTGGCTGCATATCACACCTAATTGACAATGTTCCCGTTTTGCTGTTTTTCGCTAGTCGAGACTGTTTTGTCTTAACACTTGCCTGGTCCTAATTTAAGCCTTTTATTTAGTTTTCATATTTAATTTTTGTAATAAATTCATGTTAAAAACAAAAAAGTGTATTGTTTTGGTGGTGATAACTTGCTAAATGCAATTAAAATGTGCTCTTACGAATGGCCATTTCCTTGCTTGTTTCTTCAAACCTGGTTACAAGGCATTTGCATTGCACTTGCATGCTATAAATGAAACGATAACCAATTATGTGGATCGCTGTCACTGCCTTCTGGTGTGGTGCTAATAAAGTCTGATATATGACTCTCTGGCATATTTGATCGGGTTAAATGGTATAGTATCGATAAACCTACAGTTGATTTATTACTGTAATTGAATATTACATAAAGTACACAAAAGGTAATGAAAGTCTGGTGAACAAATATACTTACATTATCAGACAGTTATCTACACTATTGTCCATATTGGACACTGACACAATTCTCTTCTTTTTGGCTAGGAACACAATCACAATGGATTTGAATTTAAATGAAAAAAGATTTACTTTAACTGCAGTGTCACATTTAATTTGAGGGCATTTAAATCCAAAGATTACAGCCGTTTTTTATACATGCCTACCACTTTTTCGGGACAAATTAAACAATCATAAATCAAACTAACTATTTCACCCCTGGTTGTGACACTAGGTGTCTACTGCAACTGTTTTCACTTCCTGTTTGCTCTTGGGGCATTTTGTCTTCAGCAGCAAGTGAAATGCATGCATCGGATTCAGGTCAGGCTATATTGCATAACACAAGTCAAGTCTTATGTTGACCGCCGCCTGAGATAAACGAATAAATGAAATGAAAATAAAAAGACAAATGTTTTTCTTTACAATAATTTCAATGTGCTCCTACCAGTCTAAACATTGTATTCCGTTTAATGCGTTTGTGGAACATGAATTAATTTAGCCGAAAAGTCCACCTAGTTTTATCCAACTCAGGGGGCGGCCATTTTGTCTTGCTCCGATACATGGTGGCGACTGAAAATGACATCACAGTAACGACGGCTCAACTTGTTAACGTCACACGACCAAACCCAGCAAACAGGTAAGGCACAACGGCACTAATGTCGTGATAATATTAAATATAGGCACGGACGTATAAATCATATTCATCACATATGTTTGGGTTAGTTTACACATATTTTATTTTGGAACGTTTGTTTCATACACACACAAAGAGAGGCTTTGTTAGTGTTCTGGTCGACATACTAATGAAGACAGTCCCACGTACATAAACTAGCAACAGAAGAGAAAACTTATACTTTTAACAAGTACTTGTACTGTACAGTAATACATTAAATAACCCAGGTAGTCTTTGACAGAAAAAAAATTGTGTTTATCACTTATGAGGTAAAATGAATGTGATTAAATTAAAACACCAGCAGCATTTAAACCCAAGTAGGATCCATTCTTATCATAATTCTATTGTTAATTCATATCAACAATTTTTATGTAATGAACTAATGTACACATTTCAACTGTCCAGCTGTCATCATAATGACACACAAATATACATGTTTAAGTCACAGACTGTGCCAGTACGTAGTGTACTGCCATAAAGGCATTTTATTTGTATACAGCCTCCACAAAGGAAGGTGACATTTCCTAATTAACGCCAGGAAATGGCAGTTATCAATAGTGTATGTTCTTTCACATCAGTTTATAACATCATGACGCTGATGAGCAATGTTTGTATGTACACATCGCACGTGGCCTGTGCTTATGAATTGAATTTAGATTAACAATAGTACACATTGCAGTATCTGCTTCCTGTTTCAAACAGCCCTCTTATTTTTAATTGCTTTGTCCCTTACGAAACACTGTTTGATTAAACCCTCAAGCAGGCAGCAGTACTTGAAGTGCCCCTGATGGATAAAGGGAACCAGAGGGCCTTTTAAGTATTACACAAACTCCCTCCCTTATATATATATACCACTGTATTAATTAACTAGTTTACACTTAATTAGCAAGTATAATACTCACAAAAAGTTGTGGATATTTAGGTGAAATTTCCGGATGAACCTAAATTGCACTTTGACATTTAAAAGGTGAGCTTTATTTTGGCATTTGCTAAATATTATAATGCATAATATCCAGATGTTTCAGTACTTCTGAAGTTCTAGTGTCTTTGGTTCATCTTAAAATTATAGCCAAAAGCTGAATATGAAGTACATGTATGTGAATATATCGTTTTTGTGAGTAGCAGGGTCAAAATAGCTTTGACGTTTTCATTACAGTTGGTTTTTGTTTTCTTTTGACTTGTTTTTAAATTCAGTTAGTTTTTATTAGTTCTTAGAGCAGGTTTGTTAGTTGTTTTTTTTAATGCTTTGTTTTAATTTAGTTTTTGTTAGTTCTTAGCATTAGTTTTAGCTTTATATAGAGAGTATTTGTAGAGTGCACGATCAAAAAAGTCACAATAAATATATGTAAATAAGAAAATATAAGTACATGTAATGAAGTAAACTACAATTCCCAAACGACTGTTCCACCTTCCTTATTTGGTATGACCAAACAGTAATACCAAAACAGATACGTTTAACCCAAAACAAACCTGAAAACTCACGTATGAAATTAATTGACAAGGGTGAAAACAAAGGACATTTTCCCTATAATTATTGTTATTTTTAGCTAGTTTCATAAACGTGAAATGTAGTTTCATTTAATTTTTTCAAAAAGCTCTCTCATTTTCATTTTTTATTCATTAAGCAAAATGTTTTTTAAATTGGTTATTTTGTTAGTTTTCGTGAACTATAATGAACTTGGTGAGTAGTGTACATGACACAAGACATCGTACGAACTTCCTTGGCCGATGCTATTGTCCTCGGTGGTCACCCGCACCTCAGGATGTGCAGCTTTGCCACGACATTCTTAAAGCAATGTTTTAGCATGCTCCTAACAGCGGCTGACGAGAAGTAGAAAATAAAAGGATCCAGGCAGGCGTTGAGGGTGCTCGAGAGCAATGCCACATTCCTCCAGTCCTCGCTCTCCTGGCGCGCGAAGCCCACCACGTGGGAGGCGTTGTAAGGCCCGAAGCAGACGGCGAACACCACCAGGGTACCGAGGGCCAGCCCGATGGCCCGCAGCCTCCGCCGCCTGCTGATGTTGGGGAGACGCGACAGGATGAGGATGAAGTTGACGTAGCAGAAGCAGCAGATGACGAAGGGGACACAGAAGAGGACCAAGAAGAGCTCCAGGCGGACCGGCAGAAGGATTTTGAGCTCGGCTTCGGTGAAATTCAAGTAGCAGGTGGACGGGGGCTTGGCGGCGTGGTTTTGCCACTGGGCGTAAGGCATGATGTAGACGATGCTGAGATTCAAGGAGGTCACCGCCCAGAAGAGCACACAGGCCGCCACGGCGTAGCGCGGCCTGCGACACAGGGCGTACCTGAGGGGGTAGGCCACGCCCAAGTAGCGCTCCACACCCACGGCGGTGAGCAGCAGGGTGCTGTTGTAGATGGTGACGTAGAAGACGAAGCCGGTAAATGGACATAGCGGGAAGGGCAGCACCCAAGCCATGTTGTCTGAGGCCTCCTTCATTTTGAAGGGCAGGAAAGCCAAGAAAATGAGGTCAGAGATGGTGAGGTTGAGGAGGAGCACGTCGATGGGCGCCGCCCGGGTGCGCACCTTGCGGCAGAAGGTGCAGAATGCCAGGATGTTGGCGGGAACCCCCATCAGGAAGGTGAAGAAGTAGACAGATAGCAGAAGGTGGAGCATGCCACTCTCTGACACACACTGTCGAACGCAACACCGTGGTCGTTACTAGTGATACCAATACACACAGTTGCATTTCACTGCCGCACTTTAAAAAGAAACACAATCAGACACACTCCATGTCATCACAAATTATATTATTGTTACATTACATTCACACGATATAAAAACATACAATAATGACACAATGAAATACAAACAGAAAGAATCAAACATCTCAGCTCATCCGAACGGCACTAAAATGAGTCGTTTTTCGCAGAGGATAAAGAATATATGACTGAGTGAGTACTATTATGCTGACTTTCTGCAGCTGTTGTTGCACCAACTGTGTGTAATCGGTTGTGAAAGGGTTATAGCCCTGCAACATAGATGCTAATTAGCATTGAGCTAGCAGACTGAAATGCATGTGTAATGTCGTGTCATAATATGATATCATATAATATACCTGCCTCTTTTAACAGCATCTGCACATATACTGAGTAAATGTTGTTGATGTTGTATAATTGAAGTATATATGAATAACTGTTTTCCAAAATAAATCCATCCAAAAATGACATTTATTAGCCCAGTCCTGCAACATTAATGTTATCATGTTAAAAATCTTAGCTGTTTTATTGCAGAATGCTAATAGCAATAGCAATGTTTTAACTAATACCCTGTATTACAAATAATACATATAGCACATAGAATTATGCCTACCTGACCACTGTCAAACATGATGCTTCAGTCTCTCCATCACTGTGTGACTGTTGTTCCAACACGCTTTCTTTCACACATCATAAGAAGTATATCACGCTCATTATCTCCTATCTCACCTTAACCGGCGGAAATTTAATATGCTTTCGGACACAATATTTGACGGGCCCACGCTCTCCAAACATCATAACCCCGCAACCGCTTCCAAGGCAACATTGTTACATGGAAATTGACTTCAATTCGTCGGAATCGCTCAAACGTTAAAGGTCTTGGAAGACATAAATAAATATAGCTATGAGTCAATAAAGTGGTGGAAATGAAATTTTACCAATGGTGAATATTACAATGCGGTATATTTATGAAAGGGTGTTTTAATGAGCTAGTTTCCCCTAAATCGTTAGCGTAATAGTATGATTGCCCAAGTCATTGTTAACTTAATTGTTACGCGTGCTTGCTAAAAATAAAAAATGTTTTTCTTCCTGTCGTAACTCAAAACATCTATACCTCAATTGATCTTTCTACATTGAAATGAATGTAAATGTCATTAATCCATTCTGGCCTACCCAAAAAAGCAACACAATTGTTTGTAATGTGTTTTTAATAAGGAAAATAGCACTCTATAATATTGTACTTCATAAAAACATACAGTGGTAATACCACAATCAAATTCAGGTGTGTGACATGGCCACCAGGGGGCAGAAAAATACAGTTATTCACACAGGCGAAGAAGAGTTTTACAACTGTAAATGACTCACCAAGCTGCAGCAGTAGAGTTGTTTTTTGCAGAGGATACATAATATATACATGTGAGTATTGTTAAATTGTCTGTCTGCATGTGTTGGTGTGCATTTTGTGTTAAAAAATCCATTACCACATAGATGCTGTTTTGCATTTTGTTTTAGCATTAAGCTAGCAGAATTTGAGGCAAACTTATGTGATTGTTTTGAATACTCTCAAGTCAAAACAAAAAAAACAACAAAAACTTGTATTTTGAAGTCTCATAAGCCTTCTAATAAAGAGATAGTCAGCATAGTCATTTCATTCCTGACTCAGTTTAGGCACATCCACACCAGCTTGGCTCCCCTCGGTTATTGTAGCTGGCGACCTGACATTAGCCACAGTGTTTGGAGTGGTGCAGCGATGGCGAAACCCGTCAGCACGACTGAATCTGCTTTGCCCTCCGCAAATTCTACCCACCATCCCCCTCGACGCGGCCGGCGACAGCATCAGCATGACGACGGGCTCCAGGAAAACATTGCAGGAGCTGGTCAGCATGGCGTACGATCTCCACTCGACGTTTTCCCCCGACACGAACCCCACCACGTGCGAGGCGTTGTAGGGAGCGTAGCACACCACGAACACAGCCAGCGTGGACAGCGCCACCGCGAGGACTCGTCTCTTCCCCGCGGGCCGTAAGTTGGAACGCCACACCAGGGTGACGCAGCGCAGCGTGCAGAAGGACGACACCGTCAGAGGCAAGAGGAAGAGGACCGCGGCCATTTCTAGACGGAGGGGCAGAAGCACGGCCAGTTGGGAGGCGTCGAAATGGCCGTAGCACGCCAAAGCATCGTCCTTGACGGAGACGAAGTTGGCGCCGCCTTCTGCCACGAGGCCGACGCCCAGGTGAATCAGCACGAAGGCCCACAAGGCTGCGCTGATGAAGCACGAGATACGAGCCCGGCGGTACCGCTTGTAGGCGAGAGGGAAGGCGATGCTGACGTAGCGTCCCATCGTCACGGCCGCGATGAACAGGCAGCTTCCGTAGAGCGACGAGAAGAGGAAGAAGCTATAAGCCGGGCACACGGGAGCCGGGAGCCGCCAGTCTTGGAGCAAGGTCTCCAAAGCCTTGACGGGCAACCAGGCCACCAGGACCAGGTTGGCCAGGCAGAGGTTGAGGGCGTAGACCACGTTGGGCGTGGCGCCGCGCTTGCGGGCTTTGCGGACGTACACGGACAGAACCAGCAAGTTGGCGGGAAGGCCCAGCACGAACGTGAAGGAGTAGACCAAGAGAGCAACGCAATCCTTGACGGCCACGTGCATCGTGGGGACGCTCGGGACGGCACCACTGAGACCAACGGGAAATCCTGCCAAAACGTGCCATCTGTTAGCTATGCCTGCGCTCCAATCGTCGTCTCAAAAATCGAGTCCCCATTTAGGAAAGGGAGGCTGGCGTTCACCGAGCGACCGTCCTGACTGAGGTACCGGCGAGGAAGGCAGTGAGGCATGTTGTCGTACGCCGCATCATGGCCGCGAGATACCGATCAGAAGATGCACGCACTCATGCAGAAGTATGGGACATTTAGCAGGCACCGGACTGTAATAATTGCCCTCTGAGTGGAGGGAAAAAGCATCTGGACCTTTAAGTGAAATGATTCAGAAAAATTGAGGGTTGCATACGGTCATCTCTCGAAGGCCGAGGACGTTCAAATGAGCTCAAGGGCTATGCGCTAAAGATGACAAAATGTTAAAAATGTACAAAACGTTTGTTTTCAATTTGACTTGAGTACAGTCTCTACTTTTATTACTTGTATTTAAAGTGGAAGTCGACTCCCATTTTTTTTTTTTTTTTACTGTAATATGTTTTATGCAGGCCCACTACTCGAAACACGGCATCCTGATTATTAATTCTGCGTTGTGGAATATGAGTTAAGCAGCCAAATCACCTTTTTAGCCATCTCAGGGGGCGGCCATTTTGACAATTCTGGAAAAAAAAACAACAATCACGGCTGAGCTTCAGAAAACAGCTGAGCCGTGATTGGTCGTTACCTGAGCCTTGCGACTCCGTGATGTCATTTTCAGTCGACAGAATCGACAAAATGGCCGCCCCCTGAGATGGCTAAAAACGGGTCGTTTTGCTGCTGAACTCATTTTCCACAAGCGCCAAATTAATCAGAATGCCGTGTTTCAACTAGTGGGCCTGCTGGGAACATATTCTTGAAAAAAATACGTTTGGGTTGACGTCCACTTTAAGTGTGGGATTTGCCTCACTAAGTAAGAAATATTTGCAAAGAGACAGAGATAAAAGAAAATGAATTTTGTAGATCATTGTACTAATAATGATAATACAAACAAAAGACGATAAAGAGGATATTGCAGTTGCCATGTGATTCTAGAGGCAGTGATTAAATTAGATTTTTTTTTCTCTTGCTTTATAAATACGCTGCCGCACCGTTTGAGCAATAACAGTCTTACAAAATTACATTTTGAACATTTTGAAATCTTGGGTTCATCATCATTTAAGTATCAAGTGTTGTTTTAAGTTTCAGGTCAACAGACTAGTTTTGAACACCCACAAGGATTTTCTTGACAAAAACATTTCTTGTTATCTGCCAGTGTGCTCCAATAAAATGCCTCCACAACAAATCAGCATATTTTCTGCTCCATTTATTTCAGCACAAGCTTTTTGCTTGACACACCCACGCCTCTGTCACACGCTTTTCCACAAACACACCCATTTACTCATGACCATAAAACCATGAGATGCTCGTTCATGCTACAAATATGTCATTTTGTATCTCGAAGCCTGGCCTGGCTTCCTCCTCCATTGCATTCATTGCATTTGTGTACAAGTGTGGTTCCGGATCTTCTTGTTTTGTCTCGAATTTTAATTTAATTTACTCTATTTTTTTTTTTTGTTACACACAAAGGCATACTTAACGAACAGCTCTGTAAAAACTGAAAAACCTTCCTCGCTACTGATGCAACGACGATACTTTCTTCTCATTTGCAGACTTGAGTCAGTGAGACAAACTTATTCGCGCAATTGAGGGAAAATAAAAGATGCCGATTATATTACTCAAATGCTTATTTCCATAAATGACCTTGTTATATTTTATGGTGTCTTAGTTGCCATTTCTTTTTTGTTCACAGTTGGAAACCCGTAAAAAGACTCACTGTCACACTTGATGATACATTGGAATGGAATAAAACTCGTTCACGTTGGCATTCAACAGGTAAGTGTTTTGGGTCCCCCACTATTCTTGACATTCTCAGTTTTGAAGCTGTAGCACTGGAATATTGTAGCTGAAGAATGGCATAAATTGGAGTCACAACAAAACATGTTCAGTCCTTTCTTTTGCTGAATTTATTTATCTTAAATTTGTTGCGCAATATCTATATCACAAGAGTATATTCATAAGCTGTTTTTTTTAGTAGCGGGAACCAAATTGAACGCTGCGACAGTGATCCATAAGGTCACTCGGCGTCCATATTATAAAATCAAATGAGAACGTGGTTTCACAGTTTCTGCTTTTAAATACAGTAATGCTCAGTTTTGTCTACCCTGTTTCTGCCTGTACCTGCATATAACTATTATGTACAGTATATACGGTACGTGGGAGTCAGGATTCACATTATTCTCTTCATGCCGTAAACAGCGTCATAATGGTCAAACATTATGACGAAGCCAAACAAAGCCATCAAAGCTAACGGCATATAAAGTAATGACCTAAAGACAAACGTGAGCCTTGTATGCACACGCTCAGATGCAAGAAAAATCTTGATAACAGGCCTTGAGATAAGCCCCGGTTCAAAAACAACTTCCATACACATTCAGATGAATCGTGTCACTCAACAATTTAGCACGCCACACTTCTGGTATTCTCAAGTACAGTGGAAAAAAAAGTCCTCTTAAGATGTTAACAGCTCGACAGAATTCATGTATTTTCAAGATGTACGTAATGTTTTACGTTGTGATTTCCTTAATACTTGTGTGAAAAAAAAAAAAAAACGTGCATATTTGCGGATTAGTAGAATTCAAGGTAAAATCAGGCTTCGAGATGGCGGGTGCTCCTCCCGCTCGAGCTGGTGAGTAGGAGCAGCGGAACTTGGGTGTCATCACCGTATAATATGGGGATGAGGCGGTTGCGGATGTTGATGCAACGTTCCTCCAGGGACAAAGCGGCGCGTTTCCTGGCGTGATCTTGCGTCATTTGGTTGTGATGATGCTTCAGTCTCTGTAACGAGTGCCTGAAAGAGGAGAAAAACGCGCGGGTCAGAAGCACAGACCTAAATGAACAAATTGAATTCTAATATGCAGTCCATAAAATTATATTTTGTTCCCGAGCCTATTCTTTTCATTCCATTTTGTTAGTTAGCGTCTTGGCTGGACTGCAGGACATGGATGTTGGATTTTTAATTTTTTTTTTTTTTTTTTTGGCCAATCACATTTCAGCCTCTTCATGTCACAATCATGAATGTTGAAAGGAAGGATGAGCTCTATGTTCTCATAACTCACTGAGCTTCAGCCAGCTTTTCCTTCAGAATGGCAATTGTAGCCTGCAGCTGATTGACTTCATCAACAAGGCAACGTTGCGCCTGGAAACAGGGCGGAAAAGACGCAGTCAGACAAACAAACTTTTGTTTGTGTATTGAGATGTCTCCACCTCATCTCTGCAGAGGTCCATGCCAGGCCGGCTGGTTCTGTTCTCCAGTCGGGTGTGAGCCAGCTTCAGCGGGGCCGTCTTTGCCTTCAGATCGGCGTCCAACTTGAATATGTCTTTCTCCATGTCTGCTATCTCCCTTTCAGTCTGCAAGAGGAGAGCGCATGCAAGGCTTTCGAAACAATCCCCCACGGCGGCATGTTTAATCCCGTCGATGACGAGCTCACATTTTTCAGTTGCCACTCCAGCTCGCGGCAAGCCTGTTGCTCTTCATGATTGCGCTTACGCAGCGCAAACTCCGTGGCTCTCTGCTGGGTCTTCAACTCATTTTGCAGCTGAAGGAATTGAGGACGGCAAAATGTTAGCGCGTTGGACCCAAATGTTGCGTGCACTTAGTGGACGGTCGTGGTTTCATCACACGTACGCGGACTCTGGTGAGACTCATGTCCTCCCTCATCTGCTCGGACATCTGCATCGCTTCACGGGCCCGGGCCAAATTCAACTGGGTGAACTGGATCCACTCGTGTGGTGTACACGAACTACAGTTAATGAGAAGGAATATTTTTTTTTACGGGTGCATTATATGACGGATGGATGTTGTTTACCCCGCAGGTATTCGAGTCGGATCTGGCTTCAGGGAGATCTGGGATGACGTTATTGTAAGTTCCAGACAGGTATTATCGATATCCAGAGTTTCCACCTTGTTCTGAAGGTCAGCGGTCAGTTGCTGTCGGATTTTCTGCAAAATACTGGAAAATGAAAGTCGTGTTGTGAATTAGTGCAGCTGTATTGACTGAAAGTCCAAAGTCAGTGTGTTGCTCTTACCAGAGCTGTTCAAACGCCTGGTCTATGAGCTGCTGCAGGGTTTGCTGCGCTTTTTCGATGACATGCACCTCTTTTTTTAACTCCTTTTCCACGGGGTCGTTGACCAGCTCAAATCCTTGCCGGCCCTCCCTCAGGGTCAGGCTCTCCATGCTGACCTCGTGGGGAACAGCAGTGGCAGCCAAGGTCTCCTCGGTCCGGGTTTTAGACTTTCAGAACAAACAATCAAGTTGGGGTTATCATGGCGTTGCGTTTAAAGGGGGCATATGGAAAATAGATTTTTTTTTTTAGGGTCTGACGAGTGCCTGCCCACTCATAAATTGTGAAATAAATCATTTAGCCAATTTGACTTACCAGTGTCAGTGCTTCAATTTCGTCATCTACTTTCTTCGCGCAGGTTACGAGCAGATCCTTACATCTTGAAACCTCCCAAACCCGATCCCTCAACATGCGAGAGGTATCGCTTTCATCCCAGTTGGTCTGTGGGGTAATAGTACAGGACAATAAGTGGGGGGGAAAAAAACAACCCACTTTGTGCAAGGTGCATTTTAAGGTGACGGCAACAAGGACCCACCTTACAGTTGGTGTCATTGCGGAGTGACCTGCTCTCTTGGCGGATCACATTGGAAAAATGTCGCTCTAGCTCTGCAGTGGCAGACAGCTTCTCGTTGTTGTTGCTCCACTCCGGCACACCGTAGTGCACGATGGGCTTCTCCGGATGTTTGGTCATTATACTGAGTCAACGATATGCAAAGAGTTAGTCATCTGGGATATACCGGAGGGGAGGACCCAGACAAAAACACACACAGGAAAGTTGGAGTTGAGATACAAACCTCGCACCAGACGTGCTAAACTTTCCGGCATCGTCTTGCCAAGACATAAAAACAAAATGTTTTAAAAATCTTATTGGTTGGGATGATTTATGAAGCTGTCTTCACCTAGTTACCACAGATGCTTTGGTAATATTATGCCTGACTTCATATATATATATATATATATATATATATATATATATATATATATATATATATATATATATATATATATATATATTTGTTTTAATAATATGCATATATTTTTTTCTTAAACTTTTAGTATTTTCTTTAGCGCAATATTAACGAAACTTAAATAATAAATAAATGAAACACGTAATATCGCAACTACATGTCAATGAAATATATATTTTATGTTTGCTCCCTTAGACAGTGCAAAAACGTTATAAGCACTGTAGTTCTTACAAGATGTGATTACCCCCCCCCCCCCAAAAAAAAGGACCCAGGACCCAGACAAAAACACACACAGGAAAGTTGGAGTTGAGATACAAACCTCGCACCAGACGTGCTAAACTTTCCGGCATCGTCTTGCCAAGACATAAAAACAAAATGTTTTAAAAATCTTATTGGTTGGGATGATTTATGAAGCTGTCTTCACCTAGTTACCACAGATGCTTTGGTAATATTATGCCTGACTTCATATATATATATATATATATATATATATATATATATATATATATATATATATATATAATTTGTTTTAATAATATGCATATATTTTTTTCTTAAACTTTTAGTATTTTCTTTAGCGCAATATTAACGAAACTTAAATAATAAATAATAAATAAATGAAACACGTAATATCGCAACTACATGTCAATGAAATATATATTTTATGTTTACTCCCTTAGACAGTGCAAAAACGTTATAAGCACTGTAGTTCTTACAAGATGTGATTACCCCCCCCCCCCCAAAAAAAAAATATTTCCTTCAACAAACGATTTAAAATACCTTTTGTGCCCAACTCTTCAAGCCATCACTTTATTGACTTTCCAGCGCAGTTTATTTTCCAGCCTTTCCCCGAGCTGCTGCACTTTCCACAAGGTGACTTCATCATACGTCATAGTGTGCAAAAACGGTAACGTGATTTCCCCTGGGTGATACAGGTTGGTGACGCCAAGTGTTCCTAGGACAGTAATTTGCTGTATCAATGGAATCTAAATTAATTTCTCCCCACCGCAGCCTCGGACTCGGGGCGGTAGATGTGTTGCATTCATTGGATAATATGGCGAATCTGCGCAGCTTGGTCGCAAACTAGTATCACATTATTCCGTTTGGTGTAACCGTTACGTTTCACATCCCCTTTTATGCAGTTGCCACAGCACATGATGAAACTTATTTTAAGTATTTAAAATTTCACTAAAAGCAGAAATGTTAACTTTACACAGAAACTCTTACGTTCAATAATCGTGCGATACTGACACTTACTTTGGCCAAAAATGGGAATGCACAAATTTGATTACACACAATAAGTGTAATGCTAAATTAATAAACATAACACAGCTATTTCAGTGTCAGTTCCAAATAACGGAACAGTGTCCCTTTAGTCAGGTTTGTAACAAAATGTGCTTTGAAATCCACTTAGCCTGTGCAGCTGTAGGTTTTATTCGTCAATATTGTCATTTGGTACACAACGTAAACACACTTTTTAAAATGTGTGTATTTGCTTTACGTTTTTCTCTAAAGTCCTTGTCATTTAAACGGGTTTAAAATAGTTTTTTCTTAAAATGACTCACCATCGTTCCATAATGGCCAGTTAGTTGGTGCGTGCTGGTTGTTGCTGCGATGGTTTCCATAGCAACGGCTGGTGTCATTTCTCGGTAACAAGGCAACACAATACCGACTGAAAAAACGTCACGTGTATGTTCCGCATATAGCACGTCACTGAATTTGATTTTAGGCATTTAATATGTCAAACATAAATAGAAAAATACTAAATATTAATTGGAGCATTACATCGCTTGTTTGGGTAGGTTTGCAATAAACGACATTGTTAAAAGCATCTGTTCTTTTATTGTAGCATCACAATTCGCCGTGCTCGTAGTTACCATTCCATGCTGTTGAGACAAAATATGGCCATGATCACTCACATCTCAGATGTTATCAGTTCATTCATGCTCATGGTTTATTGCCTTCGAATAGCCGCAAAGGTCCCAAACATTGCTGTGCATTTGATTAGTGGGGGAGCAACACAGACAAAAATGCCCATGAGGCCAAACAGAGGCGGGTCTTCAAATGAACCCTCACATTCATTAAACCTCAGTGACATAGAAAGAAAACTATACTAACCTACTACGACATGTGATGCCCAATAAAACTGATCCACACGATGCAAATGTCTCAACTACCTGTCCATTGCACCCGCGGACAAAAACAAAAAGGAAATTCCAAAAATAAAATCTATATGTAAAATCTGGTAACCAGATGCCAGTGCACTACCCCAATTACCTGAGCTAGGTTTACACCTTGTTTAGGTCTTGCGCTAAAATAAAACCCATCACCGTCAGAACTGCTTTACTGATTAACTGGCTGAAAAAGAATAATATAATATGCTGACTTCAGACAGGGTTTATAAATTAAAAGGACAAAAAAAATTGAGTGGTACTTCCTATTACATTTGGTAGCTTCGAAAACAGGAAAATGCACCAAGAAGGGTGAGAAGTTGGGAGGAGTGGCAGGATTATAAATTACAGTAAAATAAAGCTTTGTGCAAGTGTGGTGGTGCGCCGAGGTCGCTCTCCTTGAAGCATAGGTGAGGGGTTCATTGGGCTACTCAGTTAATGTCAGCCATTGACCAGCAGCATATGGAGGGAGACATTGTCTGTCAGTGGTCCTTCCGCAGGCCACTGGCCCACTTTATGTTCAATGGGATCCTGATGGAACTAGTCACCCGTGGTTATTCCTTTTCCTGGTATTGTTCAGGTGAGCAGGAATACACGTTTGCGACTCTCCAGATGTCCAGTCCGCTTATCATTGGGGTGTTGAGTCTCCATTGAGATCTATGCCGTGCTGTTGTAGCTGCGCTCGAAGCAGCGCATTGTCGCTCTTTAGTTCCTCAAGCTGGAAGCGTCAAGAGAGCGGCATGAGGCAAAGAGTGCAATCCTGAATATCATCAGATCAGAGTTTTGTGAATGCGAGCTGTACACACGTGTGCACAAAATTATTGGGAAAAACCCACAATGGTCACAGGCATAGCGTGAATCTAACAAAAGTAATGATAAATTAAATGGAAATTAACCAATGAAAATCAGACATTGGTTTTGAATTGTGGTTCAATTGAATTATTTTTAACAGGCCTGGATAAAAATGATAACCCAAGAAAAGATTACAAAATAATTTCACATATCCTGTAATTAGCCTCACGGGTTGTTTCAAACTTGTAATCAGTCACCCATTTAAAGAGTGAAAAAGTCACTGTACTCTTTGGTGACATGGTGTGTACCACACTAAACATGGACCAGAGAAAGCAAAGTACAGAGGTGCCTCAGACCTGGGAATTTGCCAGCTCCGAAGGAAGAAATTTTACCTGTTGTCTAAGCAGTTCATTGTCCAGCTCAATTCGCTCCACTTCTTTGTAGCTCTCCTGCAATCGCTGGTTGTTCTGACGCAGCTCTCGGATGTAATCACAAGCTTTGGACAGGATGCCTCCTTTACTCTGGAGAGAAAAAAAGGCATAGCTTAGCCAATCATTATATCATTTTTAATTTTTCTAAATTTGATATAGTGGTAAAATTTTGGGCACAAGACTTACAGCACCAGTTCTATTGTCTATGTTGCAATCGGGGATGATTTTTGAAAGTGTGACTATCCAGTTGTTGATCTTGTCTCTTCTTCTTCTCTCCACTGAGAGAAAGGGGGAAATGTTAATGAAACAAAAATGTAACAATCATCTAGGATAAAACACCACAGGAAGCTTTAAGTGATTTAAAGGTACAGCACTTCTGTGAATGAATAAAATGTAGCTTACATTAAACGTCACAACACAGGAATTATCGTTGTAATCAATTAACCAGCGTTATACCCTCATTGTGTTGTGCTCTTCTTCTTTCATCCCTCGGTGCTCGTGGACCATCCACCTTCCTGTAAGGACAAATATTTTTGTTGTGACTCCAATTTTATTCCAAGAAAAATTAACTACCAATACAACTAATTATACGACTAATTTGTATCCAAGCTAACAAGACACTGTAGTTGAAATCCCCCCCCCTAAATGTAAGAGTATTACATTCTAGTAGCCTTCAAAATCATGGGCCACACTTGAGGAAGATTTTCACAAGATCATCTTTTTTTGAAAATATACTATTTACATTCATGCCAGGAAAAAAAAAAAAAAAAAGACCCATTCAATCGAAAATGACGTTGACTCTATGCACTTCAGGGACAAAGAAACACATCACATCTCACAGCACATGATTACAGTTTTGTGTTGATCTGTAAACGACGGGAGTGACAGTGGGGGGCAGGGGAGGGATTGCAGCATTGGTTTGAATGTGAAAGTTCTCCTCACCAGTTTGTGCTGCCATGCT
The DNA here is from genome assembly GCF_054856515.1 of Filicampus tigris. Lineage (NCBI taxonomy): Eukaryota > Metazoa > Chordata > Actinopteri > Syngnathiformes > Syngnathidae > Filicampus > Filicampus tigris. The sequence continues at coordinate 9,433,543 of NC_141234.1, read as the reverse complement.
GCAACATCTCGCTTTCACCAACGTCTCTGGGGATGGCAGGTAAGTAGGACACAGTGTGGTTTTCAGATGTTTGATCATCTAGTAGGATGGATATTGCTGTGCTGTTGCTGTTTTTTATCGGGATTTTCACAAACCATGTTTGGATTATTTTATTTTTAGTTAAAGGAACAAAAAGAAAACCTCCTGGGGGGTTTGATGGAAATTATTTTAAAATATAGGACTCAGAGCGGCCGTGTGTAGATGAGGGAGTGGGTTGATTTTAAAAAAAAAAAAAAAATGGTGTAAGGAGGCATTGTGTACTCACGCTGGGTAAGTGTGTGCGCGCGGTGCGATGGTCCGTTGGGTTGCCGATTGCAGCACATCAGGAGGGGTCATCATTACGTAGAACTGACCTGGATATGAAGAGTAAAAAGATTGATTTGTGTTGATTTGCGAAATATGGCATTCAGGAAGTAACGTGTGTCATCACAAATTGATGCCAACTACAGTAAATTCAATGTTGTTTGCATCTTGTTGAATTTACTTTAACAATAGAGACGATTCATGGGCAAATACCATCAAATTAGGACAACTTGAATTATTTTTGTAATTGTACATTTTCCCGAGCCAAAGCTTGAAGGCCATGTAAAGTGAGACTGCATAAACTCACCTGCCCCCTGTGTGATTGTGGGTTCAGAGGTGGTTTGCACCGACACGGCTGTGGCCGTCCCGTCACTGACAGCGGTGGCGGGAAAGTAGGCAAAACGCGTCTCTCCTCCTACTGTCTCCCCGACAGGACTTCCCCCGTTACTGAAAGGGTTCTGGATTACAGCCTGGATGGTAACGAATGAAGTTATACATCCAAACTTGAAGTAACATTTGTGACATTTTTTTAATCCATTATTATTTTGTAATTGTGTTTGACTGTGAGCCCCGTTCATACAACATCAGTTGTGGCTCATGTTTTTTTTACTTTTTTAACTTCGCTTGAATGGTAGGTATCAATTATCTTAATTTATAAAGTGAGAACTATATGGCACTCTTGTATTAGATCTCACTTGTCTCGTGCCCCTAACGCTGTGACAAATTGAGTATAAACAATGGTAAGTAAGTTAGTGTCATTGTAAAACATACAAACATTTAGTAAATTCACAGTAATATTTGTTTTTGTTGTTTTTTTTTTTTACACACCTGAGGCGCTCCCGCAAATGCCGCAGTAGAGACGACGCTAACTGCCCCGGTGGCGTCAGAGGATGTGTCAATGTTGTCGTCTGTCACCTGGACTACACGATAGGTCACCTAGAGTGACAGCAGAAACAAACAGACCATATTAAAACCATAACAGAAAGAAAACAGCACCCAACTGAACGATCTAGGGTTAGTGTCTTCACCTGCCCACCACTGTTCTCTGTGCGGAACTGGTACTGAACATTGTGGTCAGGGAATGCACCCTGTGGGACAGCAGCAATAGTCCCAGCTGACTGATCCTCTACTTCTCCTACAAATGTTAGAAGGATTGATTGGATATACGAGAATAAAGAAATACAATTATTCTAAGTGAGCTTATTGGATATTGGAAATAAAGCTCATACCTTCCTGTAACTGCTCAATGTCGTCGGATTCCTGTTTGTCGTGACTGTGAAAAAACAGAGAGAAAAACAGAAACTAAGTGGTTTTAAAAGTAAACAGATACAGCTAGAAACTAGCATCACAAGCTACAAAAAACAAGTTGACCAAGGGAAGCTGCGGTTGACCGGCGCCACCCGGTGGTCACACGAGCAAACTACGTTAAAACAAAAAGTGCAGTACCGTACTGTACGGCATTAAATTTAAATTAAGACAGATGCAACTTAAAAATGTTGAAACGGAATAACATTACCGGCTAACTAAACCCAAACAGTGAGGTCACTAGCTACAGTTGGAGCTAGTACGTCTTCTTGAAATGACCTTACTACCTCAAAAACTATGCTAATTCTGGCCTGATAAAGTACTTATAATCCCCCAAAACGTGCACCCGGTAAAGTTTTAGTATAATGTTGCGCAAAAAGAAAACATAAAAAACATGATTAAGTTGTTCCTTGCTTGTGCAGTCTTGCAGCAACGTAACCTACACACTCGCTAAATACAAAAAAACAAACATAAATATAACGCTCGCTCGGATATAGAAATGCAACATTGCTGAAGCAACAAATAGTCGCCAAACAACTCCGATGCACAGTGATTAAAAGTAAGCATGTCAAACAGATTAAAGATATAAAGAAGAGCGTTTGCAAAGAATCTAAACTATGGCGGCCTTGCTCGGACGGAGCCTCGCGGGCCGAGCGAGAGAAACGGCCGACGGGCCGAGCCTCACCTCGCCGAGCTGTCCACACTCTGCTCCAGCATATCCATGAATGCTCGGTCGGCGTGGGAACGAGCGACGGAAACAGCACGGATCCGCCGAGATGGAGGCTGTGATCACGGGGACAAACACACGGGTCATGTGAGGCAGACAGGCCAGGACACGTGAGGCGCCGAGCGGCCACGGGAGCTAAAATGGAGGCTTCCGCTTCGTCTCGCCCCGCTGCTGCTTGTTCGTGTGTGCGTGCGCACAAACCTCCGAATGGGCTGCTTGTTTGCGAGCCGACTGGGCGCCGACGCGTTCACCGCCGTGTGGGGCTTTTAGATGGGTTACTTTGTATTTGTTTTCGATGTTTATGTGCGTGTTTATTAATACGATTTCCCTTTTTTTTTTTTTTTTTTTTTTTGCGACACTGAGCCGCTGATTTGCGCCGCAAAGTTGCCTTATGTGCAAGATAAAATATGGAACGGACTCTTTTCAACATTTAGTTCTGATTTTGTTTTTGGTTGGGCGTGTGTGAGATTATTATCACGTTACTATCCAAGTTGTAACTCCTAAAAGCTTCCAGTTGCATATTTTATTTTGTCTCCAAGGCAACGCGTGTTGATTGATTTTACCTTGAAAATGCGCAACACATTTCCTGGCGCATTTAAATAATGTCAACTATTTGACAGACGTACTACAAGCGGAAGATGACATTTACAGTATCCTACTAGTATGGATTTGTCCATGTGATCACCGTGATCCAATGCGGGTTTTCTCTCAGACCACATGACATAAACGCAACCATTCGATGACGTCACAGTTTGAACCAAAGGAATTTACAAACAGCTAAAGTTCAAACGCAAACTAGACAGAACAAAAGTAGCTCATTAAGAATTATCAAAAGAATGTACATTGACAACAATCAAACGCATTTAGAAATACATTATCTAAAGGCATTTAAAAGCAAAGTAAAGAAAAGAAGAAAGTAACTTTCTAGAATTACTGACAGTGAAATTGAGTTTGATGTTTTAAAGATCTTAAAGGTACGGGGGAGTGTCGTTTTTAACCTGGATTTAAAAGCATTTACTCTTGAGGCTGATTTACCTATGTTGGCATCATATTTCACTTGCATGCAGCGTAACAGCTAAATGCTGCTTCACCATATTTGCTTTGCATCCTGGGCTCCACTAATTGACCCGAGTCGGCAGATCTCAGAGCCATACTGGGTTTATATTCAGCATGACCTGGAAATATCATTCTACACATGGTGAAGTGGCATAAACTGCATGAACCTGTATATCACTCATTGCAGCTCTGCTTAGCTTTCACATGGTGTTTGTCCCAGACAGTGCAGTCCAGCCATGGCTTCAAATAGGAAAATCCTCACCCGAGGTGGTTGCCTAGTCATGGGTGGAGAAACTCTGCCTGGCAGGCGGATATTATGTAATTCAGACTGGCTTGTTCACAAACACATTTGGAGAAATATGCGGAAAACAAAAGATTTACTTGGCTATTCAATTTCACACGTGGCGGCCACGCCCTCCAAAGAGCCACTATTGAATTATGAATGGCACTTAATAGAGTCACTGAAAGTATAGTGGCTAAATTGGGTTTAATTCCTCTTCAGTGGCGGTGGGAATGTGTTTTGGAAGATTGGTTGGAAATGAATGAAGAAAACATGTAATTGATGTAATTGAATGTTTGAAAACTGAAAGGAGCGTCGACTGATTTACGCCTTGAACCCCCATACCTTAGATGCAAGTTGGATGAGGAAATCCGAACATGCAATTTAAAAAAAAAAAAAATGAAATAAATGAAAACCAATCACAAGAACTAGCGGCAGAGGGTGACTCATTGGTTCAGACCGCAGACCAGAAAGAGAGATGGAGAGGAGCAACCACGTCGAGTGACTGCCAAACTTTTGAGGCCAACCTCTCTCTTCTTTACCCCTCCCATCTCATTCTTTCCTATGGGCACTCCGATAGAGTCATACAGTATACACATAGCAACAGGCTGAACGGTGCTGGTGATCGCAAAGGGACCCTTGCTCTCTCCATAGCAAATATTCAACAAAGTTTTCATTTTCACTTCTTTGGAACCATTCAAAGGGTAAGTTTTTTTTTTGTATTTTTCAAAGGCGCTTGTGTTTGACTTTGAACCACTTCTTTTCAGTTTCTTTGATGGTAGCATGTGGCATTTTTTTTGGTGCACTTCCCAAACCTTTATGCATGTACTGGATGTTTACTGATTGGGCAGAAGCAAGCTTGAGAGATGGCAACCCCCAAAAACACTCCTCGGGGCGCGAGCACCCCCCTCTCCCCCAACCGCATCACGCGCCTCCAGGAGAAGGAGGACCTCAGCAACCTCAACGATCGTCTGGCCGTTTACATCGACAAGGTCCGCTCCCTGGAGGCGGAGAACGCCGGGCTGCGCCTGCGCATCACCGAGTCGGAGACAGAGGTGTCGCGGGAGCTGACGGGCCTGAAGGCCGCCTACGAGACGGAGCTGGCGGACGCCCGTAAGACTTTGGACTCGGTGGCCAAGGAGCGTGCGCGTCTGCAGCTGGAGGTGGGCAAGCTGAGGGAGGAATACAAGGAGCTGAAAGCAAGGTAGAGTCGGCCATTTTAGTTCTGTCAATGCATAGATGACAATGACAATATGGATCATGAAGTCTATTAATAGCTGATGTACATTTTGCTGACATGAGAATTTCTTTGCTGCTGGGGCCACACCCCAAGGCACAGCCTCCCCGTGACTAATTGCAGCTCAATGCTGGACTTCCATTTAGACATCCCATAGTCAAACATCAATGGCCTGATGACTAACTTCTTCCCTCGCCCCCCCCCCCCCCCCCTTCTCCATCCTCCGGAGTAATGACACACTCACGATACGTGGCAGTGGTTCGAGGGCTCCGCTTTTTTGACTCTTCCATAAATATTGGCTTGATGGTTCCAGTGTGTTTGGCGGAGACAGTCTGTTGCCATGGCAGCATCGTAACCAAACACCACAAGCTGTGGTTTTGTGGCTCGATGGAGGGGACTGGAAACACTGTAGCTCAAAAGTCACGTGCAAGAGTGGAAACACAAAAGTATATCCCCGTTTGTTTCCCCCCTCGTAGAAAATTCGTACTCAAAATAGCACATTTGACTGCATAGAGGAAATTATTCTGCGGTTCCCACTTGAGTCTGAGGTTTCCTTAGAACGCCCTCTTATTCTTTCATCCATTTTTCCATACTGCCTTCCAGTGAGTTTATGTGTCCATCCGTCCCTTTCAGGAACACGAAAAAAGAATCGGATCTGGCAGGAGCGCTACAGAGGCTCAAAGACTTGGAGGCCTTGCTGAACTCCAAAGATGCGTCTTTGACGACCGCTTTGGGAGAAAAGCGCAGCCTTGAGACGGAAAACAGGGACCTGAAGACGCAGATTGCAAAGGTGAATTCAAACGCCCAAATGCGTACGTTTTCCTGCGGGCCGCCATTTTACCCTCCGGCCTCTGTGCCATTAGCTCGAGACCAGCCTGGCCGACGCCAGAAAGCAGCTGCAGGATGAGATGCTGAGGAGGGTGGATGGAGAGAATCGCATTCAGACCCTCAAAGAGGAGCTGGAGTTCCAAAGGAACCTCCATTCTGAGGTCAGACCGTCGTCTCATCACGATCGCTTGTTTCAGGAAAATAAATCGGCCAGCGTCATCCTCACCTACACTTGCCGCACAGGAGCTGCGCGAGGTCAAGCGACGCCACGAGTCCCGCATGGTGGAGCTGGACAACGGCCACCAGCAAGACTTTGAAAGCAAACTGGCTGATGCCTTGATGGAGATGCGAGGCCAGCATGAACTTCAGGTTAAACTCTACAAGGAGGAGCTGGAGAAGACCTACAACTCCAAGGTAAATATTGTGCTTGCTAGAAACCGTTGTAAAAATACGCCGTGCAACTTTTACTATGTTGTCTGGTCCATTTGATGTGTTCAGCTGGAAGGCGCACGTCAGTCAGCGGACCGAAGCAGCCATCTGGTGGGCGCGGCGCACGAGGAGCTGCAGCAGACGCGGGTCCGCCTGGAGTCCGTGTCGGCTCAGTTAAGCCAGCTGCAGAAACAGGTCAATTAACTAGATCACATGAGGCGGGCAATCATAGCACAAGGGAAGATACCGAGTTGAGTTTAGTGACGGCTGTCCGGGATCACTATCAGAAGCGCTGACCCACATTTACAAACTAAATGCTAAGATTTCTTCCGTGGAATTGTATTCATTCAGTCCCAACAGCAAAATCCACCTGGGGGCGGCCATTTTGTCACTTTCTGTCAACTGAAAATAACATCACGGTCGCTCAGGGTTCATGTTATGGCCAATCGCGGCTCACCTGTTTTCTGAAGCTGAGCCGCGATTGGTTCGGACAAAATGGCCGCCCCCTGAGATGAACAAAAATGGAGGGATTTTACTACTTAAAACCGGAAGTCAACGCAAACATTTTTTTTTCCAAGAATATGTTCTATGCAAGCCCACTAGTTGGAACAGGACATTCTGATAAATATTGCGTTTGTGGAATAAGTGTTAATTGACTCGTTTTCAGCCATCTCTGGGGGCGGCCATTTCGTCTTCTGTCGACCGAAAATGACATCACAACTGCTCGCAACAACCAAACACGGCTCACCTGTTTGTCTTCTGTCGACCGAAAATGACATCACAACTGCTCACAACTACCAATCACGGCTCACCTGTTCTCTGAATCTGAGCCGTGATTGGTTGTTGTGAGCAGTTGTGATGTCATTTTCGGTCGACAGAAGACAAAATGGCCGCCTCCAGTCATGGCTAAAAACGAGTGCATTTTGCTGCTTAACTCATATTCCACAAACGTAAAATTAATCAGAATGCCGTGTTTCAACTAGTGGGCCTGCTGGGAACATATTCTTGAAAAAAATATGTTTGGGTTGACTTCCGCTTTAACTCATATTCATATTCATATATTCCTATAGAAAATCTTATTGTAAAGAAATGTTTGGGGTTGACTCCCCCTTGAAATGAATTAGGTCTGTTTCGTCAACCAATCAGATTTCAAATGTGCCCTCTCAGGGCCAGGACGCTAGCCCATGATGACGTTACATTTTTTCTGTGTTTGGACCCTCTCAATGTTATTTATTCAATGACCTTCAGAATGAATCACCACCACAGTTTTAGCAGACTGGAATCTGTCTGAAGAGAAGTGCATCTGACTTGTGTTGAATCTAGCTTGCAGCCCGTGACGCAAAAGTGAAGGACCTGGAGGAGGCTCTGTCTAGAGAGCGCGACACCATGCGTCGCCTCCTGGGAGAAAAAGACCGAGAAATGGCCGAGATCAGACAGCGGATGCAGCAGCAGCTGGATGAATATCAGGAGCTAATGGACGTCAAGCTAGCTCTAGATATGGAGATCTGCGCCTACAGGAAGTTGCTTGAGGGCGAGGAGGAGAGGTCCGCGCGCAGGTCGCAAACGTACGACAACTTGCAGTGCGATAGCCGCTGAGGCCTTCGCGTTTGTTTGCAGGCTGCGTCTCTCTCCGAGCCCGCCGCCGGCGAGGATGGCGGGAAGTCGCTCCTCGACCGCGTCGGCTCATTCCCGGTCCTTCAACTGCGGTGCTCAGAACTCCGCAAAGAGGAGGCGTGCCAACGACACGGACAGCGAGGCTTCAAGCTTCGCCGGAGCCGCCGTGGCTCGTACCCGCGTTACCCAGCAGGCCTCTGCCAGCGGGCGCGTCACCGTGGATGAGGTGGACCAGGATGGCAAATACGTCCGACTCAGCAATAAAGCAGACGAGGTCAGTGCGTGTGTATCTAATCCTTTTCTCATCGCTTATCCCAATTTCAGGCCGTCTCATCTTTATTTCTGATTTTGAACTGGACTCTAATAAAACGCTCCACTCATGTCCCCTCCGACATGCTTTAGGATCAGAATTTGGGTAACTGGCAGGTGAAGCGGCAGGTTGGATCTTCTGCACCGATTGCATTCAAGTTTCCCTCAAAGTTCACCCTGAAGGCCGGCCAGAGAGTCACGGTAAGCGACGAGCTCAAATCAGCACAGCGACACGTACGAGGTGCCTAATGCCTCTATGACCTTTCCACGGTGACCAGATCTGGGCGGCTGGTGCTGGGGGAAATCACAATCCTCCCTCTGACCTGGTCTGGAAGACGCAGGCCAACTGGGGCACCGGAGACCAGTTCCAGACCACCTTGATCAGCGCCAATGGAGAGGTGACACATCTTTCAAGCGACAAAACGTTTGGCAAACATCAATATTTATCTTTTGACCGCCTTTTCCTTACAGGAAATGGCGATGAGGAAAGTCACTCGCACACATTTGGAAGATGATGATGATGACATGGTAACATTATAGAGATACTGTGTGAAAAACATTGAGATGTCAAATTTTGTAACCCAGTCATGACGAAAGTCACATTCTCTATTTGAAAAAAAAAAAAAAATCACTCATGCACACACCAAGAACACTTCATTTTCAATAAAGCAACAATAAATCAACAACCTTCTCGCTGGTGTTGGGTACTTTTCAGGAAACCAAAAAATGGCATGTTCCTAAAATTGCATCTTCAAAGAGAGGAAAATCTTGGTGAAAAATTTGAAGAGTCAGTGATTGTTGTTTCCGCAGCAGGTGGCTCACAGCACCTGTGGGGACAGCGAGTACAATCTGCGTAGTCGTACAGTTCTGTGCGGCTCCTGCGGCCTCCCCTCGGACAAGTCCAACGGCTGCAGCTCTGTGTCTTCAGTTTCACGCTCCTTCCGCACCGGGGGCATCTCTGAGGGTTTGTTGCCTCATTCCTACGTGGTCAGTAGCAGCACACCTCGCAAGGTGAGACAGTAAAACAAAACAGCAAAAGACCAAAAGAAAAAAGAAAAAAAAAAAGGTGTGACTGTGATGCTAAGCTGCTGCTCTTGACCATGTTTTTTTTTTTCCAGAGTGGAACCCGAATTGAAAGCTGTCCAATAATGTGAGGCCCTGGATCTTTGGATTTCATTTTTGATACCAATCATTTTATAAATTTAGGGTACTTTTATTTGATTTCCTACATATAGTCTGCAAAATTATTTACATTTATGTACATATGCATGCTAATGGAAATTGCTTAGCCACTAGGCAATTAAATATGAACTATAGTTTCATACAGATCTTGGATATCTTTTTTTTTTCCCTCTAAAAATGAATGACCAACTTTTGTACTTTTCATATCATGAAGTTTATAAATGCATCTTTTTTTCACAACATTTTGAATTAAATCTGTTTGCCCTTTTGTGTTTTTTTTATATGAATAAAGTTATTCTACTTAGAAATTAATTGAATGTCTTTTTTTCCTGCTCATCCATTTTCTGCAACGCTTGTTCTCATTGGTGCCACGGGTAAGATTTGACAAACAATCACATTCACACCTAAGGACAATTTAGTCTTCACTTGACTTTACATGCATGTTTTGGGGAATATTGGAAGAAGGTAAGCACTAGGAGAAAATGCAAACTCCACATTGCTGAGATTTGAACCCAGATCCATAGCACTGTGAGGCATACAATCTACTACGCAGCAATTGTTTGATTAAATAATAATGAAAGTTGGAAGCTTCATCCGATGATTAAATACTGTTATGGCTGTTTTGGTGGGAAATAGAGGACAGATGAATCGACGGGTGCCGGACAAGTAAATACTATTCATGTAGATCAAATTAAACTCGGTTAATTACCGAGGAAATTCTCAATCTCAAGTCCCACCTCGGATTCTCTTTAATAACGAAAACTTCTCCCAGACTTGACTCAAGACTTTTATATTGAAATTTGAGGGACTTTATGCCTCTTTACTTTTATTTTGAAATATAGGCACTGTTTTTGTTCCGCTCCCCAAACCCGGAAGTAGCCTGCTAACCTCTCTGCGTGTTGTTGATTTGTAAGTTGCGTTGTTGCATGGTCTTTAATCAAAATCTTGCATGCTAAACGGAAAATCGTCTTGCATTTGGTGAGTGTCATTAAACGTTATTAATCTCGGGTTGTCGTTAGTATAAGGTTATACTCATGCTAATTAGCTATTTTCAGAAAGTAGTGCACAGCACACCCACTTGCTTATATAAGTTTGCCTGCCGAAACGCTGCGTATGAAAATCTAATCAGTGTTTGCCCGATGTCACAAAAGTACTCGCATGCTGTGCTAAAGTAAAAGTACTTGTCTTGTGTAAATTAAAAAAAACAAAAACAATAATTGTACTGTACTGATTCAATTGCTGGACTTCTGTAAAAGTAAAAAAAAAAGTAAAATTACACTTTGACTGTAAATGCAAAACAAAATATTTTACTGTTTTTTTAAAAACTTGCATCGTGAAGAAAAAAAGCTATTGTTGCCAGTTACTACTAATCTCTTAACACATTCAAGAATATTTATGATGTGTTTCTAGAAAATTGAGTTTGTGTCTGATTGGTGTGATCTGATATGATAGTCAACCATGACTACAAATTGCATGATGAGGATAGATCACATTTGGTGTTTACTATTGGCAGGACCATCTGAATGCTGAGTGTGCGGGCTCTATTTGGCATCGGCTTCCTGGTGACCTCACGGGCCGCAGCAGTCTTTGCCCAAACAGGGAAATGCCCGCTGTCGCCTTCAGCTAACAACCGCCAGATCGACTGTTACAGTAGCAGACCAGCTTCCGCCATGGCCCAGAGCATCAAATACCTTGGGTGTGTTTTATAGAGAGAATTGAAAGCAACCTTCTCCATTTTTTTTTACTTACTTGTAGTTGTTCTGTAGACAAGAGGAAGCCCAGCGCATTGATGAGGAGCTCTTCAGTGAGTACGGCTTCAGTGTGGATCAGCTGATGGAGCTCGCAGGCCTCAGCTGTGCTACAGCCATTACAAGGGTGAACCAGAATGTCCTTTTCATTCCCGAATGGCTGTACTGTAATGTCAAAATAAGCGCTTCATGTTTTCCAATGAAGGCGTATCCACTGAGTTGCCTAGTCAAGCCCAAACCGACAGTGCTGGTTATATGTGGACCGGGTAACAATGGCGGAGACGGCCTGGTCTGTGCTAGACATCTTAAACTATTTGTAAGTGTCCCGTGTTCGTTTTTTCATCTTTACAACCAAAACGGAAGTTTCCCTCGTGACTTCTGTTTCATCTCTCAGGGTTACGAGCCCTCCATCCTGTACCCGAAGAGGCCCAACAAACCACTGTTTCAGGGTCTGACCACCCAGTGCCAGAAAATGGAGATCCCCTTTCTTACAGAGATGCCTGAGGTTTGTCACAACTTCAGTCGGATAATACTGTGTTCAAATGTGAGTTTTTAAATTGTTTCGTTAGGCCCCCGTGATCGACGAGGCCTTCAACCTGGTGATCGACGCCATCTTCGGCTTCAGCTTTAAGGGGGCCGTGCGAGAGCCTTTCGGTTCTATCATTGATGTGCTGAAGAAGACCACTGTTCCAATTGCCAGCATCGACATCCCCTCAGGTCTGTCCGTATTCTTTACCTCCGGAATATTATACCTACAGTATCCACACTGTAGGTAGAAATATGATGCAATTTTTGTTTTTGCTAGTAGCATTATTCGCAGTAGTCATCGGGTGTCGCTCTTGTTTCTTTCAAGGTTGGGATGTGGAGCAGGGGAGTGTCGACGGATTGCAGCCCGACACGCTCATCTCTCTGACCGCTCCTAAAAACTCTGCCACCCTTTTCAAGGGACGCAATCACTTCCTGGGAGGCCGCTTCGTGCCGTCCGCCCTGGAGAGGAAATACCAGCTCAATCTACCACGCTACCCCGAAACGGACTGTGTGTTAAAATTATAGGACGAAAGATTGAAATGGTTCATGCTTCAGCTGTTGAAATATAAAATGTAATAGAGGATACCTCCAAACAAAACTCCACTGTTTTCATTTCTGCTGAACCGAATATTAACCACAATCACGTGCAACTTTGTAATTATTTACCATCAACAGAAGACGACTAAAAAAAACAACAACTTTTTTTCCTTTTTATTAGTACACTGAAGGTGTCACCGAATGCACCAGAAATTCAATCGGAAAGACAATCTATCCACATTCTGTTGTATAAATAACATAACATACATGTTGTTTTTCTTCATCGGACATTCAGAGGTGATGAGTTAGTAAAAAGCTCTCATACAATCCACCTCAGCAGTCTCACAGGCAGTGTTGCGCATGTCATATAAATATCCAGGATGTCAACATAATACTTGACCGTGAGGACAGTGTATGCTTTCAACAATATGGCTAATGAATGCATAATGGACTGGAGATGAGGATGCAGTCTGTTCCCCTCCCCAAGTTGCTTTCATGCAGTTAGCGGGGTGCTCAGGAGAGATGAGTTCCGTCCAAAAGGAAAGCCTGGAGGTAAGGTATAGGATTGGTTATTCAATTCCGTGACCCTCCCAAAAACTGTTTGAACTAAACTGCAAGTGGTGCATAATCACATGAAACTGTGTTCGTATGTATCAAGTTTGCATCCAGTGGTCTACAGTCACAGAATTAGTTTGACGTAAATGCAAAGTTTCTGCTTGGACAGATTGTAATCTTAGTTTTAACATACCTTCGCTATTCTCCAACCTGCACATCCGCGCAGTTATCTTTACTCTCAGAGGCGATTGCTAAATATTCAGCATTCCTGGGAAAAAAAAGAAAGAAAGTAGTTATTAATATAGTTATCACACTGATGACAATTTAAAGTGGAAATCAACACAAAAAATGTCTTTACAATGATATATTCTGTGCAGCCTTGCAAGTGTAAACATGGCATTCTGATTAATATTGCATTTGTGGAATATGAGTTAAGCAGTAAAATCCACCAGTTTTTAGCCGTCTCGGGGCGGCCATTTTGTCACTTGCTGTCAACTGAAAATGACATCACAGTTGTAGAGCGCTTGGGTAACAAACAATCACGGCTGAGCTTCAGAAAAAAAGGTGATCCGTGATTGGTCGTTACCTGAGCAACTGTGATGTCATTTTCAGTCGAGGGAAGTGACAAAATGGCCGCCCCCAGAGATGGCTAGATTTTGCTGCTTAACTCATATTCCACAAATGCAATATTAATCAGAATGCCGTATTTAGACTAGTGGTGGCGCATAGAACATATTGTAAACATTTTTTGGGTCTTGATTCTCCATCTTTAAGAAATCATGTTCACCTGTGCAGTATATTATGACAGTGTAATTTTTAAAAGTATAATTGGTCGAGAGTGCGATCCAGAATGAAATTACTTGCAAAGTTGCATTTGCTGCTTTTCCAACCCTCCAACAATTTAAATACCCTATTTTCACATCTATATTTGAGTATGTTATGAAATATACATACGCGGCTTCTCTTAACGCTTCCTCCCCGGCTGCCGCTATTTTCCTGTAGCAGTATATCATCTCGATGAGGAGCCACACCTGCAGGCCGATGATGGACACGTACATCATGACTTCAGACACGATGGAGGCTGTACCTCTGGTGGCTATGAAAAAAGACAAGGAAGGTGACGTTGCACAAATTCATACACAACCTGAAATAAGTATTCAAAACAAACTAGCAATAAATTAATATGTACTATAATAAACAATATCAGATTTATTGCAATTAATTAGCCACACTTTGACGTGGAATCTTTTAAAAATGCAGTATGACAACTTCACAAAGTTCCGCCAAAGAAGTGCGGAATAAACAACAATAAACAAGTCAGTATACGAATGTTGCACAATTGTGCCGTACCTTTCGCCACCACATTAAGGTGGACCACTTTGCTGATAACTGTGATGTTCTCGTAGTTGTCGTAGGTGAGGATGCGGTTGAAGAAGCACTGGTATGTGCCCGAGTCATTGAAGGTGACGTTGAGAATATATATGGACGCGTCTTGGATGTCTTTGCTCCTCTTGCTCCCGTTCCAATGCAGACGGTCCGTGAAGATTTCATTTTCGATAATGGGACCCATTTCGTTGTAGGTGTAGATCTGATGACGCGGCGACATTAAAGGCAGTTCGTAACTCGGAATCAACTGCAGTCACTATTATTTCTAATGACAGCTAATCACCTGCACAAAGTCGACTTCTCCCCTGGCCTTGAAATACCACTCAACAGTGGCACTAGCTTTGACTTCACTCCTCATCTTGCAGGAGATGCAGCCCAGTTTAAAGCCTTTGCCCGCCTCCGCCTCTGTGTCCGAGTCTACCTCTGCACACGCCCCATCACACTGGCGCACTGTTTGCAGCACAACGATACACATGCATTACATCGACTTTATGGTTGTTGAAGGCATTACAACACAACACAAAGCCAGAAGAGAAACTTACCAAACAATGTGCAGGAGAGGAAAAGGAGCAGAATGTGAATTGCAGTCATGTCACGGACTGGAGTTTTGTATTGGAATGAGGGGCCTCGAAAAGTTAGAAAAGTAATTTTACACCCTTTATCTAATTTTAATTTTACTTTACCTTTCGACAGTTATTAATCAGTGTTAATAATACTTTAGTCATAGGATGGCTGCTGATTTTAAAGGCTGTAGGTCAACAAAGCAGCCTAGGCTCATAAATTAATCAACTGGCAGCTACGCATGCATTGTAATGTACAAAACAGGCCTCTGTAAAACCATAGAATGTGCTTGTAATATCCCAACAGAACTGTTTTAGGTCTTTGGCCAATAATCAACAGTTTCTAGTGGATTATAGCATTTATTACCTGAAATTATTGCTGCTATCAGACGATTTTCACCGTACTTCGATGTAAAAATTCAATTGATGGGCTAGTTCTGTTTTTATTTTTCAAACAAATTAAAAAGAAGCAATTCACTTGAGGACTCACGGTGTTCCCCTTCAGATTCTATTATCTTTTCCCTGAGGTTTTTAAAATGGGACGCACAGATATCGTTCCACCTGCCTGGGAATACATGCATTTATCTCTAATGGTATCGAATAACAGACATTATACATTAATCGGTTTTTGTAACGTGCGTAACATGCCACCAACTGAGCCTACGTTAAATGTGCATGCAAGATCGTAATATGCAAGCCAATTAATAATCAAATCGCCACCACTTTGCAAACACCAGCAAACGACCCCGAATAATAATCTCAAAATATTTAATCTTAATTTTATCGCCTACTGTGGTCAATTTAGAGGCCTCCTTCGCAAGAAAATGTGGTCCTCTCCCCCACGATGGAAGGACTCGGCTTGTTGAAAACGTGGAATTTCAGCTTGCTAAGAGAACCTTTGGTCGCGCTGGCATCGCATTTTAGCCTGCAAGAGCGCAATCAAATCCATAAATTGCGAGGAAAACAATTAGAGATACGTTCTGTGCTCCGTGGGTTGTGTTTTTGCTGCGCCACAGCAGCACGTCTGCCTCTCAGTTCACAGGATGCTACTGATGCAGTGCGGTAAAACGGCCTATGCACTTGCCACAATTTACCTCACCACTCCTTTACGTTATCGCTTTAGATATATTAAAAACATGTTATGATTTGTTTATTTTGCGTATAATCCATTCAGCTTTAAAGAAAGAAAGATCCAATTTAAAGAAAAGCAGTGCTGCGAGTGTATGATGTACTGTCCCTTTAAGAAATTTCCCTTTGGGCGGGGTCGCCCAATAATAATAATCATCATCATAATAATAATAATAGCTAACAGCACTTAAAATGCTGCACTCAATTAGTTGGTTGGTTTGAGTAAAAATAAATAAATTCCAGTTTCTCTCCTAAAAGCAAATTACGTTACATTCCAGACTGTAGTGCTTTTAGTTCGACATTTAGCATTAGCATAAACAAACAGGTTCTCCAAAACCGGAAGTAATCATTACTATGGGCAGCTGGTGCTAGGTATCAAACTCAAGGCAGGCGGGCCAGACCTGGCTTTCCTTGTCATTTTATGTGGCCCATGAAAGCTTCCCACAATTTTTCTTTGACTTTCTGTCCAAAATTAGCCATAAAACTGATAGTTTTCAATTGAACTGGAGCCTTTAAATTGTGTTATTTGGGAAAAATGCAATACCAATAATCGGATTTATTAATTTATTTAAGCAGTTGATGTTTCAGTTATCAGTATCTGCCTCACAGTTCCAAGGTTCGGGGTTTAAATTTGGACATACATTTGAAAAACATACATCTTAGGTTAATTGAAGAATCTAAATTGCCCATAGCTGTGAATGTGGGAAATGGTTGACTGCATGTGCGCTGCCCTGTCTTACATGGACAACTTACATGAACAAGAGAAATCTCTGCTCACGTTTGGTGAGTGTCAATTATCTTTATTCATCTCCGGTTGTTAAAGGTTTGACTCATGCTAACTGTTAGCAGTTTACATAAAGTGCACATCGTCCTAATAATATCAATTTGCCATCTGAAACTTTGGTTTGTTTGATAATTCGCGATGAGTTTGTTAAAGAAAGAGTGGATTGGAATTTTGCTTGACAGAGATTCACAAAATATGAAAACACCACAGGTAGTTTTCACAGAGGGCAACTTTCTCCAGTTTATGACTGACTTGTAGGTATTTTGCAGACTGGAGGAGGCCCAGCACATTGCTAAGAAGCTCTTCGGAGAGTATGGAGGGAGTATAGTGTGGTACAGCCATCAAGGGCGAACCATAGGATGATACTTGTATGAATGTATTAGTCCTGATTGTTCTTTCATGAAGATGTGTCCACTGAGCTGCTTGGTGAAGCCCAAACCCACAGTGCTGGTGATATGTTGGACCAGGTGACAATGGATGCAACGGCCTGGTCAGTGCCAGACATCTTAAACTATTTAAAAGTGTCCTGTGCTTGTGTTCTTCCCTCTTGACTCCTTCACATTCCCCCACACTTACAAGCCCTCCATTAAGAAACCAAAGTTTCGGGGTCTGACCACCCAGATAATGGAGACCCCCTTTCTTGCTGAAATGCCTGAGGTTTGTCACAGCTTTATCTGTTCAAGTCAAGCTTATACTTTTTCAACCACAATGTCCGACAGGCTCCCACAGTATTACGTATTATCTTATATAAATATACAGTCGGTCTACATAGTATTTTTTGTATGACTTTAAACAATGGCTCATTAATGCATAATGTGTTTCTTGTACAAGTGCAGCTTTGCTTGTGTGCCTCGCAAACTATTTTTACAGTGCTGGTACCATGCTCCCTCTGTGTTTCATATTTGAAGTCTATATAAAGGAAAGAAAAAGATCAAACAGACGACTTGAGATGAAGATGACTTTTCTCCTCTGCATGTTGTTGTCATGCAGTTGATATGGTGTATAGGAGGAACGTTTGTAGTCCAAAATTGAAGCCTAAAAATAAAAACATAATGTTATTATATTCCATGACACAATTCCCCAAAGCAATTGAAAGGTGTTTCGTTGAAACTTCTAAAATTAATAAATGCTGTACATAACACAAAGGCTCTTTCTATGTGTTTGTGTAATTTAGACAAATAAAACGCCATCTTTGCAATAATGGAAATCAGCAAATTGCCTCACCTAAAATGTAGGTGACGCAAGATTGATGTCTATACCTATGCATATTGAAAGTAAATACAATTCTGATTGTTTTGAACATACCTTGGCTATTCTCCAACTTGCGCCCCTGCACAGTTGTCTTTACTTTCTGAGGCTATCGCTAAATATTCAGCATTCCTGGAAGGAAATTGAGGAGGGGCTGACATGAGTTTTGCTGCACAATACGATAGCCCTTAATTTGCTATACCATTACAGTACAGTAAATTAGTTTTTTTCTTTAATGGCGTCTGTTATTTAAAAAAAACAACAAAAAAAACTCCCAGCTTTCAAATTCTGCCATAGTAAATCTGTGACATTTTTGTGCACATAAATATGCTGATCAAGTGATTTTGGTATTTACATTTGCAGATTCTCTAATGAATATATGATATACATACGCGGCTTCTCTTAACGCTTCCTCCCCTGCTGCCGCTATTTTCCTGTAGCAGTATATCATCTCGATAAGGAGCCACACCTGCAGACCGATGATGGACACGTACATCATGACTTCAGACACGATGGAGGCTGTACCTCTGGTGGCTGTGCACAGGGACACAAGAAAGGTGACGTCACACAAATGCCAAAGCAGAAATGCGGAAGTATCCCAAACTCAGATTAAATGAAAAATATAGAAATTTTGATGGCGATATGGTGAATATCAACACAAATGCACAGTTGGCTGCCATACCTTTATTCACCACGGTGAGGTAGACCACTTTGCTGACAACGGTGGTGTACTCGTAGTTCTCGTACGTGAGGATGCGGTTGAAGAAGCAGCGGTATGTGCCCGAGTCATTGAGGGTGACGTTGAGAATATATATGGACGCGTCTTGGATGTCGTTGCTCCTCTTGCTCCCGTTCCAATCCAGACGGTCCATGAAGTGTTCGTTTTCGATTGTGGGGCCCATCTCACTGTACGTGTAGATCTGATGACACAGTGACATTATATTTCTAATTATGGAAACTTCATTTTTTTTATGTTTCTTTACACCCAATCGAACATTTTAACATGGCTACACTGTTTCGTCATCCATAAGGATCAAATGTGCGCCTAATGAAGTCTCCAGTATTTTTCCAGCATGTTCTCAAACAGGAAACAGAGGACAGCACACAAGGTCAACATACACAGCTGCGTGTCAGAGATATCGACATCCGGGCACGATCATGTATCCGACTGCACGCATGCACGCGCAAACACAAATACCGGAGGTCTCTCAACAATGACAGGCGTTCCCTCACCTGCACAAAGTCGACCTCTCCTTTGGCCTTGAAGTACCATTCAACAGTGGCGCTGGCTTTGACCTCACTCCTCCTCTTGCAGGAGATGCAGCCCAGTTTGAATCCTTGGCCCACCACCGCTTCGGTGTCCGAGTCTGGCTCTGCACACGCCCCATCGCACCGGTGCACTGTTTGTTTGCGTGGTATGACGATAGACACCAAATATATAAGTTACGGTTGTATAAGGCGTTATGGCAAAATATGGAGCCGGGGAAAAACTCACCCAACAGTGTGCAGGAGAGGAAAAGAAGTATGTGAATAGGAGTCATGCCACAGACTGTATGTAGCTTTATAATGGAGCAAGAAGTCTCAAAAAGATATTTTACACGCCTAACTACTTAGTTGTTTGTTTTGGTTGGACGGTTATTGATAATATCAATCACGTTTTTTTTTTTTAATAATACAGCTGGTTTTAAGAAAGGTAGTTCAATAAAGTGCAGCTACACATGCATTGTAATGTGCAAAATATATCCACCTACAGGCCTCTTTAAGAGAATATACACAGAATATACACTGT
This sequence comes from Filicampus tigris, assembly GCF_054856515.1. Classification (NCBI taxonomy): domain Eukaryota; kingdom Metazoa; phylum Chordata; class Actinopteri; order Syngnathiformes; family Syngnathidae; genus Filicampus; species Filicampus tigris. The sequence continues at coordinate 9,413,971 of NC_141234.1, read as the reverse complement.
TGTACTTCTTTGGCTCAAGTCAACTGTTTCGTGCTGATTATAGTATTCAATGCGACAAATTATTGCTGCAGACAATATTAGCTGTGCTGAAGTTTACACGTTTGCTTTTGTTTACAAAAAAAAAACCAAAAACACGTGTAACATTCCAATTCTTCTGATCACTCACAGTGCCCTGGCCGGTATTTCACCTTGAGATTCTATTACCTTTCCCTGAGGATGTTAGAATAAGATTTGACATCATTACACCAGCCTGGAAATAGATGCACTCATTTTCTAATGTTGTCAAATGACAGACATTAAAATACTTGTATGAGCATGTACATGCCACCGATTATGCGTTAGATACATGCAAGTGCAAATAATACCATTTTACGAGATATACCAGCATGAACCTAAACAATCTAAAGATATTCATTTAAATCTACTCGCCAAATAACGACAATGTAAAAGTCTCCTCCGGGGGAAATGTGACGTACGTCCTCTCCCACGATGGAAAAGATGGAATTTCAGCTATCTAATAAGCCCTTGCACATCAGAAAGAATCCCCGGTCGCGTTGGCATTGCAAATCAACCTGCAGGAGCGCAATCAAATCCATCATCCACCGCAGGAAACAAAAAGCCCCAACAGATGCGTCCTTGGTGCGATCACAGTGTCTTTATGCTGCGCCACAGCAGCACCTCTGCCTCTCAGTTGATGCTGCAGATGTACTGCGGTAAAACGAGCGATGCACGCCAATGACAGCAGCTGCTTGTATTCCACCACTCATTCCTTTCATTTGCCTCGCTCCATTTAAAACGCCTACTCTCCCATTTTTTTGCGCATAATGAATTCAATATTAAAGCAAGACATACGCTAGTTGTAGAAACAGTGTGGGGATAATAAGGTGTACTGGCCCTTTAAGAACCCTTTGCTGGACTAGATGACCCAATGGCTCCATCTCCTGTCATTTTTTAATATGTCATTGGAATTACTTTTTTTATTACCAACAAAAAAATTAAGCTTATTTTCCAGATCTGGATCAACAACATGACAAAAACTATTTACAAGCCTTTAATATAAGCCCCAATTTTAAATTGCAATGCAATGTTCTTTAAAAACTTTCTTGCAGGACTAGTTGACCCAATGGCTCCATCTCCTGTCAGTCTTTAAATGCTACATATGACGGCCTTACTATTATTATCACCAAAACAATGGAAAATAACTGTGTGGTATTACACGTCTTTTATGTTGGTTCTCGTGGAAATAAGGGGAATTAAGAAATGTCCACGTTTCCTAATGACGTTGGAGAATGTGGTGCTCTATAGCCAGCCAGTTAGCATCAGTGCACCAGCGTCGTAAACATCAGCGAGCTGCAGTTAACCCTTGCTTGCTTCGTAATATTATTTTCCTGTTACAATATAAAAAATACTTTTACACACCATACCCGGGAATGATAAGTCTAGTGGGTATGCCAGAAGACGCGAGATTTTCCAAATAAAAAAAAAGCGTAGCGCAAAGATTTCGCAGGTAAGTGAACATAACTGCTAGCTAACTAGCGTCATAGCCACTTGCTAGCGTTGGTGCAAATTAAAAAAATGTAGATTAGACGAAGCAACGCACCACAGTACATAATGTAAATTAGCAAATGGCTTTGTGCTTGTAGATTGATGATGTTTATTGATAACGAGCAGTGTCGACCACGTTGCAAGTGTTTTATGTAATGCTATCAGTTAGCTCAATGTGCTAGTGGTGTTTACATCTGGTTATATAGTGAGCACACATACAGCCACAATATTGTTAATTTGTTGTGTTTGTTTATTTGCTAGAGATGTGTTTTTCCAATACAGGTCTCACTTAACTGCAAACATTTATTTAGCGATGATTCTATTTGAAGGTTTGGAACGCAAAAGTTGGCCGTGTAAATGTAGTTTGTTTATTTTTTTAAAACTTTAGTAAAAATAACGAGATAAATGAACAATATAAAATACAGGGGTGCACGGTCTACACATTTAAGTGGAGTCAAGGAAATTGGGATTAGGATGAAAGTGTCTCATGGTAATTTCCTCAATATACAGTCTTCACAGTTTTCTGGTTTGCATGGCCTTGATTTTCTTAGAAAAATTCACATAATCCAAATATGAATAGCATAGTAATACTGCAAAATTTCGTCGTTGGTTTGAACATTTTATAAAGTCAATATGAAACTACTACTACCAAAATGAAGAGAGGGTTGACAGTATGTATTTTATTGAACTCAGATTTTGTCAAAACTGGATAGCCCGAATAGAACATTGTATACATCTACAATGTATTTTCATTGAGGGTTCTAATTTAGAATTACTAAAATTATTTAGGCAACTCCAAAAGTAGCACAGAGTCAGTGTTACAGTTTCGCATCTTAATTTTTACAGGGTAGCACCTCTGAAGTATCTTAAAGGTGACCGCTTTCAAATCTGATTCACATTTCTGACCATATATGCTTCTCTCAATAGTGTCGTGTGACTATGGATCCGAGCTCCAGCGCCTCTACTGTTCCAGCAGCTTTGACTGTGCAGGTGTGTTTCCCATCCGCACGCGCTGCTGTTCTGGACAACCTGAATCACCAGCGAGAAGAGGGCCGTCTGTGCGACCTGTCTATCCACGTGCAAGGCAAAGTGTTCCAGGCCCACCGCTGTGTGCTCGCCGCGTCCTCGCCTTACTTCCATGACCAGGTGGGTCTTAGGGTGTCTCAGAAAGAGAGAAAACTGTACTTTCTTCTGTTGTTGTCGCTCATATATTGTGTAATGTGTTTTGTTTGTTCACAGGTGTTACTGAAGAATGTGACTACGGTTTCCCTCCCGTCAGTCATGGACCCAGTGGCGTTTGAGAGCGTGCTAAGTTCGGCGTACACGGGCCAGCTGAGCATCGTTCACGATGACATCGTCAACTACGTCACCGTAGCCAGTTTCCTCCAGATGTGGCACATCGTGGACAAATGCACCGAAATCCTAAAAAGACCCCGGCCCTCGGCAGAAGTAACCCCGCCGGACGCTTCGGCAGTTCATGCCGGCAGCGCATCCAGACAGCAGTCGCCGAGCAGCACTGACTGTTTGTATCTCGAGAGGGAGGGCAGGAGGAAAGAAGCCAAACCGGACGCTTTGCCTCCTTTAGCTACTTGGAGGCGCCCGCAGCAGTTTTCAAGATGGGGGAGCTCACGGCCCTCCTCAGCGCAGCACTTGGCCGACTCCCAGCTGGATGCTCTCCCGCACGCGGAGAGCGATTACACCTGCTGCGAAGGGACGTGCGACGGCAAAAGCGCTCATTTCGGCCACGGCAGTCCAAGCGCAGAGCTATTGAAGCAGAAGCTCAGGTGTCAGCCTCGATCAGCGCCGCAGAGTGTTGACAGGCAGAACGAAAAGAACGCTAGCTGCGAGGTCGGCGAAACACCGCAGAGGAAGAAGAATGAGAAGCGAGAGCTGGAAGCTGACGAAGGAATCGGAACGGAGGCAGTGGAGAAGAAGGAAGGATTTGCACAAACGGGTCATTGTGGTGAGATTGAACGCAACACGTGTCTTTGAAAGACAATTTCTGATACTAGCATTTAGCGGCATTCGGTTTGAAATTCTTAAAAATGTCTTTCACAAGAAGTTGCAATTTTACCGTGTCAATGAGACTGAAAGGAAAATTATTGTTATTTGCGTTATTTCAACTTTATTCCTCTAATTGGAATTTTATTCTCATAGTAATATTTTTTTTCTTTAGTCCTTACAAGCCTTTAGTCCTTACAAACACAAAAAACAGCAGCCGTGATTGGTCGTTACCTGAGCTCTGAGCAACTGTGATGTCATTTTCAGTCCACAGAAGTGACAAAATGGCCGCCCCCAGAGATGGTTAAAAACGGGAGGATTTTGCTGCTTAACTCATATTCCACAAATGCAATATTAATCGGAATGCCATGTTTAGACTAGTGAAGACGCATAGAACATATCGCAAAGATTTTTTTTTTTTTCGGGTTGACTGATATGAAATACAAGCAGAACATTTGATTGCAACTTCGGTCTAATGTAATCTATGATTCTGACATTAGTTCTTCATTTCCTCAGGAGACTTGCAGGCCATGTTAGTCGAGAACGAAGAGTCAAGACGAGCCACGGCGAAGGCGAGTTTGGTGGACGCACGCGATAAAGCGCAGCTGTTGTCCAGTTTGCCGCCTTGCCATAAAGCCGAAAGCCCTTTGGGAGAACCCTGTGCCGTTTTAGCCCGAGTGCAGTGGCAAGCAGGTCCCTGGTCTCAACAAGAGTCCAGACCGCAGGAGGGGGAGGCGGTGCGTAAAGCCGAGGAGGGCTTTCGATGTCTCACAGAGGGCAAATTCAACTCGGGGACCTACGATGAAATCGAAGATGGGACGGGTCAGGTTTCCCAAAGGCCCCTGGTGCCCGCGTCGCCCGACTTCACCATGGAGGCGAGCTGGCCCTCCGGCGGCATGGTGCCGAGCGGCCCGTCGCTAACCCTCGCGTCCGCTCGCCATTTGCCGCCCTCTTCCGCCAGTCTGCCGCCGCCGCCCCCCTCGCCCCCGACGCCGTCGTCGTCATCCTCGGTGACCATGGCCAGCGCCCCCTACTCGGGCAAAGTCCACTTCTGCCACTGCGGCAAAGCCTTCACGCTGAAGAGCATGCGCGACCGCCACGTGAAGATGCAACACCTCAACCTGCGGCCGTTCGGCTGCCCCGTCTGCAACAAGTCCTTCAAGATGAAGCATCATCTCACCAAGCACCTCAAGACCCACGGAGGGCTGCGGCCGTACGAGTGCGGCGTGTGCGGGAAGAAGGTCATCTGGCGGGACAGCTTCCTGAGGCACCAGGCCAGGTGCGAGAGGATGGCTTCGTCCGATAACAACGCGGGCTCGGCTCGGGTGGACGTGGACGACGGCTACGGTTACGCCTTCGACGGCGGCGACGCCTTCCTCGCGATGGGAGGACAAGTGAAAGTGGAGGAGGTGGATTTCCAGGGCGAGATGGAGGACGGGATGAGTGGGTTGCTGGGAAGCGTGTCCGGGATTGTGGACGAACTACGAACCCAGCATTTGAACGCCGGTGGACATGTTTACAAAGAGGAGGCGGGAGAGAACTTTGGTGAAACAAAGTAGTTTTCAACCGTATACATAAGTCTCTTTGAGTTAGCGAGCTCTTTTGAAGCGGCTTGGGGACATTTTAATGTCTTACATTTTGGGGAAAATACTGCGCTTGGGTACATTTATAACAAGCACTGTTGTTACCGTTACAATTCTTCATTCTTTTAAACCTAGATTTTGCACACACGTTATTTGCCTTCCGCTTGCGTCGGAACATGAAAAGTAGACAAATCGAATACAACACAAATAGAACGTTTTTATCCTATACTGTTTTGCACTATGAAGGAAAAATTATGTACTGTATAGTTTGCGTTTTGTTTTTCAAACGGTGATTGCTTACCATTATTTATGCGACTGAGACATTGATTCTTTTACGGTGGCATAAAATGTTCACTCACCGGACACTTTATTAGGTACGCCTTCCCAGTATAAATTCAATATGACTGGTATCAAATACACGACTAAAAGAGCACCATAGAAAAAGCCTGGTGGTATTGTAATTGGCCTTTCGTGTGTTGTTACATAAGGCATTTTTTTTTTTTTTTAACCAAATGTACAACCAGTTTTGAGTTTGTTTTTCTATAGGCTGTCATTAGATGGTGCCTAACGTTGTGGCCGTTGAGTGTGTTAAAGGATTCTCATTATCTTTACGGTATCCTTCTCTATTCATTGTATAGTTATCCTTGACTGTGCCTTTAAATTAAAATGGTATTGTGCGTCCATGTGTGTCTTTTGATGCTCCATTGTTGACCTTTGGTGACGATTGTGACACATCTGGTTGTGATCACAAAGCTAAATGCGCCGGAATAAATTGGACACTGGAAACATGATTGCTGTATGTTACCTACAAACATTGGGTATCTAAGATACTGTAGTGTATATGTTGAGGTAATCCAGACATATTGAGTTAAAAGTACATTTTTATTTGCTGAATTATCTTTACATGTTACATGTTTACATTCTATTAACCGTTTGGCAAGGAATGACTAAAGAAAGTGTAAAAGTATTTGTCTTGAGATATTAAAAATGCAATTAAATGAAATGAGTTCAAATGGCAAACATTTTTCACTGACAACAGTTTTTTGTCAAGGCAGAACTGCCAGAATATACAAATATATACAATGTGTGTACTGTGTTTTGTTTTGATGAGAAACATAGTACTGTAATTCTGTACTTTATTATACTTTACATAAACTTATTAAGAGTACTGACATTGTTAGTAAAGAATGGAGACATTTTTTTTCTTGCTTCAGTTCAGTGGACATTATCCTGCTCCTTCTGTTGTGTCTCCCTTGGCCACATGGGGGCAGTATAATAAATGCATACTGTACTCAATATATAAAAAATATATTGTAGATAGAGCCATTCTCAATTTATAAGCTACAATAATAGGACTGTAGTCATTTGTATACTAGGTGATTTTTGTATATTTCATTTTAGATATAATGATTTGTTATTGTACGAGTTGCATCTAATGTCATTTCGTTAACGAGCCACACACCTGGTGGTGGTCGATGTCACGGTCGGACCTGTGTCAGGTGAGTTTTAACTGCTTCAAAAGTGTTATTTTTGTCCAATTTTCTGCCCGGACTGATATCTTGTCAACTGATAGGTGCTTCTTCCACAGACGCGTATAATTTGTGTGACTCATACTACTGGGAGAGAGAGAAAAAAAAGCGGAAACTGGTGAGTTCATTCAATCGTTTGTCATGCTAATTGTTATCCGCTAATTACCTATGGTGGCGTGAGACTCGGACAGAAATAGTTTGGCGCTACAACTAACAAAATTTGTCGTGAGGTAGGTTTTTTTTTTAGGTTTAGGTCACCCTCTAATACCCACATGATGTTATTCTAGTCTCTTACATGTTTTTGTCATTGCTGTGCAAAGTGTCAGGTGACATTTGTTTGCCAATTAGCACCTGATGACTGCACACATTTTACAGTAAGTATTTTGCATTGACTTTTGGTGTAGTGCTTACGAAATAAGTATTCGCAAGATTACTTGAACGTTGAATGTACATACACAAAGATTTGAAATGGAAAAGATTGCATTTGAATATCTGTATTTCTAATTGGTCCTGTTTCACTCAGGCCAAGTTCCTATATTCCTATCAACGTAGTTGATGGTGAGCTACCCTCGAATTCAGCCTGAAGAACCTCAACCTACTGCAATTGTCCTACTGTACGGTAGGAGGCGCTGTAGCCTGCTCTCCCTTAGAACATTCTACTAAATCACTTTCACTCGTATCACTCTGAACATCCTTTACATTGACATTTGCATGGACTATGCGGCTATGCAGGACTCTCAATCTGCAGTCTTGGATTTATTTGTTTATATAAATCAATACACTCACATTTTGCATCATAAGTCTCACATCTGTGTACTAAACATTTTCCCTCTTCTGAGCTGCGGTACAATCAAGTGTTACACATTCTTCGCATAAAATAAAGAATCCTCTATGTTATATCATTTGTGTGCATATGTTTCTGAACCATTTGTGTTCTAATATGTTTAAAGGAACACCGGAAAACCTATGCTAGTTGTTAGCCTGTCTATGGAGTTTCCCATTATGTTAGCATTAAGCTAGTGGACTTCAAGGCAAAGTTTTATTAAGTGATTTGAGTTCATTGCCACCATACAGCACTCACATCAGATTTAAGTATTTAAGATTTAAGTTTTAGTAGTGAAAGTATTAATTTAAAAACAACAGACAGTTGTAAGATTTGTAGGCTATTTATTGAATATATATAATATATATATATATATATATATATATATATATATATATATATATAAGCAAAGAGTAAACTAAAATCATGTTTGTATTTCAGTTAGGCTACACATTTAAACCTTCATAAATATGATGACAAAATAAGAGTGTTAATTTCAAATAGTGTAACGCCAAGGGCGCCCTTTTCTTCTGCGTTGACTCGTTACAATAAGCACATAGAATATATGGAAGTGATGACATTCACAAGAAAGGCTAAATCAACAAATTACACGTCCTTCTTGATCACTAAACTGAAACACGTTTTCCCCCCCCCACCTAAAACCTTTGAGCCACTTGCCAACTGACCATCGGATCAACAAACCTTTCTTTTTTTAATCCGCAAACCACACAACACATTACGTCTTCAAATGTAATAAATAGTATGCATACCACCAACTCATTTGAGGGGCTGTGATTAGTGTGCAACAGTGCAATTACAAAGGGCATGTTCACTCGATCTATTCACTTCTGACTGTACTGTACATGATTAATCATGGAGGTGTAACAGTTACAATTCCGCTTACATTTGAAGAATTTTTTAACAAAAAGCACACCTTTTGAGTGTCTTTTTTTCTTATAGAAAGCTGTGAGGCACACGAAGGATCTCTCGTACAAAAAAAAAAAAAAAAAGACCGACAACACGACATATAGAAAAACATCTAACATTAGCACCATCGGACTATGATAATCAACAGGAAGATTTTTACAGTGAGCTACAAACTCAACGCTTGACCAGACTTTTTAAAGACTTGAACCGCTATTTAAGGACTTGGACGAGACTGTCTCCATCCCTGGAGAGTGGATACAGAAATCCAGTGTTAGTGTGTTAACACACAATGGTTGTGAGTCTGCCGCATCCCGATATGTTGCTCCCCCGTCATGCTGCACCATCTGCTTTGGCTTCTTGCTTTGGGCCTCAGAGGAGAGCTCAGAAGATGGTGCTCCAGCGTTTGGGGGGTGGACGGGGCTTGGTGTCTCCCTGTGGACGAGAAGGCGTGTAACTGACTTTCTATCAGCAAAAATTAGATGGGAAAAAAAAAAACCCACTAGTGGTGATTTAAAGACCCTGTAAAGTGAATTCAGATTATACTCGTGAAGATATTTGCTGACATTGTGAAAACGCAGAACTATGCAGTATCGAATATTGGCTAGTTGCAGTTAGCTATGCCTAGATCTTGAAAATGCATTTTTGGCCGAAACCTGTCGGCGTAATTTCAATTCCTAAGGGAGGAGCTAACGCCGCAGACAAGAGGAGCTCCGAAGCCTGTTAGCTTGCTAGCTCACTTGTGGCTAGCAGCTCTTGACCCAGTTGGATATATGTGTAGGTATGAGAAAGATGCTAGACAAAAAATGTTTTTTTTTTTTCAGTGGGGCGTGGTTTCACGCATTTAGAGGACATGCCCACAGAGTTTAAGAGCGGAAAAAAATGGTTTGATTTTTTGCGAGATTTTAAAGCTTCATTTTATATACAGTATTTTTATTATCGCAAAAATTTGACAGGGTTGTTAACATTCTTCCCACCTTCAGAAGACCTTGATTTTTCACATTACAGGGACTTTAAATTTCCACTCAAACACACGCCGAAAGTCATGAAATGTAGATGTGATTGTCACAATTGTTCACATTTAGTCGGATTCATCCAAATGGAGCAAAGGAAGAAGGTGACATTACATTAGATTGATGAATATGTAAAAAATTAAATAAATAAACGAGTTAATTATGATGACATGGTACCGTGACTCGCCAGCCTAAATGAGTGATCAAGTTTAGCGAGCTGCTACTCACTGATTTCGGATGAGAGCGTCACTGGTGTAAACACAGATTGGAAAGCTTTCGTGAGGTTCTTCACTTTTAAAGATATCAAAGGGGGGGTTACAAAGGGGATTGTCAGGGGGTTGAGTGCCGCTCACCAGGTTGAAGAGTCTGGACAGTGTGCTTTGTTCCTTGCGTCGTCTGACTGGCGACTTTGTGCTCTCTGCGCGTGGTGACGAAACCTAGAAAAACATGCCGCGTAAGCTCACCGGGAACCACCTTTCACCTATACACAAATCTTTTTTTTTTTTTTTTTTTTTTTTTAGAGCGTCGTCTTCTCATATCTTATCATCATCAAGTGTCTTTTTATTATTTCGGGACTGGTCCTCTACAGTTGACTTTCACTGCAAGTTTAATTTCACATGTGGAAAGCCAATGTAAGATTTTCTTTGTATTTTGTAGTTAAATCAGAGCGGCGATTTGATTGCACAAATGTGTATATGTACTCGATGTGGAACTACATAAGATTTTTTATTTTTTTTAACTTTTAACTTAAGTGCATATTTTGTTTGACCAGCACAGAAACAACTATAAACATGAGCTACCAAAAAAAAATGTTATTAAAGATTAGTCGACTTCTAGCTCTGAAGGTTAATGTAGAGGTAAAATCGACTAGTCGACTTCATCGATTCAAACCCAAATGTTCGCTTTCCATTAATCCATCCGCGTATTTTTTTTGGAGATAACCGGTTCTCCGTTTTTATTGGCTGAGAAGTGTGCCCAGGCCAAAGCGCTAAAAGTATTGACATCTATGCTGTGACATCATCTTGGGACGTCATGGAGCAGAGGAACTAAATTGAAGTGAATTAAGGAGTTTCATTTTGACAAATGTAGTGCTTTTCCACCATCACGTGGCCAGTGTGCTGTTTTCATGTGCGTTGAGGAGTTTCAATTTGACAAAAGTAATGCTTTGCTGCCATCTTGTGGCATCAATAGGCAGCTATCACTCACAAAATGACACTATTTTATGGCAGGGCTCGGTTCTTGTAATCCACATGTAGGGATAATAGGGAAATAATTTCCAATTATTACAAACATTTATGGATTTCTAGATAGACCTAAGGGGAAAAAAACAGTAGGTTTATCAGCAACAGTGTGTTGAAACTGTCTACATGAATTTATGTAACCTGATGTGAAAAATCCCAAATGACAACTCAATTGGCTCCTAAGGACTCACTGTAAGGAAATAAAGAGTCAGGGTACAATAATAGGGAAATGGTGAAAAAGGTATGATGAAACCAAACTAAAATAGACGCGTGAACATGATTGATCATCACTTCACGATAACAAAAAAGTAATTTACTCCAACGAATGCCTGGATCCGTAATGTTCCTATAAAGGGTTAATACACAGCAAGACAACAGCAACCTACAAGGAGAAAGAAAATGAATGACAAGTGGAGGGTGTCTGTTGTGTGACGTGACCGCAAGCCAAGGAAGGGGTGTCATTTAGTGTCGCATCACAAGTACAAGGCGACATCTGACACGTGAGAAGATACAAACAGGGTGCAGATGGATGGATGAGTCCTCTGAAGTGAGAGATGGATGTGAAATCATAGAGAAGATGACGACAAGTTGTAGGCCAGCCGAGCCTAAGAGAAAATGTTTACCGGTTGTGGGTCATAAAGAGTTGGGCGGTTTCAAAGTCACCCAGAAGCAGAGTGTCGCTCTGAGTTGGAAGCAAACAAGGGGGGGTTGAAATTGCAAACAACCGTGAAGAAGACAAAGCTTTGTTCATTTTGCTAAGTTCATTTCATGTTTTGTTCCGTCTGCGTAGAGTATACCACGTTGCAAATCACGCTTAAAGCGGAAGTCAACGCAAACATATTTTTTTCAAGAATATGTTTTATGCAAGCCCACTAGTTGAAACGGGGCATTCTGATAAATATTGTGTTTGTGGTATAAGTGTTAATCCGCTCGTTATTAGCCATCTCTGGGGTCGCCCATTTTGTCTTCTGTCGAGTGAAAATGACATCACAACTACTCGCAACGACCAATCACGGCTTAGATTCAGAGAACAGGTCAACTGTGATTGGTCGTTATAAGCAGTTGTGATGTCATTTTCAGTTGACAGAAGACAAAATGGCCACCCCCAGAGATGGCTAAAAACAAGTGCATTTTGCTACTTAACTTATATTCCACAAACGCAAAATTAATCAGAATGCTGTGTGTCAACTCGTCGGCCTGCTGGGAACATATTCTTGAAAAAAAAATATGCTTGGGTTGACTGCCACTTTAAGCACAATTTTATAGTGTAATACTTTTACTTCTTTCTGAGATGTGATCAAATAAATGTAGTCGTCGGGAGGAAAGCAGTTAGGTGGCCAAAAGTGCGTGGATGTTAGCAACACTGTTCCAAACAAAACATGCGTTTTAAAAACATACACGTTGCACTCGCACGGACTCACACTCAAAGGAAAGTTAATTAAAAAAAAAAAAGTGACTTTGTTGACATACCAAGCCAAAGAATTCCCTCCACTGCAAAGAGAAAACAGTATTATGAGGAGATGGCAATTTGCGGCAAGTCTCTCTCCGATGACGGCAACGAGGAACCCAATCACTAGGATTCGTTTCAAAACAAAACATGAGTGATTTCCTTTCACGGCACGTTTCCCTTTTTTTGGTGCCCTTAAAAGATCAAGTTAAGTAAAATGCTGGAAATCATAGATTGGCAACTAAAAACACGACAAACTTCACTTACCTTTGATTTAGGACGAGGCGAGGAAACCTGAGGAGAGACCAGACAGAACAGGCGTAACTGACCGCCGCTTTGACAATAAAATGTGGATTTAAGTAGAGCAAAGCATAATTTTCCATTAATACAATATGGCTGCCCTGTTTGTTAGCCAACTCAGAGCAGCATTGATGTTTTGAATTGACGTGGTTATTCAAGATGGAAACATCTTCAAAATAGATTGTTCCTCAGGGATGCCTTGTTTGCCCACTAAAGATTATTTTATAGTGCAAGCTCCTACTCATTATCTGCTGTTTAATGTTGGCATCTTATTTTACATTACTTTTTTTTTTTTTTTTTAAACATAATAATTCACAGGCTAACACAGTTGACACCATGGCAAATGCACTCTGCTTTTAAGTAAACATACAATGCTGCGGAAGAACTGGACCACGGCATTTTCATTGGTCCTGCGGCGGGCAGAGGACTGCTGGGGTGATGCGGCCAGGTGACCCCGGAATGACCCCTAAGAGGGACAACAATCGTTATGTGTGATAAAGAGCAAGTATCTTAATACAGAACCGAACGGCATTCCAAACACAACATGACAATATGAGTGAAAAATATATTTGGCGCATTGAATGAGCTGTCACGCTAGAACTCTATCAAAATGTGGCCCATTTCTGTTTGCAGGTTTGTGAAACTGTCGTCTCATTTCGTGCCGGCAGAGGGCAACATATTTGAAACTCCTCCCAGCATGAGCCAACTACAATCACAATAATAAACACATTAAGTGATTCCTTAAAACGCACTTCTTCTACTTGAAATAAAAATGGAATATTTTGGAGAACAGGTCCCCAACTTAGAATATTAAAGTCATATATTTTTGGAGTAACAGGCGATATATTTTCAAGGATAAATGTTTTTTTTTTGTTGTTTTTTTTTTAATCAAGTCAAATACTCAAGATAAAGTAATTAAAAGCCCTCATAACCTTATGATTGAAAAAGTCAAATTCTTTCGCTAATGCATTTTTTAACATTTTTGTTGTTGAGTTATTTGACTCCCACTGTGCAGTCTTTAAATTATGTTTTAAATAAATTGTTCAGCATTTTGCTCAGTCCCGTTGTTTTGACATATGCTCTAAACTTGGATTAAAGTCATCCAACTTGACCTCGTTTATAAAGGCATTTTCTGATCCTTTCCAATTCCCGATTTCTGAACATTTTAAATTCGATGTTAAATTATGTATACATACATATATCTACTGTATGTATATTCATACATATACACAATATGTATACTGTGTACCTCTATAACGGCAAAAACTCATTACGTTAGTACTGTTCTTTCCTAAAAGCATTTACGTCCACTAAATTAAATCTCCGTTTTAGTGGTAAGGGGGCGGGGATGATGACATCCTTTAAATGCATTGCTGCCCACCTTGCTCCTTTTCTTTTTGTCCCCTCCAAAGATCTTGCTAAAAGAATCCATGAGTCCCGGATTCTTCTTCTTCCTGCCAAGCCCTGAGGTGCTCGCCGTAGCCATGCAAGTTGCGCTTCTTCCTCTTCAAACCACTCGGTAGCCCTCGAAGGTCCAGAGACTATGACGCTCTGCTTGTTTGCTTCTCTTCTGATGCTCTTGAAGGTGTCGCCCGACCGTTCCGATTGCACCATGGGACATTGGACATTGGGGAGGGCGAGGTCCATCACTGGCACGCTTCCAAGCATTCTTTGGAGCAACAGCGGCTGTGTCAGTCGCTACCGCCCTCCGTATGGGTCGGGCCATTGTTCTTCTCACATCTGCCTCCGACCGTCCTCGGGGTCAACAAGGCACATCTAATCGGCCCCGGTTGTCTTGTTAGTGAACCGGATTGGGTTCGCGTTCTCTATCGGTTGTCCGATATCGATAATCGAGAGGCGTGGTCCAGCCCAGTCGCAAGGCTAGCATAGACAAATTCACGTTCACACCCGTGGTCATTTTAGAGTATTCATGCATGCTTTTGGAACGTGGGAGGAAGTTGAAGTACCAGGAAAAAACGCGCACAAGTTACATGGCGCGCTTCTCCACACAGGAAGTGCCAGAGTGGAGATTCGAAACCCGCAATCTCCGAAACTTTGGGGCAGGCATGCTAACCAAGGGGTGAGCAAAGTTTTGTGGAAAAAGTTCCACGTGAATAGATGGGTTAGGTGAGATGCGACCGATGTGTGGGCCCGTGGACCAGGTAGTCCTTAAGACCACGGGCCTGTTCTAAAAATAGCTCACTGGTGGTATGCTAATGACAAACTTGCAAATACATCAATGTTTTTGTTTCAAAATCTCAAGCTGTTGTCGTGGTGCCGTTGGTTCGCAAGTGCTGCCGCAGCTGGCAGACAAAGACGGGTCTGTTGCGGGGGTCGCTCGGCCCGGAGTTACACCCCAGCAGCATCGGAATATTCATATTTCAGAACAGATGACTTTTTGTTTTTGAGGACACCTTCTTTTGCTAGCTAGGAAAACATCTCTGAGTGGCTGATAAATATTACACTTGCGCATCTAAAGAAAGCGGTCGCTCTGTAGGCTTTATTATTTTTTTATATGGATGTGTATTTTATTTATTTAGATAGTCTTAAGTGCTCTGTGAGTTTGCTTGTTTTTTTTTGTTTTTTAAATAAAATAAGATAAAATACATGGGAAGAAGACCTTGAAAAAAACAATGGCATATTAAATCGCTATCGCAATATTGAGGGGGTGAAAAAAAAAATCAGCTTTTTCAAAATCGCTCAGCCCTACACATTTAATAGTCTTTTAACAGCACATGTAGTAACTAAATCACTTTAAGAAGTAATCATCAGGTGTTACGCCTCTATAGAAATTCACTTCAAATAGATTGCTGCTGAGTTTCCAGTGCAAATGGGGTTAGCCATGTTTGTTCACTCATGTCACAAAGTACACAGTACTTCCTTGTGTCAGCCCCACTGGCCTGACAGAGGCAGGGATCAGGAATGCCCAGAGTGGGTTGACCACATACTGCTTGTGTCCTCGTGCGCACAACAGAGACTCGAATAATGTTCCCGGGGCAGAAAGGTGGAGGAGGAGGAGCTTCGAGGGGGGGGGGACAATGGTGTCCATGCAAGAGAGCTGTGGGACATACACACGGCAGATATTTTTGAATCCCGGCAGGAATGTGGACCTCCACCGAGACACCCACCCAGGCAGGCAGCTGAATATCTGACGCTGGGGAGGCAGAAAAGAATTCCTTCTTGTTCCTACAGGATGAGAACACATAAGACGCTTTGGCGTCTATTATAATTATTAATGGAATAGTGGATATCTGATTTCTGCAGGTGTCCCATAATGTGTTCCATAGACAGGCTCTCTAATAGCATCTACGTTGTGGTGATAGTGCATCGACACTTGTAGACGGACAATAACAGCACTCGCATGCATATATTCTTTATCCTCTGCGAATCACTGCATCTTACTCACTTACAGGAGTAGTGAATTAGTTAAGTGTTTAATTTCTTTGTTCATTCTATCACTATATATTTTTTTAGGGTTAGGTAAATGTTATAGAGGGCTATTTTATTAAAAGCATTACAAATTTTGGGGGGGGGGCTGGAATGGACTAATGGCATTTTCGTTCATTTCAGTGCACTGTTTCGTGGCATCAAGGAACTATGGTGAAGTTGAGGAGTTTAGACAAAATTAGCGCTTTGCTGTCATCTTGTAGCTATCTATAGGCAATTACAAACATTTTTTGGGCAGTTCAATTGTATATTTTCAGGAATTGGCTGCAATTTATGTTAAGATATTTGGTGAAAATGTTTTTAATATCTGTAAAAAGTGCAGCAAAATTGCTATTTTGGTACCCTATTTTGTTCCTAAATGAAAAGGATCAACATATTTAGCAAGAAATATGAAGTAGACACACTTAATGGGCTTCAGTGGGCCACAAATAATTGGGCCGGATCTGTTCCCTGTATCAATGCTACTTTTAGGTTTGAAAGTAAAGTAAAGGAAGCCATCTGCTTTGACGTGATATCGCCACATTCAACACATGATAGTATTGTTCTTGGGCCCTGTGAGCTCTCACTTCCGAAAGTCCATCGAATCACTGCCTTTTGCAGCACGGATCGAAAACACTGTAAACACCAGTGGCGAAGTCTCCGAGCAGTTAAAGACTGTGGACTCTTTATTCATAAAGATGAAAAGAAAGTGGCCTTTGTGATGCGAGAAGGCATTGTTTCATTCAAGGGAGGAAGCATGGCGATGGTGACATCAGCCACTGGGCATCATTGCCATGCTGTCATCTGTACAAGCCACACAGGCTGGATGGGTTCAGAAGAGGTCACCCAGATAAGGACGACCGCAATGCAGAGAGGCTCGGCCATGATTCT
Organism: Filicampus tigris; assembly: GCF_054856515.1. Taxonomy (NCBI): domain Eukaryota; kingdom Metazoa; phylum Chordata; class Actinopteri; order Syngnathiformes; family Syngnathidae; genus Filicampus; species Filicampus tigris. The sequence continues at coordinate 9,397,248 of NC_141234.1, read as the reverse complement.
CAAACATGGCCATACATAATGCCATCATGCCATAATAAATGTGCATCGATGAGATGAATAGTTTCGTAGAGCGCACATCCGGCTAGCGATACCAAGCTTGCATTAGCAGCAAAGGCGTCGCAGTCCAAGGAGAAAAACTCCTTGAGGCCCCCCCGTCGGCCGACATAAATTGTAGCACTGTGAAGTGCAGGTGTCCCACCTGTTCACCAGGGGGCAGCACACTTGGACAAAGAAGACTCAAAACCATGAAGATGACAACCTAATTTTCATTTCATACATAGTCTGTGCATCAGATGTTAAATGTTTGAGTAATTCCATTGGGGGGAACCCCCCTCAGCAATGCGGATTATCCAGTGGCAGGCAATTAAAAAAAAAAAAAAATCCAGTGCAATAAACATTTTCTCATGACCTACATTAAATTTAAAAAAAAAGAAATAATCCAAATTAAAATTCTTGTGTTAGTGAGGATAAGAAGTTTGCAAAATGAATGAATGAGTAAACCGTAGTACAAATTTTATAAAGATACATTTTTATAATCCGACCTACAGTATTTGACCATTTTAGATGCTAAGAGTTTGACAGCCACTTACCGCCACCTACTGACTTAATAAGAAACTTGCATCACCGAGCCATGACTCGTTGGTCTATTGCGCCATTAAAATTCCCTGTACACACTCGTTGTACATACAGTATACAGTGGGTATGGAAAGTATTCAGACCGCTTCAAATTTTTCACTTTGTGTCATTGCAGCCAATTGTATTGTGAGTGCGCTCATGCTTATTAGGGTCAGTGAGCGGCAGCCCAGGCCAGCTGACGAAATTGGGTTAGGCCCTGGACTGCATGGTCACCAGTCAATTGCAAGATTTCTCCAAAGTAAATTAGGATAAATTCATAGAATTTGGTCAGTATATTTGATCTGCCTTTGTTTCTCCTTCAAAGACTACCGGTATTTAAAAACGGCACGTTTGCAGTAATCTTGTCCAGTTTAAAAATCTTAAAACTCTGAAGTAGTGCTAGCCTACTTGAAATAAATACGGAAAGAAGGACGGAGACTCACTGAAATAAAATGACTTTATTGTTCAGCTGTGTCAGAACCTCGTCTCCAAAAGAAACACAGCAGGACTCTCAACTGGTTCGTCAACCTAGCTACCTTTTGATAGCGCCAACCACTTTTCTATCTCACACCCAATGATAGCATACAAAATAGTAACCTACCAGTGAATGTATATAAAACACTTTTCTCTAGATTTATCCCCAACAAATCCCGCAATTTGACCCACATTTGATCTCTTTAGAACATGTGACACCGACAATATGCTTTAAGAAGCACATATTAAGAATGTATCATCCTCCATTTTTGATTATAAAAAAAACCTACACAATGTTACATTTTAAGTCAGAGTACAACTGATTATTAGTGTTCTACACATTCGGCCATAACCAAAGAAACATTGTATAATATCACTATAACTTAACACTACATGTAATATACGTCTGTTTAAAAAAAAACAAAAACAAACAAAAAAGATGATTAGAACTGAAGAGAAAATTAAGATGGCTAGTGTGAAGGCAAGCTGGGTCAGTACCATGACAGAATGAGTAATACAAAAAAAGAAATAAAAAAATAGAATACAAAAAGTAGAACTGAAAAAGGATAATACAGGCAAGGCTAAAACATGTTACCAACTTTAAGATCCAACTCTTGTGCACTCAACCAAACAAGGTAACCTGCCCCGAGACCTCCATTTTGATGTCACATCCCCCCCGAACACTTCAAGCCACCTTTCTCTTAACCCCACCCCCACCCCGGTTTTCAACTTCCAAAAACATTCCCATGGCAGCCATCTTCTTAGTTATTCTGGTGTCAGGCACTTTCCACTAACCCCTGTTCCTTCCTATACCTTCACAACTTTACACAGCCAATCAAAACGCTGCTTCAGACAATACAGGTTACAGGCCAATCACGATGCAGGCTCTATCGGAACACAACTGAAAAGAAAAAGAGTGCAGGACAGGGTTGTCATTGAAATTGTTTGCAAAGCTACAACTGGCTTTAAAGCAGACGCAGTCACTCTCACCAATCCTACAGGTCGGTGTCAAACCAGGCCAGCTGGTTGCTGTCCATCAGGTCCTGGCTGTGACCGAGGTCTGGTAGGGGATCGGTGTGATGGCCCAGGTCGGGCAGAGCGTCAGCATGGTAGTCGGCCGCCTCCATCATGGGGTCCAGCAGGGTGTCTTGGCCGTAGCCTGCGGGGTAGGCCCGGTACGCTCCGTCTGCAATTGAAGGAGAGGGGGGGGGGAGGGGGAACCTCATTAGGATGGTGTCAAGTGTGTCAATTGTCTGGGAATGCAATGCATTCCGGAACTTGTATGGTTTTATCAAGTCTATTTACTGTTTTTGTTTTTTTTTCACTTGAGTAGTGGCATATCTGAAGTTCGCCTGTACCTAATATTGTGACTCACATCAAAATACAAAGTACTATGAAATGGAGCGCTCACCATCCTGCCTGTAAGCCAGAGGGTCTCCTTGAGCACCCATATCCAATCCAAGATCTCCAGTCTGGAAAGGAAAAAAAAAAAAAAAAAAAATGTATCAGCACACTCAAAAGTTCTAATTTCCTCCAACACGCAATACTAATATGAACAAATTTTTTACGCACCTCATTCCAGGCTAGGGGCTCAGTTCTGAACAACGAGCTGGTCAGCTCCACCGAGAGACGTTTCTTGTAGTCCTGTGGCTTGTCCTCGGACATGCGGAAAAGTACGGCTGCGGCATAGGTGGCTACGGGGAGGGGGAGGCGGAGTTAAGTGACAGTTGGAGCCGCAAGGAGTTTGTTAATAGTCACGGGAGCAAATCCACTTACCGACGCCCTCGTTGCGAGAGTGCAGCAGCTCTGTGAGCGGCGCGGTGGCCCCCTCGGCTTCGATGGCCTCGGCGGCCTCCTTGTCCTGAGCCAGCTCGCACAGCACGCCGGCAGCCACGCGCTGGATGTTCTCCACTGGAGAATACAGCAACTGGACGGAAGCACAACCGAGTCGCAGCTAGTTAGTGCGTAGCCCTTGAAGACTTGATCGCGCCAACTGGCTACTCTGACGCCGTGTGCTTTTGCTGTCGTTTTGATTTTGAATTCACCTGGACAAAGAGTGGAATGGTGTTGAGTCCCCTGATGACAATTCTGTTGTGGACGTCCCGTGCCAGGATGTGCAGCGCTCCTGTGCAGCCTTCCACTATTTCTTCCATACGCACACCTTCCTGTATGTGAGGTCACACGGCAGGAAACGTTTAGCAAGCTGTAAAGAGTTTGAATACATGCATAAAGGCTGGGCGATTAATCAATTTGTCAGAAAAAATTTAATTTTGTCACGCTTTCATTGTTCAAAATTCATTCCTGCTAATGTGCATTGCTTACACTAACAACACAGCTGTGAATGGAGGACAAAAGCAGTGTTCCCAACTTTGCAATTTGGTTGCTATATTTAGCTACTTTGCCAAACAATCTATTTTCTATTTTTCAATAACTAGCGACTTCAGTTCCCACTAAGAAACAGACACAATCAGAATTATTTTTCAAAAGGCAATCAGATTCAATCGCATTGAACACAACCAAAGACATTTACAGTATACGTTGCTTTATCGAAATGTAGCTATGTGCTTCCAAGTTACAAATATTTTTGCAGAGTTCATTTTGCCTAACCTGTTGTCATTTGCTTTTTGTATAAAGCATTTTAAGATTGCATCGCCCAGCCCTAGTGTGAAATAAATAATGCTTTTAGCAGGCCTGGTTGCACACCACAAACTGCTGCTGGTTGCCTCCCATGCTGGTGCGCCTCTGCGTGTCCTGATGAGCTCTGACAAGCAACTGGACCAGGCGCGGAATGGCTCCCTGCTCTCGCAGAGCGCTGTGGTTGGCCGGGCAAAGGGCCAGGTTGCGGATCAAACCAACTGTCGCCTGGTTCGGGGGTGGGACATTTGAATCTGATTTAAAATGGGGGCAGACTTTTAAAGCTGGCTGTGAGTAAAAAAAGGTAGAAGACCTTGATGAGTGGCCAGTGAGACGGGGGGTGCAGTAGTTTGACAACCACGGGCAGGCCGTAATGAAGGCGCACGGCGTTCTGTGCCATCTCCGCATCCTGGTGGCGGGAGGTGAGGTGGCGCAGGGCACAGACGGCCGGCTCTGTGATGTCCTCTCGGTCTCCCGCCCTGAGTACTGTCCTCACAAGGGCTTCAATACCTCCAACCTGATCAGAGATGTCAAAATGTGGGTGCATAGGTCATAGGACATTTTCCTGATGTCAAATATGTGACTTGGCTCCAAGGTTGATCAAACACTGAATATAAATGATAGAAATGAATTAGGGATGTCGGAATACGATATTGTGGAGAGGTTGGCGATACAAAAAAAAATTACCAAACTGCATTAATAAACTAACCACCAGGGGGTGATACCACGATATTGTGACATCCCTAAAAATGAATACATTAAAGGTTTTGTACCTGGCAAACCATGAGTTTGTTACTGTAGTTGTTGCAGGTCAGGTTGGAGAGGATGCCGGCAGCACATGTCACTACGTTGATGTCGTCACTTCCCAGCAGCTGGACCAGCGTTCCCAGCAGACCCTCCATTCCCTCCTACAAGAGGTTGAGTCACATTTTGTCATTACTATTACTCATTTGGTTGTCATTTGCCATTGCCCGTCTGGGATGCACGAAAAAAACAAAAAAAAGTCTTTAAGACGACAAAGCTTGTTATACCTGCTTTGTGGCAGCATCTGAAAGGTTCCTCAGAGTCCAGAGGCAGTTCTGGACCAAACGCTGGCTGGGGTCAGTCAGATGGAGTCCCAAGGCCTGCATGCCTCCTACACACAGAAAAGCACATCAACTCATTTATTATACGGCAATAGCAAACCAGAATTACAAAAGCTACCCAAAACCTGATAAACCAGACAAAATTAGCCTCTGTATTTGGTTCCTTTTGCTTTTTTTTTTTTCCCCACCCGGAAGACAAACTTACCGGCTTCAACTATTGCAGGTTTGTTGCTGGAGCAAACAGAGAGAACCTTCAGCACTCTGCTTGTGGTCCACAACAGTTTTTCATAAGTGAAGGTCCTCATGATGTTGACTAGGGCTTGGGGACCACCACTAGCCAGAATAATCAACTAAAAAGACAAGACGTACATTTAAGTGAGCTGAAACGACTTTGACATCTTGTCAAAACTTGAAGTACTTTGCAAATGTTACCAAGTCAGCATTTATACACAAAGAACAAAGTAATCAAATCCACATTGAACTGTTTTTATTGACCTTGCTTTCCTGGTTGCCATAAGCAAGTATCTGCAGGCAGTCGGTTGTGATGGCGAGGAACTTAACGTTGGTGTTGGACAACAGAGCCACCATCTTTTGCAGTCCTCCGGCCAGGCGGACGGCCATCTTGGCTCCTTCCTGGTGCAACAGGAGGTTGTGGAGCGTGGTGATGGCATAGAACAACACACTGTCCACTGGTGAGCTGAAAGACGGTTCAAAACGATTACAAATGGTACACACTCAAATGTCCATTTCTCGACAAATGGCCAGTGTTTGTTTACAAATGTGCATTGAACTTGTGGGATTTTTAGCGAGCCAACTGTTGACTTTTGTGGCAAAGTAAGCAAACACAATGCCCAGATACAAAGCCTGTAGCGCAGTGCATTTCTGGGGCACCCGGCACACTGTCTGCTTGTGGCGAATACCCTGTGCCGAGCTGCTATTTTCTAACCGCATTTCCATTTAGATGAGTGCGGCCGAGTTTTGAGCCTATATGACCGTGTAATAGATGGTCCTCCTCCTTAACAAAAGGACAGATGATTGCTCTACTTTTGAAGTAGTCTGTACCGCTTCGCCTCAGGAAATAAGTCCCGGGGGCAAAATGCATCTGCGTCACACCGCCATATTGTGACTGACCCCAGCATCTTGACCAGGGCAGGGATCCCTCCGGACTTGAAGATGGCAAGGAGCCCCTCTCGGTGGTGGGAAAGGTTGTGCAAGGTTCCGGCAGAGCAGCGAGCAGTTTCCACATCGCCGGTATTCTGCATGGCTCGGACAACCGCCGAAACCATCTGCGGCGAACGCATGAGCGCGTGGCGAGAGGCCTCCTTCTTTGACAACTGATGCACCATCACAGCTGCCTTGTTCACCACAACCTGGGAGAAAGGCAACGGTCAGTGATTTATTGTAGGCTTTGTTGTTCCATCGCGAGTGCGCTTCTAGTTACCTGGTCCTCGTCGTTGAGCAGTTTGGTAAGCTCTGGGATTGCTCGAGTGGCCAGCTCGGCATCATCTTGGTAGTTGATGAGGTTGACCACAGCGTGCTTCAGCATCTGAGAGGGCTCGGCCAGGCGCTGCACCGCAGTGGGATGAGCGGCGTCAAGCTGTGTCGGCGGAATCTGGATACCTTCCTCCAAGGTTTCCGGGAACATGGCCGCACGCACCCGCTGAGCACGGGTCATGGCGTAGCCTTCGATGTCTGCGGTGGGAAAACATTCGTGACGACCAAAAATAACGGTTTGGGAGTTTTGCGCTGGATTTTGCGTCGTGATCTGTACCTGTAGTCTCAGGAGTGAAGGGCTGGTTGAACTCCCAGTCGTACAAAGTCGGATCATCCTCCTCGACGTCAGGGTTTCCTTTGCCGCTCAAAGACGGTGCTGTGGTGGTGACTCCAGACTGGATGCCTGAGTCCAGGTAAGACTGCTGCTGCCACTGGCTCACTGCAGCCTTACTGTCTCCCATCGCCATGTCCAACTCCATCAAATCAGCTGAAGACAATGAAAATTCTTGTCGTCACCTTAAACCAGTTGCAAATCGAGCTTTACGGGTCTTCTTTAACATTACACCAAAGTAGAAGAACGGTAGAAAACTTTTAGATCGCCCCTCCACGCAATACGTCAAATGCCATTATTGGGTTTTCATAGCGTAACGATTCACACTGTTCAAACTGTTATTGTTGCACGTGTTTAAATGTTTCGTTTCCTTGAAAGAGGACAAATGACTTCTGACCTACGTTACACCATTAGCGATAATACATTTTTGTGGTTTCACCAACGGGTAACCATAACTACGATGTTGCACACAAACAATTTTGACACCCTCAGGGCTCGACAGTGCGATAGTGCTAACAAAAATGCTGCAATACTACATCTCAGATACCACTTCACCAGATTGATGTGCGCCTTCTGGGTAGGAGCCGTGTCAGTCGTGAGGAGGTACGCATGTAAAGGAACAATAATTACGCAAATTTTGCTTTGCAAAATGAATGATTAACTCCACCCGTCGTGCGGCAACCGAGACGAACACCACCCTGCGAGTTGCATCCGACAGCGTGTTAAGCCTGGTCGCCCACTCTGATCACAAAGCCACGACAGAGGCAGCCGGGCCCCAGAGGCAACCTACTTGATCCTGCCAGTAACATATCTATACCATTTCAAAGCGTAAGACATGCAAGTCTAAACTGAGTCAGAAGTGCAAAGTGAAACTGTGAATGTAAAATGTCTTTTGAGAGGATACATTTAAGTGAATTGCGTGGAAAGCTTGTTCGAATAACAAATAGTTGGATGATTAACTGCCAGCAATAAAAAGCGGTTACTCCAAAAAGGCTTTCATTTAACTGAAAGGCATGTTCGAGAAAAGTAGGTGTTTGGTATCAGCAAGTAAATAGGGTGCTATCGGTTCATCCCCAAAAAGTAGGACATTCTGTCTGTTTTTCCAAAACTTACACTGGGTAGCCATTGTTCTCGCCTGCCCTCGGCCTGCACAGCAGCTAGGTCTGTATTAAAAAAAGAGGAAAAAAAGAGCAGTCACACAGAGCAAATTAAAAAAAAAACAACAAAAAAAAACATTCCTTCAACGCGACGTCCTACTCGGTTAAGTTACACCCGATCGTGGCGTTTCTCAGTTGGAAAGCCACTGCCCTTTGCACCAATTTACCTGCGCCAGGTCTCCCCCACTTCAAAGGCTTGTTTTGCTCGCTAAAGTAGCTGAGAGAGGGGAAATGCCGAGTCTCCACCTCCGGCCGAGAAAGCAAAGCGGTGGGTATTTCCAGGCCCGAACTAGCACAATTCACCATTGAGCGGCAAAGCACTTCAAAGGCATATTTCTCCCCCTCCCCCGTACCACGGCCAAGTTCCGACCTAGCAGCCTGCGATGGGTTTCCGATGAGAAACTACGTCCTCCGCCCCGCTTTTGCTTCCATGACTCCTCCTCTCGTGGTGGGGGTCAACACCACACGTAACAGGCTACCTAAACACACCTAAACAACGAAGTTCAGCGGGCGAACATTTTTGATTGCCATTATTGGCGTTATGGTAATCATCGTTAGCTCCCACTGCTTACCTCGATTGTGCTAGCCGTTAGTAGGATAACTAGCAAACGTAAACAAACACAGCTGGAAGCTCCAGTGTCAAATATTAGAAGCGATCACTTGTTGTAAGCCTAATACGGACTGTCACTACTGTAAATCGTGTCTACTGTTGCGAAGTTGATTTTCAAACGGGGATTATTGCCAGTTTTCTTATCTTAGCTAGCCAGGACGTCTGAAAAGTAGATCCGGGCGCCACCATACTAAACCTGCCGTACTGCCAGCCAAAAATCTGAAAACCCTCACCGGAGCCCCCCTCCCTCGCCAAAGATTGTTTTCTCCCAGAAACGGCAAAGTGACACGGTGTAAATACCTTATATGCCAATTATACTAAGCAAAATATCCATACCAGAATCCAGTGGCACCTCCGTTGTTCCTGCTAGGGGGGAAAAATCTCCTTTAGCTTGGGTGAAAATTTGAAGGGCTGCTAAATCCGAACCACACCCGCTCTTCCTCCGCCGAAGATATTGCTTCCGCTTGCACGATCGAGCAACAAGATGGCGAGAGAGGAAAATGTTAGTATTCTGCCGCAATCGGGAAAATAGGGCGACTTTAAAGTTGACTTGAATACATCATCCAATTAGGCGATGCTTCTCGCTATTTATTTTTTATTACTTCAAAGGCGTAGTCTTTGACAAAAGAAAGACGTGGTTGCTGGGGCGGTTGAAGAGGGCGGGGTATACTCATTAGAATGGAATGTGACTCATTATGACTTAATTAACAAGACCATGTCATTTACAGGACAGTATATGAACTTGGTTTTCAGGGTGGCATCAACAGTGCTGCAGATTATCTCGGTTTCAGATTCAAGATAAGAAACGTGTTGACTTTGGTGGTGGTGCAACTTTACCTTGATTATTGAAAAAATGTAGGCGCGAGTCACTCAAAAAACTATGGTTACAGAGGTCCACAAGGATGCTATATCATATACTCATGTAATTTAGTTCAAACTGAAATGGCAAGCGTATCATATTCAAAACACACTTTTCTGACGCATCTTTATGGCAGCAGTAGTCTTCCTTTTTTGGGAAGAATTGCAGCATGTAATTGAATGAAAATCATTCCAGTCGTTTTTCTTCCTTCCATTGAAATGAACATTAAAAGACACCCATTGAATGACTCCGAATAAATACCTTTATTTGACTGCTTAACAGATCTGATTATACAAACGCCAACACAGAGCTCTGAAATTACAGGACCAATCAGCAAGACGATAGCTGTACATTCTTGACGTGACCCTACCAAGATTTGACACCCCCTGGCCGCCCACCACCCTGCCTATGGAGTCACTGGTGCGTCATTCCGTACAGGTAAAGCTCACCCGCCTTTTGCAGTTCCTGTGTAAGAATCATGAAGGGAGTTTGGTCAAATGTCAAAGTGTGCGCCATGCTTGACTGAAGTCGAATATTTTTTTTTGTTGTTGTCCATGTTTAGTTTGTGGTGTACTTAGTGTATTTCGATGAGTGTAGTGTAGCGCATAGTCATGTTTTTTTCTTTTTGGTTTGTAAATGGAACTCCAACATACAGATAGGTTGCACTTATGTCCTTCATTTTGTGTTTCATTCTCTCATATACATACAAACATTCACACGCACACAGGTATGTTTATCCCTTCTTAAAAAAAAAAAAGAAAAGCAACAGAAAAACCCACTATTGTTTCAGGCAATAATTTTTCTTCTCATTCGCTTCCTTTTTCTAAGTCACTGGCCAAACAATCCTATTATCTAAGTGCAATTTCTTCAACATGTCTTTCAGCAGTTTCTATCATAAAAAAAAAACAACAACTAACTGAACCATCACAATTAATGGATGGAATAACACCTTCACTATCAGTCTTGCAATGAATATTTTCAAACATCATTCCAGCTTACATCCCGCACGTTGGTCCCCCATACCCATGTAACCATTCTTCCATTTACAGTGACACATCTCTCTCCCCCAGTGTAACAGCCAGGTAGGTGGGATTGGAAGGGCGGGGGTAGGTTTTAGAAGAGGGTACGGAGAGTGACGAGTCTTCATATGGAGGGTGAAAGATAAGGTAGAAAAAAACTAGGTGTCCACTTTTTCTTTTTCCCCACTTCCCCCTTTTTTTTTTTCCCCTCGTATATCCACGTGTCAGAGCGGAGGGAGGGAGGGAGGGCAAAAGAGGCGGCGGTTGGCTGAGGTGGAGGAAGAGAAGTAAAGCAGGGTGATTGAAGTGCGATGGTCTTCATGTGTCTTGGCCGTCAGTGGCGGGGGTCTCGTTGGCATTGGGCAAGTCCAAGTCCGTTTCCCGGTTGGATATGCGGTCTAGCTCCGCCTGTACATCAGTCAGGCCCAGTTTTGAGCCTGCAGCCGTAGCAGTGAAACACAAGTCATTCGATTTTTCTTTGGGGTAGAAGAATCACCTCTTCATTCTTAGAAGCATGCAGAATCACATTATCAGCCAGTGCAATACTTAACGAAACGTATCCAAGTCATTGAGCTGCAGGGGGGGGGGGGGGGGGACATTTACACACGTTTAAATTAGGGCTGGCTGAAATATGTAAGGGCAATACTCCGAAAATCACGTTAGGCATCCTATAATGATGATGATTGTTGAATGCTTTACTTGTTTTGTGAATTGACACTTGAAATAATGTGTACCGTTTATTGTAGAATTTCTCTGCAGTCTAACAAAATAATACACTAATATTGCCTCTGACCGCAACTAATGAAAAAACATTGCACCTTTTGTGACTCTCTAGTACTTTTCAGTCACCATCTCAACAAGACTACAATTTGAAAGTACTCTACGGGGCAGATATTTTTAATGTCCGTGTCGGCCAGCCATAATTGGAACCATGTGTAATGTGTGTGGCACAAGTAAATATACAACAAATGCAATGCGACATGCCTTAAAACAATAAAAGATGTTGCTTACATTTCAGAGCTAACCCCTTTTTATACAATATGCTTAAGCTCCAAGTTCTTAGTTTATGCAAATACTGGCTGCAATACTGCTCACAAAATGGGTGCAGCTGTGGTTGGATCCTTCATGCTTGGATGGTGATAAAAGGTTCAGCAAGGGAACGGGATTATAAGGAAATAAGAACATAGATAGACGAGCAATGATAATCGGAGAACGTCTTGCTCACACACACCTTATCGGGGCCAACATCCTCTGACTGGGGCGCACGCACACACACGCGTTGCGAGTGATGTTAACAGTGAGATTGGACAGCAAAGACGAGGAATGTGGTTAAAAAATGCGGGGGGACACTTCACGATTCTACTGAGTGACGGATGAAAGGACAACAGAAGTGTATTGATGTTGCAAACTATTAGGGATCGGAAGAGAGGAGTGACAAGTCAAATCAAAAAGAGGCAGGGATGAGTAATGACTGAGGATTGTGGGAGGACTGGATGCTCACTTTTTTGATCACATAAGGCAAAGGTCACAGAAACCACAAACCACAGGTGTGTGGAGGCTTTCACCTGATTTGCGTACTGTTCCCGGAGTGTTGTTTCCACCTCCAGTCGTTCCGGCTCCTCCTGTGCCTGCTTTTTTTGTCAGTAGACTATTGAAGAAGTTGGCCAAGACCCCCTCACTTGTTTGACCTGCAGCAAACGGGGATTAGCCCGAGTTTAAAAAAATAAAATAAATAATAATAATAATTAATTAATTAAAAAAAAAAAAAACGGTCTCATCTGATGGCAAATTTGTCTACCTGACTGTGGCATTGCGTTGGCGACGTTGGCGGCTGCAGAACGGTTGCTCGTCCGCGGTGAACCGGTGGGTGCTCTGGTTGCCGTGTCCTGCGGATACAATCGGTTTCTCGCTCAAAGTCAGGGACTTTTTTGTGGGTCGGATGCAGTAAGGACTTTTTTTTTTTTTTAAAAGTAATCCTTACCACTGGTCGCCCTACAGTAACAGCAGGTTGTTTGGCGAGCAGAGACTACAGAAAAGAGCACAAGATGAACCGTATTGTTACAGTAACGACAACAAAAGTAACACGATTGCTTACCTGCAGTTTTACCAGAAACACTTGGTCATCTTCCGCCTGAATCTCCTTTTCATGGACAATCTGATGGGCCGTAAAACAAAAACTGTTAGTCTTTATTTAAAAAAGAAAAAAAAAAAAAACTCTTTACAGTAGATACAATCGCCATTAACCCTGCGGGGTCACTGTTGACCAAACTAATGCATTTTATGAAATACAAAAGTCATCAGGAAGCTTGTGACGTCAGATGAATTCACAACATACAGGTACATTAAAAAAAAAATAGAATATCTTTTGTCACTCATTTCATAACGTGAAACCGATTTTTATTATAGATTCATTACACAGTGAAATACTTCAAGCTGTTATTTCTTGCAGGTTGATGATTATGGATTACAGATAATAAAACCCCAGAATTCAGTGTCTCAGAAAATTATGACATGATGGGGGGAAAAAAATGGAACACTGGAAAGTAATGGTGTAGCATCCTAATCAGCTATCTAAAAACCTTTGCAAAGGCTCCCTAAACCTTTCAATCCTCCCTCAGTCTCAGTAAAGTACACGATCATGGGGAAGACTGCTGACTTGACAGATGTCCAAAAGATAGCCATTGACACCCACCGCGAGATCAGTAAGCCAAACAAGGTCATCTCCAGGCCATAATCTTAAAAATGAGAGAGTATTTGATTCAGCTGATGTCATGAACCTTTCTGACTGGTGGTTTGACGACCACGTCCTCAAACCCGTCGTCTGTCTTTATCGTCTGGAAGTTCTCGTGAAGTATTGCAATCTTCTTCTCATTGTCCCAACCTGAGGGACTGACACGGCAGAGGGAGGGTTAAAAATATTTACGTCTAACGTTATTTCCAGACCATTAAATTAAACCCATTGCAGAGGTATAACCACAAGCACTCAATAAGGCTTTATATGGATTGCATAACAGTACACACACTTACATGAAGACCGCATCTCTTTCCACCACTTGTGCGGGGCAGTGGAATGGAAAGCCGTAAAGTCTGTGGACCAGATATTTATATAGCACATCGAGGTTCTTCATCTCCTTCACGGATGTGTAAACAAGAGATGCTCCATCTGTCACCTCTGTCAAGGTTGTTTGGGGCAATATTGCAATTTAAAGAATAACAAACTACTTTTACATTTAACATGACTTAAGAAAAGGCAATTTTATGAGTTTGCAGACTTGCGCAAATCTTTCTGGTAATTTTTTTTTTTTTCACATTATATTCGAACAAACTTCACATTCAGCCAGACTTGGTAAGACTACGCACTCAACCACCAAGTAAAATTGCCATTCATTAATTCACAGCATTGATGTCATCAAGGATACACTGTAGACAGAACTGTCGGATGTGGGACTGGATAAAGTCCAGGTGCTCGTCTCTGTAGTCATGCTCCTTCTCCAAAGTGCTGATGGCATCACACTGCGAGGACAAACGGGTCGGTGTCAGATGGCGGGCGAAGGGAAGAAAACAAGAATAGGACCGCGTTATCATGTTACTTAACCAAATACACACCGGTGTGATGATGAACTAAATGAGCTACGTTTAGACCCGCTTAGTGAGTGCACGCACCTTAGTGCAGACCACTACCATCGGTATGCCCAGATTGTGCGTGAGTGTGTTGTCTCCTAACGGCAGCAGCACGCTCTCCTCCTCATCGGCTCTCCTCTGTGAGGTCCCATCCTCCCCACTACCAGGCTCGCTGTATTCCTGAAACTGTTTTACAACTACACGCAGACAACACCCAGGTTGTTAAGACTATTAAGAGATATGTTTTGCATTTCATTGCTCACGTTAAGCCCTGCGTATGTTTACAGCCTGTCGGGTGATTTCTTGCCAGTCTGTCAACTCCCAGAGTGTCCATTCACCTGATTTCTATATCGCTTGTCCTCATTGGGGTCGCAGGTGAGCTGGAGCCTATCCCAGCTGACTTTGGGCGAGAAGCAATGTACGCCCTAGACTGGTTGGCAGCCAATCGCAGGGCTCATATTTGACAACCGTTCACACTCACCTTCGCCACTATGGACGATTTCAAATACACAAGCACGAGTAGGACACAATATGTATTTCCAACTGACTGCAGGGAGTAGGACTCACGTCTGTGCTCGAGCTCCCGCAGTGTTTCCGGAGGCACCCGTAGTTTGTCGACGTGCTCCCTCGCGACGGCGGCCCACTTCTGCAGCGAGTCCAGCGCGTTCCACGGCCGCGACATGTCAACCGTTATCAGCAGTAACGTGTTGCTGATCGCATCGACCGGTACAGCGACTCCCTGTAGACCTTTGTGGTACAGGTCTCCGTCTAACACCCAAGCGTTACACCTCGTGTGGTCTAAAACAAACAACCAAATTAGAGTGTAAAACGATTCCAAATGCGTTACATGTTTGAGATCTTAACATTACATTGCTAAAAGAAATAGAGTGAGATACCATCAATGTCGTCGTCATGGACACTGATGTAGAGGTATTCTAGACCTCGCCCTTTCATGTACTCTTCAACTCCTTGTAACTTCGCAACCAAGGTGGTTTTCCCCGAGCCAACTTCCCCTAAACACACAAGCATACACTTTTGTTTATATATTTTGTTTTCAAATCATATATATATATATACACACAGTACAGGATGGGTGGAAAGTTAAAAAAAAAAAAAAAACATTAAAAATTGCTTCAATAGTGTCACTAAAATAACTTACTGGGGATCATATTTTCTTGTCTTTTTTTTTTCCCAGATGGACATTCACTTGATGGTTTAACGCCACTAGGTTTTATGTAGTTTAATTTTCCTTTGTAATAAATAACATATCATTTGTTACAATACATTTGTAAGAGTAATACATCTTGAAAACACACCTCAGGACACCAAATATCATTCTTTAAATATGTGCAAATGCAGATGAAATGCTAACACTCCCAAAACATTACAGCTTCATTGTGAACATTTGTATTGGTTTTAAAGCCAATTTTATTGCTCTTGTGTTGACAAGGCTGCGTCAATTCCTCCACAGTGCTGTATCCACTCATGCCCACAGAGGGACTCCATGCAGCACTGATGTTTTGATCGAGACGAAACTTGACTACCATGAGCCTGTCTGCCACGCAGGACATTAATAAACTCGCTGATTACCCAAGGCAGCGGATTAGCCCCGCACGGGCACGTCGCTGCAACAGTAGAGCGTTTGTGTTCTTTTTCAAGAACACAACATCCTCTTGCTCAGCATCACCTCTCTTTTAGCCACTAGCATGCTACAATGACTTGCAGTGTCCACTCTCAGGAAATGCACCTGTCTCTGTGTGCAAACCTCAACGTATTCGTCACCTCAGAGAAAGCTAACCTTCATTCTCAATTAACCATTTATCAGTATCTGTATGCATTCTAGTTATTTGATAGGACATATATTGTACCCACCCATAACCAGGACATTTTTCCCGGATGGTAATTTTGATCTTGAGTGGGTTGACACTTCGCTCAGGATAGTCGACCTGTAGACACAAGAATCCGATTATCCCACGACGATTCATGACTTATTCGTTGAACGACATGCTAAATAAGGTTAGCTCGTTCCACTATCACCAGCCTCTTGTCTGGTGCTGATGCTAGCTAGGCTCGTTAGCAGACAGCTAGCTGTCAAATCAACCTCCTTGCTGTAAGAATTGGGCTTTAACGCCCGGAGGCACCCCCGCTATCGATGACCTGTTTTTCAAAGAAATCTCGCACGCACCATAAATTCTGCCCGTCATCCTCCTCCGGGTTCTCCAGTGCGGTCTTGGATCCAGTTAAGGTGGAGGATAATAATGCACTCCTCCCAGTAGTCGCCATCTTCGCAGGGTTGTCAACGGAGCAGATTGCCCGGATGTAGCATTAGCTTAGCCTGGTGCACTGACTGCACGGTGGGGCCGGGGCGTGGTCGCACCGCACAAAGATGGGGACTCACTCGCTCCAAAATACGCTATGACCTCACTCTCAGCGTGACAAATCTGACCCAACACACACAATCTAATTCTACAACAGAGATGCCCCAAATGCATGTGTTTGTTCGTGCTTTTTGGTTATCTTTTTTGTGGGCTGGCGTCCATGTGGCCTCATATAAAGCTTAAAACCCAATTCGTTTGATGATGCAAAGCCCATTACACATCATAAGCTTCGACGAAAACGCTATGATGTGTAGACGGCATAGTGGCAAACCTACAGTACACGAATTAAAATGCAAAATCTAATATCGAGTATCCACAAAGACTCTTTACAATTTAATACAAATCAGAGTTCAGCCTTTGTGTTGCTATGTCAATATAATCTTCCCAGGGCCTTCACACTAAGTGCTCAGTGCTGTATGTTACAAATGGGACTGTTTCAAATCGTCAAGAACAACAGCATTTTTTCATCCATGCGTTGGTTGGTCAGAGCAAGCAAATGTCCACCGCTCAATGATTAGCACCGTTTTTAATTATACTGCATTCGTTGATCAAATAGGTTCCGTGAAATGAAAAGGCACAACGGGTATCATGATTATGTATTGGGGTGGGGCGAAAAAAATGAATGGTAATGCCAGCAAGTATGAATATCAACTGATTTGAGTGAACAAATTGAGACTTGGTATGAAACTGTACCTGCCACATTTGAGAGAGCTGTAGCCTATTTGATAGGTTTTAATTCCAGAAAACTCATCTTGCTGCTGCAGGGTCTTTTTCTATGGACCGCCAACTGGTCTCAGGTGTGCGGTCATCGCTTATTATAAAACCGCTGAAGCGCAACCGAGCCAATCAAATTGGAGAACCGGGGGGGAAAGCAACACTATTACCCATGTGGCCACTAGATGACGCTAGTAGACTGCGCTGTCAGTCGAGCGGGGTCCCTGGATGCTACGCGCTCCCCGCGGCCCCCCAGTGGAGTCAGCGGATTACAAACTCCGGTTAAGTGGCGCACCTCCTTCCATTTTTCATCCAGAGTGAACCCGGGGAAACGAGTGCGTCCTGGCCGCGTTTGCCCGCTGGGAATTTGAATGCGGCTCTAATACTTGCTTGTCAGCGCCATCCTTTCTCAGCGCTGCAGTGTTGTGGGTGACTGAAATCCTTAAAGACAAAAGAGTGCGAGTGGAGGAGCGAGATGGGTCCGGAGACGGTTTGGTAGATGCCCGTGATTACCACGTCAACACCGGGGAAGTTCTTTGCCTTGCACTGATCTTCTCTCCAAGTCTCAGTGCGGTGAGTTGTGTGCGTGTGCGTTTGTGTGAAAAGCTGCTGCTGTATACCTCCTCTGCACGAGAAGTGTGGCGCATGCTTTGCAAAAAAATATTTGATGTGCGTGTACATTTTGGCTTCATGTGGTGTAGTTAGATAAGAATTCCTCCACGATTACTAGGCCTTTGATTATGCCTATGGAAATCTGCCAAAGCAATAGACAAAACATCAGAAAGCTGTTGCTTAGATTGGAAGAAGAGAAGCCCTGTAATCTTCATTCTCTCCTTCTTGATTCTTGTTTCTCTCATCTTCTTTCACCCCCTCTTGCCCTCACGCCTGTAATCCCCTCTCTTCCTCCCTCACTCCTTCCCTCATCCCTAACCCGTGTGTCTCGATACCCATCATTTTTGTGTGTCTTGTCAGTCAGCTGAACATAAGTCTGTCTTCTGTGTCATGACTATATTAACCTGCCTAGTTGCTTGACACGTTGCCTCTTTAGCCTGCTGAAAGGCAATGCCACTATGCGCCTTGTCTGGTAATCAATAAGGGCAATACTTGAGTCTTCCTGTGACTGAATCATTAATGTCACATCTGTCACAGTCGCACATGCACCGGCGAAGGTGAATGGGCATATAGACACAGTCAAGGTAGAACACTGATTGATTGTCACAGTATGGAGAGAACAACCAATAGAGCATTGAAGAAATCTTACACGTTCGACTTGAGATGAGTGTCAAATTTAAGCCCCTGGTGCCACAGGCAACCTGCAATATCATTTTATACAGCCGACAAAGGCAAATAAAGTGAGTCTGTGTCGGGTTTTTGGAAAAATCTGGTTTTCTTTTCTTTCATTTTCTTTTTTTTGGGGCAAAAAATGTGTACTGAACCAGCCCCCGCTTAAACAGATATGGCAAGCATTTTTTTTCTAATCAGATCCCATTTTAACAATAATTTAACAATTCTACTTTCTACAATTTTCCATTAATTTAATTTGTTGTTACTGGTGTATGTACAGCGATATTAAAATCAAAAATTAAAATATAGGGCTCCTGACTAACTTTTTTAAAACATTTTTTTACTAGGAGCACCGTGGCCCTTAATCGGACATTTTAGAGGCACAAATCGACAATTTAGGGGCGCGCACTGTAAATCGACTTGCAAAGTAAATATTGACGTCCACTCGTTTTCACTCAATGATGTGTGCACAAATAAGAACGGAACGCACCACCTTGGCGCACCGCCGTTGTATTTCACACACCTGCCTTGCGCCTCTGTCCATGTCTGCATGTCAGTGAGCCCATTCAGTTCTACATCGCTAAAAATAATACACACCCGCGCGCAAGAAACATGAATTATGGAGGACGGTGGGAGCGAGATCCAGGTCAGAGTCAGACCTAGTTCGAAAAGCCTAAGTCCCTTAGGAGGATACTACGAGACCACTGCGTTAATATTCACTTTGTACCATCTAGCGCATCTGCAGACCTGTGGTTATATTTTGGGGTGAGGCTAACGAGCTGGAGGCTAGCCAAGGTTTGTACAGTATGGACCCACAGAATGGGTCTGTACATTTATCTATCTTTTATACACGTGATGCAGTGTCCTCAGTCGCAATAAATTCATTATTGAGTTTAAACAGATGTCGGATTGATCCGGCTTGACAAATGGTAGCGCGTTAACATTTATCAGCGTAATTAGAGGATGTTTATTGATGATGCTGCAGTGCCTTTTTAAGAGGGAGTTTTTTTTTTTTTTAATGTAGGTTATCACAAATTTAGATGGTAGGATGGATGCTATTCTAAATACAGCACCGCAGTGGTTCTCCAACCTTTACACTAAGTACGGGCTAAAAAAAAAAAAATACTTGGCTCGCCAGGTAACACGACTAACATTAAATTACCGTAGCGTAGTGGGCCCAAGTGTTCGTCAAAAAACCAGACAGAGGTTTTAATCCTATAAAGTATATTGAATATTATTGTAAAGCAATGTCATTTTATGCCCAGTGTGTACAGTAAAGATGAAAAATTAAATGAAAATGTGCTAAAAGTTAATTATAATGGACCAATACTTAGTCAGTGATTTGTTCTAATACCACTAGAGTTACACACACACACCACATTTTGAGAAGCACCGCAGTTCCAGAATAGAATGACGGAAAAGTGTTTCATCTGAAATATGGGGCGTAATTGAGTAGCAATCTGTTCTTGTAGAAAGGCATTTGATTTATCCAGCCATTAGTGTCTCAAATGAACACACTGTCATTTCAACACGTTCTTGCCCCGGCTTAAAATCATTTTATTTTTAAGCACCATCCTGACTACAGCAGTGCTTGTCAAACATTTTACACCAAGTTTTGCTTTGCCCCCATGCAAAGTATTCAGTGTACATATCGTAAGAGTGTCATTTTTTGGGGGGAGCGTCAAAATAACTCAACACGCAGCCATTAACGTCTCAAGCGCTGGCAACAAAAGTGAGTACACCTCGAAGTGAAAGTGACCCAATTTGCGGTTTCACCCTCCCCGATGTCATGTGACTCATTTGTGCCACAAGTTCTCAGGTCTGTCTGTCTGTCCATCGATCGTATCGTATCGTTTCTTATCCACCATATCTGTCCAGCTCATGCTAAAATGACACTGACACATCTGCTCTCTCTCCCTTCCTCCTTTTAGCGGGTGATTGTGCATTCACGATGAGTAATATCTACGAGTCTGCAGAGGCCACGCTGGGCTTCATCAGCTCTCCGTGCCTAACCAAAGTGGAGCTGAGAGTGGCCTGTCGGGGAATCTCAGACCGAGACGCTCTCTCCAAACCTGACCCTTGTGTGGTTCTGAAGATGCAGTCTCATGGCCAGTGGTTTGAGGTAGAGTCCATTGACAGAGAGAGAGAGAGCAAGAGAGAGAGAGAGAGAGAGAGAGAGAGAGAGAGAGAGAGAGCGACGATGGGGTGCATATGCTTGTGTTGAACTAAATTACCCCGTTAATACTTAAAAAAAAAAAAAAAATTGCTAAAAGACAATTTGCCTTTTTATTGTTTCTAGAACCCCCCCGAGAATTTGTACGGAAAAAATAACTCGAGCACATCGTCCTTACAGGGAAAAACGGGATGCTGAGGCACACTTAAACTCATGCATGGCGCCTGCTTGGATGACCTTCATTTGGTGCCAATTGTGTACATGAGTGTGTTTAAGAGAGAGCTTGCACGAGAGTTAACAAAAGCCCATCAGCCTCACCACGCTGATTTATGTTTCTGTTCCTTTCCTCCTCCGGGAGAGGAGTGCGTAAGAACAATTATATTCTCTGCGTCGTCAAACGGCTAGTTGATAAGTCTGCACAATGTAGTGCTGTCTAATTGTATTTGTAACGGCTGCGGTGCTGAGAAGTCGGCTGATTCACAATCAATGCGCACCGGCGGTGTGCTGGATATTTAATGACATCCTCTCTTTTTGTATAGTTCTGAAGACCACAAAAAAAAAAAAAAAACCACATTAAAAGTGCACCACAATAAAAAAAATGGAACAGATGCAGTCTCCAAATTGTACCTTATTGCACCCTTAAGGATACAATGGCCGGGTTGCGTACAGTTAGCGTCCAATTATTAGATCTATGGGTTACATTCATGTCGACTGTACATTGTGGATGAGAAATAGAATTCTGATTCACAATACTCTTTTTTTTTTCATTTTTGTATCTGCACTGCACCAAAAGACTGAAATCTAAAGGACACCTTAAAGGAGAATGACTCCGGGCTTACCCTCATCAATTTTCAAAGTACCACAACAGAAAATGAATGACAACATTACTGTGACTTCCTCACTGTTTGCTGCCTCCAAGTGGCCAAATATCAGTGAAATTATGCATTTAGGAATGTACGGTAGATTCTCACCTTGGTGGTGAAGCACATCTGCCTCGCAGTTCTGAGGTTTAAGGGTTTGAATGAAAACATGCGCGTTAGCTTAGTTGACGATTTGAAATGTTCATCTGTGTGAATTTGCACATGAATGCGTGTTTGGCTACAATATAGGCGCAGTTTCGCCAGAAATGCTAAATGGCAAACTACGGATGCGCGTGGAATGATGTGAACGCTGAAAGCTTTTAGGTAACAGTTTTTGCGCACGTGTGCGTCGGAAGGTGGACCGGACGGAGGTGATCCGCAGCAGTAGCAGCCCAGTCTTCTCCAAGATCTTTCTGGTGGATTACTACTTTGAAGAGGTCCAAAGGCTGCGTTTTGAACTTCACGACATCAGCTCGGGCAACAATGGCCTCCGTGACGCCGACTTCCTCGGGGCCATGGAGTGCACCTTGGGACAGGTCGGTGTAACCGTTATGTAATTGTTGCCAAATGAAAACATCAAGACTGGGCCAAAAGTACCTGAAAACTGACTTTTCTCTTTCCTTTTATGAACCGATGAAATGAATTTGACTCTTGACAGACTGGATGTGCAGAATCACGATTGTGCACAAAGCTCGACTTTGATTCAGGTGCCAGCACGGGGCGGGTGCGACTCTAGTGTGGGCCGCTATCATTAAAAAAGAGCTAGTCGGACCTTGTCAGGTTGACGAGGGACTTGGGAATAAACTCCCAGAGCTGCTGCCAGTTTTTCGAGGGCACTTATTCAAGCGGCGGTACGGAGAAAGCCTTGATAAATGAAATGGATCTTCAAAAACACAAACAAACAGATCGGGTTAGTGTGTGATGTCAAGATGTATCTACAAGTAAATGCTTGATTACTACCAACAAACTGCATTTAGCATGATCACGTTGCATTGCATACTGTATGTGCCTCAAGTGCATCCGTCAGCCTTGGCTTGATTTGGAGTTCAGTTCGTTGAGCTTTTAACGGCGTATCACACAATTGTGTCCTATTATTGCGGGGATAGGGCGGTAAAGCGCCGCAGTGCATGGAATCCCGACGGGATGGTTTTTTTTTTTTTTTTTTGCCTGAAGTCAGCTACTGTCACGAGCATTATGGGATAGATGTCCTTGAGCCCTGACTCGCGGCATTGGGCCGCTTAAAACTCATTTCGTTCTGGAATGTGCACCATCATACAGCGTGTGAACCTGCTAGCTTACTTGGTGTATCGTCTCCAATGGGATGATAAGAGAGAATCTGAGGGGATTCCCGTTCTTTGCTCAAGGGCACCTTGGCTGGGAAGTGAACTCGCACCTCTCCAGTCACTCTGCAGATTTTTACATGCTACCGCAGTTTAGAGCGTGTTAGACCCTTCGTAATGATAGTGCAATCAATATTTAAATATATGCTTTATTTAGGTCTTTCACTCATTAAACAAGGGCAATTAGAGGGGAAAAATAGGCATCGTGCTCATTAAAAAAGACCGATGACCTACGCTGATCCTCAGGAAATGCCGGCTAAGCGTCTTAAATTCCGTTTTTGCCACAAACAAAGGCAACAAAACCATAAAATGTGTGTTTGCAGATGACCTGGCCAGCACAAAAGCGTTAAAGATTTACAATAGCAAACGGGAACTTAGATTACTGACACACGAGAAGAGGATTCTGTCAAGTGTTAGCCAGAGGTTTGCTGAAATCGGATAACATAAAGCCGGCCGCATTTTCAACACAAGTCTTGTAAAGAGCTTTGCTTCATTAGAGTCTTTATGCTAGCGCCCAACTCCAAAAAAACACCAGAGGCACTGATCTGCTTGGAAAAGCTGTGGGAACATTGTGTCACAACGTCTTTACACTGTTTATGTTGCAGTGCTTTCAGATTTAGTCGTGGAAGCAAGAGAAACAACAACAATATGCTTTTTGCAATCTGCCGGCCTTCAGGGGAAAAAAAAAAAATGCAGATTCAGTGCTGCTTGAAATTTGCATCTTAAACCTGGGGGCTGCATCCAATTCCTGTTGACACTGACATGCACATTTGGGTATAATATTTGACGCGGTCTGCAATAACTGTCCGTAATATGAATTAAGTTGAATATATTAACACTAGCAAAATCAAAAGAATTGGTCCCAAATGTAAAGAGTTATGCACAACCTTGAATTATGGCCAACTTTTCTCGCCTCAGTGATGTTTATTTTCAGTATTTAGGCCCCACTCCAAAATAGCTGTCCATCAGCTTTGAACTTCAAGGGGGAAACATAAGAGTAACTTAAGCGAACCGGAGGTATTGGGTTTCGGACTTTTTCCAAGTAAGTCCTTGCATACAAACTAGGAACTACAAAAAGAACGTCAACTGTTTTTTTTTCTTTCCTGTACGGAAGAGGATTAGGGCCAGTGGGGGTGGGGGGTTGGGGGGGGGGGGGAATAGGTTGGTAAGATTCTCAGAATTCTGACTTTAGTCATTGTTCTTTGAAGTGAGAATTCTGACTTTAAAGTGAGGATTCTGACTTTATTCTCAGAATTATGACTTTAAAGTGAGAATTCTCAGAATTCTAAAGTCAGAATTAGTCAGACTAAAGTCAGAATTCTGAATTAAAAGTGAGAATTCTGAGAATTAAAGTCAGAATTCTCACTTTTCAAAATTCCCACTTTAAAGTCAGAATTGTTCTTTAAAGTGGGAATTCCGACTTTATTCTCAGAATTCCCACTTTAAAGTCAAAATTACGACTTTAAAGTGAGAATTCTGACTAATGGTTTAAAGTCGTAATTTTGACTTTAAAGTCAGAATTCTGAGAATAAAGTCAGAATTCTGAGATAAAAGTGAGAATCTTACCAACCTTCTCCCCCCCCCCCACTGGCCCTAATCCTCTTCCGAATTCCTGTATGTAGAGAAGTTTTGTAAAATGATTTAGGCCTATATTGGCCTTGCCAGTGAACGCTGTTGGCCTCCACCAAATAACCTCACTTGATTGGTAACCACTGAGGTGAAACAAGATGCTGGCGTTGACTAAACTGTTAACTACACACCTGCTCCTTGGATATACAGAGGTGCCTTGAGGTGCAAGTTTAATTCGTATCATGACCATGCGTGAAATCTGAAATCATCCCCAATGAAATGAATGGAAATGGCATTAATTAGTTCCAGCCTCCTCAAATTGAATGATTTAAAAAATTTGAAAAATTCCAATCTGATTTTTAACAAGAAATATAGCACGCTATTACGCAATGTAAAGGACTAAACCGTTTTTGCTCCATTTTCCACTTCGATTCAATGGACTATGTGCTGCTGCCTGGCCACCTGAGGGCAGTATTTCAGTGCGACTCATTAAGATGCAGTAATATTGCCATTTTTTGCAAAGGATAAAGAATACTTGCCCTTGGATATTATCATATTACTATAATATTGCTCCAAATAATAATGCTATCCGTTAAATCATCTATGGGGTTTTGCATTGTTTGTTCGAAATAAAGGTAGAGTTTGAGTAATTAAACAAAACACTTTTTGTCATATGTTAAAACTGTCCGCACGCGACCTGACTGTAGAATTTCCGAACAGTGTTTTGGAGAGACGATCATCTCCGTCTCATATATTCACCCGTGACGATATTCTCGCTTCAGATCGTCTCACAAAGGAAACTCACCAAAGCACTCCTCAAACAGGGAAACACCGCCGGAAAGTCTTCTATCATGGTACGACACTGTTTAAAGTCAGCGAAACACGCTCGCATCACATCACATCTTGCATCCGGGAAACCGCATGACAATTAATGTGATCATGTAGCACGTCCGGTGTGATCGGCGCCTCATTGCCATCTCATTTTCATCTTCTCTTCCTTCCTTCCTCCCTTCCTCCCTCCGCCCTCCTCTTCTCGCTTCCTCACCCGGCCTCGCAAGGTGACGGCGGAGGAGCTGTCTGGTAACGACGACTACGTTGAACTCTCCTTCAGTGCTCGCAAACTCGACGACAAGGTGAAGCAGACGGATCGTTTTCCTGTTTTGAATGAATCCGCGGGTGTGTCCGTTTTGGGTGGCGGGTTTCCCTCCGCAATACGTGGAAATTCAATAGGGGATGGAAGGAGGCCCGCTGAGATATTCGGGCACCTTAAGTAACCCTCCCTACTATCTCAGGCCAAGAGATAACTATATTAATTTTCAGGCTTCCCGTGCATGCACACGGGCACAGTCATGAATGACTAATCCAAACAGGTTGCGCCTTAGGGGAACGGTGAAAGTAACCAAGGGAGAGGTGGACAATTTAGAGTGAGACACTGGGAAGAAGCGAGGGAGGAATAATGATTCTTTTTTTAAGAGCGTGAATGATTTATGGCGATGCCTTATAGATTTATTTTCCCTCTGAAGGACTTCTTCAGCAAGTCGGATCCATTCCTGGAGATTTTTAGAATAAACGACGATGGGAGCGAGTCTCTCGTGCACCGGACAGAGGTAATTACATGCTCACGTAGGGAGTTAATGATTTCACCTCGGGTGAGCGTTAAGATCCTTGTTTGTGTTTGTGTTTGTGTGTGTGTGTGTGTGTGTGTTATTCGTTCAGACGGTCATGAACAACTTGAGCCCCGTTTGGAAATCCTTCAAAGTTTCCTTGAACACACTCTGTAGCGGAGACCAGGAAAGGGAGCTAAAGGTGAGTCCGCAATCGTTATTATTTATAGTGGGTCTATAAAATTGCCAACATCATTTTATTGAGTGTTTTTACAATCTTATAAGGTTTTGTACAAAATAAGGCATTTTAATTAGTTGGACCATTTCTGTCACAGTGGAATGAATCATGGAATCAAAACAGTGGAATCGTTTGCTTCTGGGCATAGAATGCAAACGAGTATTCCTAACATCTTACACCATCCTTAAAGCGGAAGTCAAAACAAACATATTTTCTCCACGAATATGCTCTATGCAAGCCCACTAGTTGGAACAGGACATTCTGATAAATGTTGCGTTTGTGGAATAAGTGTTAATCCACTCATTTTTAGCCATCTCTGGGGGCGGCCATTTTGTCTTCTGTCGACTGAAAATGACATCACAACTGCTCACAACGACCAATCACGGCTCAGATTCAGAAAACAGCTCAGCCGTGATTGGTGGTTGTGAGCAGTTGTGATGTCATTTTCAGTCGACAGAAGGCAAAATGGCCGCCCCCAGACATGGCTAAAAATGAGTGGATTAACACTTATTCCACAAACGCAATATTTATCAGAATGCTCTTTTTCAACTAGTGGGCCTGCTGGGAACATATTCTTGAAAAAAATATGTTTGGGACTTCCGCTTTAAGAAGTCATAAAATAGCTTGCCAACTTGGAAAGGGATGGACAAATAATGCGCTCCACATTTTTATAACTTTAATTTTCTCTCTTACTGTTTGAACACCACACTATGTGTTATTGAGAAATCCTTACTTGAGAAACGTCAATTTGCATTGCCGTGCTCGACCTGCCGGTTTGATTCCACAGACCGAAAGTGACTGACAAGTGGAGTTATTGTAGACTGAAATGCTCACATTTTAGGCAGACGCATTCGCTGCTCTTTATTGTTACACTTCTTACATATTCTGATTTGTTTCTGCCATGTTTCACGTAAATAAGTCCCCACCAAGCCACGGGGTTGACTTCAGGTCATCTTTGCAATTTCACGGTGTCATCGTGTTATTTAAAGAACAGCAGAGGTGTGAAAGAGCTCAAATCGCCCAACTTTCACCTTTGCTCGCCAGAATAGATTTGTGTAAACGAGTGCGAGAGTGGAGGCCCGCGCCTCGACTTGCAACGCGGTCCTTGCCATGAATAAACATGAGCTTGATCATTAAATATTCAAAGGCGTCTTAACTCCGCATGGATCCTGACAGCAGGAGGAAAAGGGCTAACGCACACATACAGGCAGTGGTTTCCTGGGCTACCTGTTTGAAGCATCAGCGCCGTGGCGAGAAATGGCACGGCGCGGATTTCTATCGTCCCGCCGCCTTCGTCTCACTGACCAATGCATCCGTTCATCGCTGTTGTTTTTCCACGCCTCGACACGACCGCCCACTCGCCTCTGCCTCCAGTACTTATTTGCTGAGCGAAAAAAAGGCTTTGTCGTTCTAACCCTCTTATGTCACTGATGTGGAAACGAGGCCGCGCGGCGAACGCGTGCGCGCAAATTACCGCCAAGTACCAAGTCGCGGACGCACTCCCCCGACATCACACGTTTGCCGGTTAAAGGGGGAAATAAGAGGATTACCAGCGGTGGATGTTTCCAATCAAGCTCTGTTGAATTGGTTGTGATTGCTAGTTGTTAGGGTAACCTCGTCCTCAAAGGTCACGCCGCTCTTCAGCCGAATAGCAACCCAAAGCATCACTTTGTGTTCCTCCATTGACTCCATTCTATTGATTGTTTTGTTTTTTGTTTTTTTCAAAACAACCCGAGACAGCCATACACAATCGTCGCTTTGGAATGAAAGAATGGCGTCTTTTTTTTATTTGTCACGCGTGCCGTGGCCTGCTGAGTCTCGCCTTTTCTTGAGGATTGCAGCCATTTGTCTTGTTCAGTGGCTCCTTTGGGAGCTCACACGAGGCGCGCGCACACACGCAAACATGCCGCGCCACACACCCGGGCCAAAAACACGCTGTCTCTTCTTAGGCCACATCCCTCTCAGCATCCTCAGATTAATATTTCACCGCTCCATTGCCCCCCCACCAACACCTCGTTATCAATCATTCAACATGGCATTTCCCGTGTGTGTGTGCGTGCGTATTTGCTCAGGTGACGCCGCGGCTGTGCTCTAACCGTGGGGCTCTTGTCTTTTTTTTTTTTTTTCAGTGCACCGTTTGGGACTGGGACTCGAACGGGAAGCATGATTTTATCGGGGAATTTCAGAGCACGTTTAAGGAGATGAGGGCAGAGCAGGAGGGCAAGCAGGTGAGGAAATGAACACGCGTGAAAGCCGTTGTTAGAAAAGCAGCCGTCTGCGGGTTCAACCCACCGGGAGTAAAGACGCACATAATCGCCACGCTGCAATTTGCTATCAAATGATGTCGATTGTTCAAAAGTTGTTCGGCGAGATGTAATCAAAAACAGGCAGATTACCAAAATACCTGACTGCCATATGAGTTTGATGCAAAATATTGTCAGACTTTGTCTACCGCTGTGTTGCACTTTTGACGCACAAAATTGTACTTGTATTGCTGTGAGAGGCAATTTTAGAAGCAAAAAAAAAAAAAAAAAAGATGTCAGCATACAACAATATGCCGCACCGGCAGCCTGTTTGTCCTTTCCGGCATGAAGGATGTGTTCGCAGATGTGCAAGTTACCCATAATGCCTTGCACTGACACAGCCACAGCCACACATCATCAGCAATCCGGGCCGCTGAACTTTGCTCTGACAGCAATCTGTGTGCAACTTGTTCTCTCGTAGTCTCAAGGACACAATGTCCACCAGTTAAAGGAAGAAAGAAAACGTTTTGGAAACGGTCTCGGATCGATTCGGGGACACAGAAGTTGTTCAAGGATTCCCGCCTTTGTTGAGTTTCATTTCTCAGTGCAGGTTTACAAGTGTTTACTGACGTTTTTGGTTTTTAAAATGTCCACGGTCAAGATGATCATCTCCTTTCATGCAGTTGTTATTCAGCCTTGTGCTTTATATCGGGCGATATCCTTTCGCAATCGCTTTCAATTCATGGAGGTAATGAGCAGAGATGATTTCGCCGAGTTGATTTTGGAGTGACTTTATCGTTCAAGGCAAAGAAGCAGAAGACCGCGAAATGAGAATAAGGAACTAAGGACGGCAAAGTGTGAGCTGAATAGTGAAGTGTTACGTAACGATAGACATTACAACACATTAAAACGCTGCAACCTACTCGCGTTTAAAACTTGCTCCCAAAAAAAGCTAGAACACTCCTTGACAGCTTCTCTCAGTTGCGTGAGTAGTTGTGTGTTCAATATTGATAATATACCAGAAAAGTATTTATCCGTATTGACGTCATACTGTTCCGTCCCGTATTTTAAACGTACATTGTACGAATACCGGCCTTTTTTCTACTGAGATGTTGCACTGTATAATTTGAATGTTTTATAATCATTTCTACAATTTGACCCCGATTCAGTGGGAGTGCATCAACCCTAAATATCAGATGAAAAAGAAGAATTACCGAAACTCCGGGGTCGTCTTTCTCAACCACTGTAAGGTAAAGTATAAGCCACCCGTGCCTTCTTGTTAACACCGTCGATAAATTGATGCACTTTTAACGATTCATTTGGACAAGTTTAATCGTGTGTTGGCAGTGGCGGAACGTCCTACGAAGAGAAACAAAACATTAGAAATGTTGACATAGATATGTCGCAAATGCTGAATTTATAACATTGTTAATGTTAAAAACAATGGCATTAAAGTCCGGATTATTTTTCGCACGTGTCAATTGTGTCCATCTGTGCCCGAGCCAGTAAATCTGTCGCTACGCTGTCTTTCCTCTGCGCGCGACTTCCTCCATAATAACCGAGAGTTGATTTTTCCGCAAACATATTTCCCGTGACAGATCATCAAAATGTATTCGTTCTTGGATTATATCATGGGAGGCTGTCAAATCCAGTTCACAGTGAGTTCCGCCAAGTCTAATCTTCACCAAATGGAAAGTGCTCCGTCTTTGCCCACTCGTGCTGTGGGAGTACTTTATACGCGTGTGCGCGCGCGCGTGTGTGTGTGCGCGTCTCAGGTGGCAATAGACTTCACAGCATCCAATGGGGACCCTCGAAACAGCTGCTCCCTGCATTACATCCACCCATACCAACCCAATGAGTATCTCAAAGCTTTAGTGGCCGTGGGGGAGATCTGCCAAGACTATGACAGGTACAGCGAGCTCTCCCAAAATCACCATTCACCTCACACACCAAATCATTAATTCCAACTCCTTTCATCTTATTTTCTCTTTCTTGTCTCGTCAACGTATCATGGGTCCCTCCAGCGATAAAATGTTCCCGGCTTTTGGTTTTGGCGCTTTAATACCGCCTGACTTGAAGGTAGGTGGTGCGCGTGTGTGTGTAGCACGGTTTTGTTCCGGATGAAAGGCAAATACATCAGTGCAATCTGTACATTCCTGTTTTGTCTGCCCGCACGAAGGTGTCACATGACTTCGCCGTGAACTTTGATGAAGACAATCCCGAATGTGCCGGTGAGACGTTCGAACGCCGAGCTGCACTCGTATTTTTCTCCACTCAATTCACATTCATGGATCACCGGACGGAAATGGTTCGACGGTGTCACTTCTTCAGACAGTCAGGCCAATTTTTTTTCTCACACACATCCAATCGGGAGATTTGTCACTATATGCTGCGCAAGTATTTCAGGCTACAACACACAAGAGAAAAATAACACTAATCTGTATGTGTGAAATGGGCTTCTGCTCTCTGCACACTGCTGCTTTCTTGCTGTGCCATCTTTGGTTTGTGCGTATTATGTCACAATAAAAAAAAAAGTCGTGCCGTGACATCACGTGAGACGAACGCGATTGTTTTAGCAAGTACTTTTCCGAGAACAAGCCTTGTTTATCAGTGTAAAGATATTTGCTTGTGCGCATGTTGCAGGAATCCAAGGCGTGGTTGAGGCCTACCAGAATTGCCTTCCCAAGATTCAGCTATACGGGCCCACCAATATCGCCCCGATCATCCAGAAAGTAGCCTCATCCGCCTCCGAGGAGATGCACACCAAAGAGGCCATGGTGAGAGGGGGGAAAAAAATAAAGGTTTTTAATATTATTTTCTTTCCTTTCGTGTGCTTCATTTTTCCTACTTTTCGCCCTTTATAGCAGGAAATAAATGTTACTGTAAAATTTGGACATCCCTGCTCTAACTCCTTCCTCCCTTTTTTTTTTTATTTTATTTTTTTTTTAAATCAAACGTGCCTCTCCACATCCTCCCCTTTCCTCGACCTCAAATGTCTCCCCTCCCGTGTCCCCGCCGTAGGAATATTTCATCCTCCTCATCCTGACAGACGGCGTCATCACCGACATGGCCGACACGCGGGAGGCCATCGTGCACGCCTCCCACCTCCCCATGTCCGTCATCATCGTCGGCGTGGGCAACGCCGACTTCACAGACATGCAGATTTTGGACGGCGACGACGGCATCCTGCGCTCTCCCAAGGGCGAGCCCGTCCTCCGAGACATCGTCCAGTTCGTCCCCTTCAAGGATTTCAAGCATGTGGGTGGCCAATCGAGATGGCTGACGTATAAACAAGTGCACATCTGGAATGTCTTTCCGTGGGGGAGCTGCGCCAAACGGCTGCGCATCAGTTCACATTTCGAGCGAGCCTCCTCTCATTTTAATACGATTATACAGGAAATGCAATGTTGACTTTTGCCTGTAGAACGCAATCCAGTCGCGCGGTCGACACCTGTGAAGAAAGCGCCTCTCACTCTCGACAGCTTCCTCCTTACTCTCTGCAGGCACAACTATATGGCCCGATGAGGTGGGCGGGCCTAATAATACGCACGTCACCGATCTGTCCGTGCGTATTTGCGCGCGCGCCGGTCGACACGGCGGCATTGATTTAGTCGGGCTTTGACGGGGCCCGTTTGGCCGGATTTGTTACGCTAACTTTGCTCTGTGGCAGGTTGAGAAATCAACCAATTACGCTCCAACCAAACAGAAGTGTGTGTCTGCTGCGGGCGCGTGGGCGGAGGGCAACTCGATAAAAGTGGGCGTAGCAAGATATGAGCCCGAGCACATTGATAAAGGGCCGTGGAAGTAAACTGTGGAGGTGAAGGCGCGGCCGGGCGGAATGTGCGTGTTTTGTCGAAGGGGAGGGTCAACAGCGGAGTGGCGCTAATGACAAAAGGGAGCGAGGGAGTGTGTGGCAGAGGTGGAGAGGTGATTTTCTGCTCTGTCGTTTCTTTTCAGAGGGGATTAAGAGGAGCGAGCAAGTGTGTGACAGGCAGAGTTGGATGTATCAGGTGGGAACGAGCCGAGTGCCAATTGGGGTTTCGGGGGGGGGGGGGGGGAGCGCCGCCGCCTCTGACGGTGCATTGTCTCAGGGAATAATGTTGAGATAGAGAGCGAGTGGCTGAGTTTTGTGTGTGTTGGATGTGTGCAAGCTGAAAAGGTAAGCATGCCGAAAACACCCGCCTTTTTTTTTGTTGTTGTTGCTGTTTTCGAGGCCATTTTGACAAAGTAAGGAGAACAAGTATGGATATGAGTTCAAATGTAAGGGGTAAAAGTAAAAACAGACGCCTGACAAAGTCTGAAGTTCAGCTCCCTTATTGTAAAGCGCGACCCTTTCAGATGCCAGCCAAGACCCAGAGGAGCACATGTTGAAGTTTTTGGGTTCCCCATATACAAGCTTGTCTGATCACGTCAATCTCACCGTGCTCAAGCCTATGACAGCATCGCACTCAACAGTGAATTCCAGCCCGCAAGTGTCACGCATGGCTAGTGATGCGAAAGTCTTCTTAACATATTCCGCTCTCTCTCTCTCTTGCTCTGTATTGGCAGGCGTCCCCAGCTGCTCTGGCAAAAAGTGTTCTGGCAGAAGTCCCGAACCAGGTGGTGGATTACTACAACGCTAAAGGCATCAAACCCAAGTGTATGTCGGACTATGAGTCAACAAGGACCTTCAGTCCCTGACGGTGGACTTTCCATATCCATGTTTACACTCAAATACAAAATACACACACGCATTCACACGTTCATGTAAATGCCTCTCCATTTGTCCAGCTCAGACAAATAGCTCGTTCTCGTGAAGCAATTTGAAGCCGCACCGATGACTATCGCATGTTTGCCCGTGACGGCATTATCTGGGAATTAATACTCGTGTATCTTGCAGATCTTTCTAGAAAATGAGTTTACTGAACCAGCATGCAGACCTCAGCCAACCCAAAGAAGTGACACTGTACCTTATTTGTATAACTAGCAAGTGCATAGATCACACAAATGTGATGAATGCATTTTGGAAAAGTAGCACTGCACTTTGTATTCACTATTTACATGATATTAGTTTCCCCGTTAGTGTTTTGCATAAATGCATGCATAATTCCGCTTGCAAATACCTCGTAGATGCTTGCCGGTTATGAAATAAAGTATCTCTGTCATTTCGAAGACATTATGGGCTGTTTTTTTCTAGGGGCACAAATAACGGAATAATTGTAATAATTTCTTAATAACCTTCCTAAATTGTAAAGAGTTTTGCAGGGATAGCTAGGTGTGTGTTGTAGACACTGATCCGTGAACTGTTTTTTTTTTTTCCCCTGTAAACTGCATGTGGATTCTAATAAAGGCACTTTGTTTTTATCAGTCAATGCAGTTTGCTGTGTGTGCATGTGGCGGTAAGTGTGTGTGTGTTTAAAGTGTAAAACCAATTCCCCATGTGAGGGCAATTCTCAGAAATGAAGCAGATGAACACACAAGGAGAGGCTGGGGGGGCGCAGATGTCTCATTTTGGAGAATTTAATAAACTGGGCGGAGGAGAGTTTAGCAATGCAATGGGAATTGCAGAAGTTACCAGAGCTCTTAACTTGAACCATTTAATTATGGAATTCCCGTCATACTAATATGGAGATCCTGTTAAATTCTTGACAGGTTAGATTTCAAATCTCCAGCCATCATAATCACAAATTGAATGGGGATTGTGGTCATTGTGACACGGTGGCGCACCGCCAACATTTTGTCAAAAGTATTCCCAGGAAAGTGGAAACTCTTGTATCAGAAAATGGAGGACTAACTATTTTCTTTTTGGTTCCCTTCCTGCGACTATCAAGAGGTGTCCAAATATGTTTGATTATATGCGAACAGTTTCAAGGCAAACATCTGTGAAGGTCAAGAAGGGAAAACAGGCAGTGCAGTTTGTTTGCATTTGATTGTCTCAGCCCCTTTCGGCGCCATGTCTCCGAGCACAGTGAATACACTCAGTGTAATGACTATTTGCATAATATTCAAACCTCCAGTGAGCCACTGAGGATGGAACTCATGCCTCTTTGCCGCTCACAGACAGCCCCAAGTTGGCAGTGCCACACAGCTGCAGAGACTTTGTTTGGATACGCAAACAGCAACGGTCCACAGACATTTGGGCTTGATGGAACTCTTTCAAACTTGAACTCATTTTTTTTCCCCAACTCAAAATCTGATAATATACCGCACAAAGATAAGTGGGAGAGGCAGTCGGGGATGAGCGGTTTGGAAAATGGATGGATAGAAATCTGTAATACATTTATGGGACTACTAAAATGAGTGTTGGCCCATATCAGGAAACTGTATTTTTGTAGTTTTTTTGTACTGAAACTCCTCATTTAAATAACAGGGCTGAAAGTAGCAGGAGTGAGTTATTAGCACAGAATTAGAAAATACATGATATTGCCTATATATATACATATGTGTGTGTATATATGTATGTATACATGTATATATTTATATATATATGTATATATTTATACATATGTATGTATGTATATATACGTGTATGTATGTGTATGTGTATACATATATATGTATATATATATGTATGTATGTATGTATATATGTATGTATGTATATATGTATGTGTATATATATATATATATATATATATATGTATGTGTATGGATGTATATATATGTATGTATATATATATGTTTGTATGCATATATGTATATATATGTATATATATATATACTTATATCTATATATATGTATATATATACTCATGTATATGTATATTTATATATATATATGTGTGTATATATATGTATATATTATATATATATATATATATATATATATATATATATATATATATATATATATATGTATATAAATATATATGTGTGTATATATATATGACCCTGAACAAGAAAAGTGGAATGAAATCATCGATCTTTTCACTGTCTTTATCATTAGAAACAGAGCAAGAAAAGATCTCAACTGCAATTGGGTCAGTCAATACTCTCAGTAAACTGAACACATTTTTCCTAAATGACAACCTCAAAATCCAGGGCACACTAAACATGACCTTGGGATGTTATTGTATGATGTCTTATGTTCAAGGTTTATGTGTACCCAAGAAGAGAGATACTGTATGTGATTTGACAGAGAATGCAAACAAGCTGGCTTCCAAAACAACAGGCTACAGCGTCTGTGATGATTGCAACCCAAAGAGCATTGCGCTTGGATATGAGCAGAGAAGCAAACCCACTAATAGTCGGGTTTCACATGAAGTCTAATTGAATTAGAGAACACTTAATCATTTACACAATATCAACTTGATTGTGTTACTTCCGTCCATCCATTTCCTATTGTCCTTATTAGGTTACTGGATGACAAGGAGATTGTCACTGACACTACATTCACACCTATGGACAATTTAGAGGCCCTAATTAGCCTAGCATGTATGTTTTTGGACGATGGGAAGAGGAAATCCACGCAAGCACAATTTGCAGATTCCACACAGAAGGCAAACCCCAAACCTGATAATTGTAGGCAGATCTGCTGACCACTCATCGACCATGATAACCCTAAAATTTTTGTTATTGTTGTTTTTAAACTTTATATATCTAGGTAAGGCAATTGATAACCATTTTTGCATATGGTTATCAATTGCCTTACCTAGCTAAATTCAAGAGACAAACTTAATTAAATTGGAAGTTGAGTAAAAATCTAATTTTCAATTACACCCCTCATGTGTAATAACAAAAATATAGATTTATTCATCATGACCGTATATGAAACTAACTGACTAACACAGTTTGCCCAACTTTATTGAGAATCACTTAACTAACTAACTAACTAACTAACTAACTAACTAACTAACTAACTAACTAACTAACTAACTAACTAATGAAACAAAACGGATGAAAACTGAAGCATGAAATATTAAAAGTGATAGAGCGACACAATATCGAATATATAATAATAATAATAATATTATTAATAATAATGTAATAATAATTGAATAATATTGAGTTTGACTTAATTCAAATTTCTACAAGCTCAACCTGAACAATGTAAGACTGGGGGATATAAAAGATACAAAAAGCTTACAAGATTATATAAAAGACAAAATGATACATTTATTGAATTTAATTTCATTTTTATAACTAATTTTTCAGGGCGACAAACGTTCGCTTGGGCGGAACCTTTGTCAGGGAATCCGTGCACAGGGGAATATTCTCTTCAAACACCGGAAATACACGAGGGTGACATTTGGTGTAAATTGGAGACGTGAACGCATGGAATCCTAGACTATTGTTTTTGTTGTTGCTGTTGTTTTAAAAATATAGTCATCTTGCAAGGAACATAACGAAATGGCGACGTGGGGTTGCCGACTGCTTCAGCAGGGAACTCGTCTGATTTCTCTCCGAGCAGCAACTGAACGGTAGTTAATTGCTTTGCCTTCTATTTGTTGACTACTATTTATTATTATGCTGTATTTTGTCCAGCACAATTTTATTTAATTTGGTGTCCATGCGCAATGGTTCGACTCTCAAAATATTATGCAAAATAGTTTTGACATGTTTCTGTATTATGAACAAGAAATTGCAATGACTTAACTCAATGAGGAAAATAAGGACACTTGTGACGTTCATAAAACATTTGAGTGCACATTATATACACATAAATGATTATAAACATGTGGGTGGAAATGTAATCATTTTCAAAAACGTATGATATATGAAAAAAAACGTGTTTAGAACTCGTTAAAACTGTTTTACGTGGTTGTAATTTGCAGCAGTGCAGAACTGCACAGCTTTACTCAAAAGAGTTGATTCTAACATATTGGCAACCCCGATGTAGCAAATTAAGATGAGATATTTGATAGCAGTAACTGAGGGGTCGTGTTTTCAAGCATCTGCAACCGACTGACTATACCTCCTGTTACAGCCCCATTCAGTCGCTAACTTGTGTCAGGACTTTGAAAACGGACACATGGTTTGACGAGCACCTCACAGAAGAGAACCAACAATACATGCGGAGGGAAACGGCCAAGGAATACAGACAACAGACTGCGGACAAGCTCAACCCGTTAAAAGATGAACCATGGCAGCGACATGAATGGACAGAAGGTCGGTGTCTTGATAACTAACCAGCCTGTGTTCTGTCATGTGATTGGTTCTCGCTGTTTTTGTATTGTATTGTTTGTTTTAGGGAGTCGAAGAGTTGGGCTGGTTGCCGTGAAGTTGGGGATGGCTCCTCTGTGGACAAAAACTGGCGAAAGACATGTCGTCACTCTGCTGCAGGTATAAGCAGAATTATTTTTTGTATTTATAACGAATGTACGTTTTCATCCAATGGTGATTATAATGACATCCACAGTTTCATCATCATATCACCATTTTTTTCACAATGTAAAGAAGTTTCTAGATATCTTAATATGCTTTTGTCCAAAAATACCTCAGGGGTCAAAAATTACAACCCCGATTTTGCCTAACTGAAATTAGACAATTTTTATTTCGTTTATTGATTTGCGTATGTGTGCATATATGTTTACATTCATGCAGATATTTTTTTTCTTTTTGTAAAATAAAAACAATTGGGGAGGAAAAATAAGAAATTAGACTGTTTTTAATTTACCGTGTCGCAGAAATGTTGTGTATTCCTCTCCATTGCTTTGTGTTTAGTTCAAATTGAAGAGGGAAAAAAAATGAGGTCCTATTTCGGCACCACAAAGATGGAAAAAAAAAAAAAAAGAGGCAGACACTGAGACGGCTAGATGATGGTGTTGAGAGAGCTGAAGAGAAGAGCTAGCTAAGAGCACCGCAGAGAGCGCTCGAGGACTTGAGAGGCTGAGAGTGTGAGACAGACGGAGAATATATGTGCGTCCTCGAGCCCGAGTTTGGTGATGTTGAAAAGATAAAAATAAAAAAATAATAATAATTTGTTTTGGTTTTAGGTTTGTTTGGCTGCTATTATAATTCCCAAAGTTAGCCACCAACATTTCTTGACCAAATATCGTAGCGTGATGAATTAGTTCAGGCTCTTGCTTTGGGCACTATACATCGAAATTTTGAATAATTACATTTTCATTCATTCATTTGAAGAGCGGACACAGTAAACAAAACCTACCCTGTGGTGCGTGCTGTTAGCACTAATTATAAAAGATTTTTCCTTTTTCTTTTCCTTATTCAGGTTCAGGACTGCCATGTAATACAGCACTTGTCTAAAGAAGAATATGACGGACGCACCGCCGCTCTTATCGTGGGAGGGAAAAATGTATCGCCATTCCACGTAAGAAACTTTTGTTTATGATTGGAAAAATGCTATTGGTGGTGCTCTGTCAACATATTTTACATCGCCAATAAAACAACATTCGCTAGCCCTGATGAATAACATTACATTAGCGCATTTGCTGTGTGCGGGCGGGTGCTATATTATATTTTTCATGCTCCTTTTTTTTTTTACCTTTGCAGATTGAATTACATTGATAGAAAACGGATGACACATTGAACGGTTATTTCACGTTACTATTCTAAATCCATCAGAGACGTAACGGCTCATTAAGAGTCAACGCTAGCTTATTCTATCCTGTGATCGACACAGCATGAATGTCTTCTCACCCTTTGATTGAACGGCGTAATAATAGCTTTGCTCGGCCGTAATGCACTCAGCCAGCACATCGTTCCCTTATTATACTTCTGGCCACATATCATGAGCGTGACGAAATCACATCAGTGCGTTATGGAAATGTGACGAGATTATAGCTCCCATTCGACTTACGCTGTCATTTTTTTTTTTTTTTTTTTTTTATGACAGCACGACCAAAGTCAGGAAATTATAGTCACCCCCTCACCGTGCGTGTGGACGGATGGATTGATGGGCGGGTGTGTTATGAAAACCTGGTGTGCTTGAGGAAAAAAAAACAAGGGCAGATTTGGAATCAGTGCAAAAAAAAAAAAAAAGTTTATTTGCATCTCTGATTTAAAAAAAAAAAAAAAAAAAAAAAAAAAAATGTTGACAGGTGTTTTTTTTTTTTTTTTTTAACCTGATTGAAATAGGAATATTTTATTCATAAATCATTAGAAACTGCGGCATTTAAAATGGTAGCACGTTACGACTTTCGCGCGGGGATAGCAGAAGCGAGTGGCGTTGATGCGCTTTTGTGAACCTTCATTTTATGTTCGTCAAATTCAAGTGTACATGAACGAATTCTCTCCTGGAGTCTCTCGGCGAGATTTTAAAGCTGCTTTGTCCCAACCAACGCCGACAGCCGCCGCTCATCTGGATGCCGACTTTGACGATCTTAATAAACTTGAAGGTGACTCGGACTCACTCGCCAGAAAGCGACAGCAAAGCGCTCATGGAGTGACAGCGATTTCTTGAATTCTTTTCGCACTTTAAAGTGCGGAGTTTGCCGGAGATGAAACGTACTTGGCAGGCCGATTCTCGGGCAACAGAAGGCGAGAGAGCGTTTTTGGAGTGACTGGAGGGGCTGAGTAGAACTCGAGCAAATGTCAGACACGTTGCCAAGTGTGTCTGCGCGCGCGCTTGGCTCCAGCGCCGTCCTAACAGGCCCGCTGTCAGATTTCAAATGCCAGCATCTGACTGCGGCTCACTGCTGGTTCTTCTTCATTGCTTTATCCCCCCCCCCTCCCACCTCCACCCCCACCCCTCTGTCCACATGTCTTAACATTCCCTTTTTGTGTGCCTTTCCATCCACCTGACTGACAAGAGATCCGAAAAGCGAGTGGAGATGTTCATGAATGCAGGAGTGCCTCCAAAACAGAAAACCACCACCTTTAAAGTCTCGGACGACGCCATCATTAAACCTGGTATGCGCCGCGTTTAATTTCTGACTCCCATTTTAATTGCAATGTGACTTTCCAAAAAGCATCTGAATGGTTATTCTCGTGGCCAGGCACTCCGCTGTATGCCGCACATTTCCGTCCAGGCCAATACGTGGACGTCACAGCCAAATCGTAAGTTCTTGCTCTTCCCCAGTGAACTTTCCTCCTTGGCTTCTTGCACACTTTTCTCCCCTACGTCCTATTCTGCATTCGTGGCTGCCGGGAAGTCAGTCACACTTGGCTTTCAAGTCCGGCTGAATAATTAATTGGATTCAAATCGACGTGGCACTGTAGTAGAGTACAATTTTCAAATTGCAAAGGCTGAAATTTGGGGGTGGGGGGGTGGGGGGGTCCTTCATTTCTGTCGGTAGGCTTTATTTTTTATGTATATTTTATTTCTTTAATTATGTAGCGTCTGGATAAGTTCAGTGCTGAAGATGTGGAACAACATATGTCGAAGCACTCACAGTCTTGTATTGCTGCGAAACTTATATTAGTGCCGTACTGATAAGCTGCGACGTTTCTTTCTCTTATACTGCCCTCAAGTGGCAAAGTTGGTCACAACCAGAAAGAGCAACACAATCTTCTTCTTAGTTGTATGTTTTTATGAACTGCAATATTATGGACTTGTATCTCCTTAAAATGCACATTACAACATTTGTTTTTTTGGGGTGCGGGCGACTCGAATGGATCAATGGCATTTCCATTCAATGTGAGATAACGCTACTAATTAAAACTCTAAACATCTGCTCCCTTGAACGACATATTTTTTAAAATCGGCAATCAACTCATTCACTGCCATTGACGAATTTACTCGTCTTTCCACAGTCCGGCCATTCAACCCCAGGAACTTATTTATATATTTTTACAAACTTTTCAAACGATTGGTTAGGCATTGTTGAGTGCCATTCCAATATCGTTTTTGTTGAAAACGCCCGATTTCACAGTCTTGTCTAATGCAGCGGTGCGTGTACTGAATGTATGTGTGTGTGTGTGTGTGTGTGTGTGTGTGTGTGTGTGAAGTATTGGTAAAGGCTTTCAGGGCGTGATGAAGCGTTGGGGATTCAAAGGTCAGCCAGCCAGCCACGGACAAACCAAAACACATCGCAGACCGGGAGCTTCCGGACCCGGCGGGGTAAGACACTCACTCGCGCCCAAAATCTTTCAAATGAACAGTTATAATCGGTTAATACCAGCACGTGCGGCATGGATCCGCTCTCAGGATCCAGCCAAAGTTTTTAAAGGAAAGAAGATGCCGGGACGAATGGGCAACATCTACGTCACAGCTTACGGACTGAAGGTGAGCGCCGGCACATGAATCAGAACAAAGGCGGCTTCGGCCTTGAGCGTAGCGGGGTGGCGATTTGGCGGGCAAATCATTTTCTCATTTGTCCGCCCTCCCTGTGACTCCGCCTTCCAGATATGGAGAGTCAATACCAAGCACAACGTGCTGTATGTTAACGGCTCCGTCCCCGGACACAGGAACTGCTTACTGAAGGTAAAAAAATAATCACGCGCGCACGTCTTTAAAAGTGAACAGTGGTCGACCCCCCCAACACCCCCCCCCCCCCCAAAACCCCCCCTGCGTGACATGAGTGACCTTGCACCTGTACAGGAGCATCTCACCTGTGATCCATCCTCATTGACACTGTGCTATATCAGCATTGTGCATGTGTGGGTGGGTGGGGTGGGTGTTGGGTTGGGGGGGGGCTTACGCACTTTAATGATCTAAGTGATATCCACACCATCCGTCTCCATACTCAGCAGACTGCGCTCATCACGCCGGTGCGTGCACAGCCTATTATTTGTTTTGCAGACGAGCGATAATGAATACAAATGCGCTCGGCGTTTCGCGCCCGCCTCCACCTGGACTCGCTTCACATGACATTATCCCAAAGGCTACACGTGCAGTTTAATAACATTTGTTATTGAATCTTTTGTTATTCTGTTGGGTCCTCGTGTCCCGGGCGTGTTGTTTTGTGTATATGTTACACACCCACCCACGATTGGTGAAAACGTACCGATCACTCTGATGACTTATTTATTTGTTCTGCTTTGACTTGCAAGTAAAAATTTGAGCAGTGTCAGTTCAACTCAAATCGCGACTTTGGTAAATATTGAACATTTCCGAGGAAAAAAAAAAAAAGGCTTCAAGCTATTTAATGCCACTTCCGGTTGAAGTTTATTG
Source organism: Filicampus tigris (assembly GCF_054856515.1). Classification (NCBI taxonomy): domain Eukaryota; kingdom Metazoa; phylum Chordata; class Actinopteri; order Syngnathiformes; family Syngnathidae; genus Filicampus; species Filicampus tigris. Next base: position 9,354,954 of record NC_141234.1, on the reverse strand, counting down.
TCAAACAACATGTAAATTAGGAAAATAACGTGTTTTTAAAACAACCACACACTTAGCATTTAATTGGCTGTCTTAATGTTAATTTTAGCACATAATGGAAAACACATATATAATCAGATGCAGAAACACATTTTAGGCATTCAGTGTAATGGCAGTCACGGTCATGTATTCTTTATCCTCTACGAGGAGCTGAGAGGCGGTAAGACGATCTGTCTTGTACTGATCCCAGGTGGCAAAGGCTGGCATTATTTTTACTTGTATTTAATCATGTCAATACTCTGTCGTGCTAATTTTGTCAATAAATGTATTTGTTTATGATTAGAGATAGAGGCGTGGTCATGGAAGAAATTAAACTCTTATTTCAAGATTAATAGAATTTTTAGAGCTTCAAGTTTATCTTCATGACTTTGTATATCGTGACCAAAATGCAACATCTGTGGATTTTAAAGAAGCCAGCTTGGTTCATTAAAAAAATAAAAATAACCCACACAGCCTCCTTTGCAGGAGTGAAAAAAGAAATTAACACCCTTCACAACATTTCAGGATGACAAATTAAAACGAGTATACACACCGATAAGGCAAATTGTGCACAAGATGCTACCACCCATCTTAATGTTACACGGCTGCTTGCATCGGTGAGTAAAGGATTTTAGCACATCTCCCTGCAATTATTTTGTGTGTGGAAACACACACACACACACACGACAAAGGAAAAGCCATGTTGCATACAGCATGACAAATGCCAAAGTTTGGGGGGCAATTTTAATGATTTTGATGCACATATTCCTTTGTTTGATAATCTCAAGTTATCGAAACGTGGTCAAAATTGCTTGGCGCTCCTCTGTTAATGAAAGAAAAACCCAAAGTGGTCAAGAAATAACTTAAAACAATAATGAAATAAATAGGCCTGGACAAAAATGACGGTACCCTTAGAAAAGAACAACAAGGACGTGTTCATATAAATTGGCCTATTTAAAAAGTGAAAAAGTAGTCACTGTGCTATTTGGTGACATGGTGTGTACTACACTAATCATGGACCAGAGGAAGCAAAGGAGAGATTTGTCTCAGGAGATTCTCACCATCTGTGTGTGTTTTTGCGACGTGTTTCCAGGTGAGGGATAGCAATCTGCCGAACAGGTTGTCCACCCTGCGCAGCCCTCCTTTCCCCACCTTCTTCCTGGACGAGGAAGGCGACCTTGCCGAAGACCTCTATGACGACGACATGTTCATTCACACCGAGGCATCATTAGCGCTCACCTGACTACGCTCAAGCGCACACCCCTTTGTTATCGCGAACCTCCAATAAAGCGTACCTCCGTTAAACCTCTCGAGTTTCTTTCCGGCGAAACCACGGCAACGGGAAGTGATGTCACGAGAGGATCCCCAAGCAGAGAGAGAGAGAGAGAGAGAGAGAACGAAAGTAAACAAGAGAGGAGTATGATATCAGCGAAGGTGCCGGCAACGACGGAAGAGGTGTGGGGGGGCGGGGTTGGGGGGGGGCGGTTATTTTCTCTCTCTCACAGGCAGATTGGAGGAGAATGTATGATACGACTGCGTATGAGCCATGGGAGTCGGCACAAAAGAGTTCTCAACAGGAAGGACAAAGGGCAAAGGTGAGCCATGGGGATGGGTGGAGGCTGACAAAGGTTTGACATTTGTGCTTAAGAGGATAAACGAGGACATGAATGTTGCAGCGGGAGGCGGCCGGTGCTTAGGTGCGCCTGTGTGTTTGTGTTCAGCAGTATTTAAATGAGGAAAAGTCCTGCTGCGACCCTGCTACTTCCTCCCTTGCACCGTGGGGACCCTTCAAATGAGAACACTGACCTCCAAATTATGCTTAAACACTTGAGACTGGTGTTCTGTTCATGTCCGCCATTCAGTGTTATTAATCACTAAAGTATGCCTCAAAACAGAGGAGAAAATATATGCTAAATCTAGTTGGTTGGCATTTAGCTAGGAAATGAATAATTCCTTGAGCTAAGATTGCAACTCGTTCCTTGACCACACTTGTATCTCAAGTCGTCTTCACCTATTAAAAAAATGTAATGTGTCTTTTTAATGAGGAAAAAAAGCTCTATTCAATTGTACTTTATGGAAAAAAACAAAACAATTTTGAGAATTAATCAGTTTTTGTCGCGTTTTACTTCAAATTAATAGACGTTGTATTGCTCACTGGGGTATGCGTGGCTTGGCCACATGAGGGCGGTGTAAGAGACAGTTATACAGTGGTGGTGACTCACCAGACAGTTAACCACACGAATAGTTATTCTTTGCAGAGCATAAAGAATATCAGATGGAATATTGTTATATCTGTCTAGATGACTTTTGTATTCAAATTACCGTTGCTCGTAGGGCTATATCACTGTGATGCTAATGCTATTCGTTAGCCTGTCCATGACGTGGTGCATTGTTTGCGTTTAGCTAACAGACTAGCTAGTCTGAATCTATGTGGGGTTTTTTTTTTCAATAAATATGTTGTTCTCATTTGATTTGTGTTTAGTCTGACAATAAACTTCAACCGGAAACTGTCTTTTGATTGCCCATCACACAGCGCTCGTGTCGCCCAAAAAATTGTGTATGTGCGCCACTGGATAGGCTGAAATGTTACCCGCGACGCTAATGGCGTCCAAGGAAAAGATACGTCAGCTAAATCTATATACCGTACGGTGACGTAGTTTGGTGTGTGCGCCGTATAACCTGCCCCACTTTATGGCTCCATAAGGCAGCAGGTGCCACTTTGAAATGCTAATTGATCTCTTTTGATCGTCCTGTTAGGTACAGCATATAATTAGGCTTGTGGGGGTGGACAGTGGGTAGGGTGGGAGCACTGTGGTTGCCTGCTTTTGTCTGTTCACCCAGAACAACACTTAAGGGCAGGTGTCACTGAGAGATAATCCAAGTCCGAGTTCATGGCAGCCATGTTTGACAGATGTGAGGTCTCAAATTCTTTCACCCCAACATCATCTTTGTCTGCACCAGGAACACAAAATGCCCTCGTGTAAATTGAGCCAAAATTGTAAGGCATACATTTATCCAAAATGTCAAGGCTGAAGATTAAGGGCAAAACGAAATCCTCCATTCCAACCTCTTATTGATTAATCCATTGATTAAGAGGCGTGGCTCTCAATTCCTTTGCCAACTTAGTGTACACACTTCAAATTATTGATTTATTTGGTTGTTTTTTCCGAGCTTTAAATTGGATTAAGTGCTTAAAAGGGCTGACTAAATTTCATTCACAACAAACAGCTGACAGAACAGTTTGCTTGGATGAAGAAATAAAAATACTACTACTACTACTACTACTACTACTTTGTGTATGAATTTAGATTCGTTTGGATTTCATCTCCCTTATACAAAACGGCATCATTTATGTTCTTTAGCTTCTCAGAAAGACGGCCGATATCTTACCGAGTCACAGAAAGACACTGTTTTTGCTCTCTATCGAAGTGTCACATCCCCGAACGCCTTGTGATTTGTTAAGTACTTTTCGGCTGAATGCAAACACTTTGGACGGAAATTACTTGGACATCAGACCGAGGGTCTTTTGGATTTTTAGCACAGCGTGACATGATGGATCTGGCCCTCGGCTTCTGCTGGCTCAACAAGCGAGCGATCTGATTTCCATTAGTAATGAGATCACACAAAGACACACGCACGCGCATTTAATGTCCAAGCAAGCAAAGATTCCCTGAATCTTGCTCAGCAATTGTGTGGCTACTTGTTGGACCGTCACACACGCACACACACAAAGGTTCAGTCCCTGTGTATGTAATATGAATTATTGAGTGTGTTATTTGAGGGACAGCTGGCTCTTGAGCACATTAACTCCCTCAGTCAGACATCCGGTTGAAAGGCAGACGCAGTTCAGCTGCAGGAGAATATTCAAATGAAGGCGTTGTTCATGCAATTTCACACTGACTTGTAAGCAGTCAGCTCGGATTTAACATGTTTGCATGAGCTCTTGTGAGGGGTGGAATTAATCAATGCTTTCAGCAGAGAGGACTTTTTTTTTGCTTAATTACACCTCATCTGAATGTATCATACAGCTGCTTAGGGGTTGATGAGTTACGCTCACTTCTGTCATGCTACAATTAAACTTTTTCTTAGTTCTATTTGCTATTCTTATTCTAAAGAGGGGGAGAGCAGCTCTTTTTTTGTCATCGGACAAATTGTAGCTTCAGACTGTGACAATCGTATAAATGCATAATCACCAAGGGAAAATCTGATAACATCAATAATGCAAACAAATCTGTGGCTTTGTCACTTCAACTTTTCATGTTCCATATGTACCACGAAACAGGTAGACTGCAGTACTGAATTTATACAGACACTAAATAAACCAAAATATTAATTAATTATTTTAACACGTATTAAAAAAAAAAAGCCTACCGACCAACCAAAATGTTTTTTTCCATAATTGAAAGTAAAATTGTATTTTACTAAATAGCTGTGTCAACTTGAATCTGATTAATTGGCCCCAATTAACTACATATGCGGAAGTAGCGCTACCCGACGAAGGTGTAAAAACTCCTCCTGAAGACGACGGCAATTGGCGTCGAAACTAGTCGAGGAAAATAAAAGAAACTCGTTGTCGTAAGGGAAGAAAAAGACTAATTATTGAACACACAAGATAATTTCATTAACTACATGTGCGGAAGTAGCACCACCTGACGATTTTTTTTCCCACCTGACAAAGATGAAAGACGAAGAGGACTTAAAAACTCCTCCTGAAGAAGACGGCACATTGTCTTAAGAAAAGAAAAGAAATATTGAACATATAAGACAAGATGAACTCATTAACTACATGCGGAAGTAGCACCACCTGACGATTTTTCCCCACCTGACAAAGATGAAAGACGAAGAGGACTTAAAAACTCCTCCTGAAGAAGACGGCACATTGTCTTAAGAAAAGAAAAGAAATATTGAACATATAAGACAAGATGAACTCATTAACTACATGCGGAAGTAGCACCACCTGACGATTTTTTCCCCACCTGACAAAGATGAAAGACGAAGAGGACTTTAAAAACTCTTCCAGAAGAAGACGGCAGGTGACGTCGAAACTAGTCGAGGTAAATAAAAAAACTCATTTTCTTAAAAGAAAAAAACCGATGACTTTTTTATGGGTAACACATATATTCTTGCGTTGGCATGAGCTCAAAAAATAGCAAATAGACAATATTTTCAGCAAAAGGCGGATGTTAACACATTTAGTTAAGCTACATTTAATGCAGCATACTTTGTAGCTTAGCTCACAACATTTTCCCAAGTAGCTTACATAAAAGAGTTTACGTTGAGAAGGGATTTGATGGGGGGGGGGGGGTGTAATGGCAGCAACTGGCCCCCGGGCCTTGAGTGTGACATCTGTGTCAGAATATCACTACATGCCTTTAAGCATTAGTCCCGGTGGTCTTGCTGTGCACGGCCCCTCCCATACATGCACATCGGCGTCCCTCGGGTGTGAGCGCCCCTCTCCGAGTGACGTCCCTTCCTCCGCTTTTGTAAATTTGGGCTCCCTTCCCTGCAGCATTGCTGGGTGAGACTCAGCGGGTCTTCCGACACCTGCCCTTCTCTAGATGTGTGCACTCTCACCCACTTTCTGTCTTATCCCACTTGCTCCCTCACAATTAGAGGTAGGACCTATGAGGTATCTCCATGGCAACACAGCAAGAAGCTCTTACTTACTCTTCACTCCTTCACCCCATCTCCTTTTGCACTTTGTCTGAAGGCTAATTGAGGAGATTGTTCAAGCAAGGTCACGCATGCTTCCTCACTTGGCTTCCAGTAAAGGTGTCTCATTTCTCAGGTTGGGATGCTTAGTACAGTAAAAGCAACTCACAGTTGTCGGATATCAAATAACATCCATTAAGCCCCACTATATAACCTTTCTGTAATTTGTAGGGGGTGGGTTTAAATGAGCCGTGTTGTGATTAGGAGGGAAATGTCAGTGGTTTTTCAGCCGGAAATCTTCACCGCAAGAATGTAACCGCGGGGTATCGGGTAGATCAATACTCAAACCAAGCGAGGAGGCTGAAGGAGAAGAAGAAGAGAGGAGACAGAAAAGGGAACAATGAAGACAACAGAAGGACGGACGTACACCGAGTCAACTTGTCTTTCCTCCGTGTGACCTTTCACACTCAATGAGCAGCTTCACTGTTGAGCGTGGGACAAATGTATTAGGACGCGTCACTTCATCAATTATTTAACCGGTCAGGCGCTCAGCTTAGACCCTTTAACTAGAATCTTCATCTTACCAAGACGGTTTGAAGAAATCGTTGATTCGTTTGGGAGGAACCCATCAAACATCTTCAGGTTGAACTACGAGCAGAGTTTGAGAGACTTTGTCTTAATGTCCTTCTGGATGCATTGACAGAAAGCCTTGTCGCAAGTCTTCACAGAAGAGTGGAAGCCGAATGACGGCTAGCATCTTTAGGCTACATGTCGTAATACTTTTGTAGTATATAAAAAAATTTTAAAAAAACTTTTGTATATACTATTCTTAAATTGAAGCATTACAATATTGTTTTGTTTTGTGTCATTGCAACAAAAATCCATACAGTGAATATAAAAAAAGGTTTTGGTGATAGAAAAAACCCCACAAAGAAATCATTGCAAATTTTTTTTCCCGCCATCGATGTGGCCGAGCCTGATTTAAAAGACATTTTTAATAGACGGTAAATAAAAATAAATGACTGAGATAATTGTGCACAATTGTACACTATTTTTTCATAACTGCAAGCTCATGCTAAATGGGAGCTAGCATACCCCTGCCACCATTCCATGTGCCTCTGATTAACCCAAAATAAAGTTGAGGTGTTCTAGTAGGCTTTTCCTGTTCAAAACAGCAGCCAGTGTCAGCGCAAAACCTTCAGCTTCTGCAAAGAAAATAAAGTCAAGAAAAGCCTACTGGAACAACTGACGTTTATACAGAGTTAATCAGAGCAAAATTGGCAGGTGTGTGCTGACTCCCATTTATCATGAATTTGAATGTAATTGTTTTTGTCTGAAAATAGCCGCATTCCCCAATTCTAAGGTGTTGCACTTGGCATTTCAACAGGGGTGTGTAGACTTTTTCTATTGTAGCTATGACAGTCAGTTGATGGGACTTGATGCTTTATCCACTATTTTTTGATTATGATGTCACCATAGTGAATGATTTTTGGGTAATATGTGTGTGTGTGTGTGTGTTATGTCATTTTTTTTCCCCCCAAATTGTCATATTTGTCTTTTTATCAGATTGTCTGGGAGAAAATATGGTTCTACTGCCTCATAGTGGTCCAAATTGACGCAAATTGGCCATCTTTATTGACTTTTGGAGACATGCATTGTCCACACCTGTAATTTCCAAGTAATACAGAGGCGATGATAATTGTATTGTGTTGCTGAAAACGGCAATGATTTTTTTGAACAGACGATAGAAAAACAACTTTTAAAGGGCTGTTGTCCACACGGTGATGAAATCTGACAGCATGTCGATTGGTGGCCATTTGGGTGAAGCGACCCTTTAAGGTGGTGTGTCTGGACAACGCAACACACTTCTTTTTGTTCACGCACACACGATGACATTTTCCCCCCCCTCAATAGAAATGTTCGCGGACATAAAAGCAAACACAAAAGAAACACCACAAAGGAAAGAAAGGATTGACTTTTTTGCATCATATTTCTACGCATGAAAGAATATTAAGAAAACGTAGATGGCTGTCTTTGTGTGGCGACAACAAAATTGGAATATGATCAGATTTACTGTAGAATATGTTTCGTCACATATTTATACTAATGAATAAACTGATGCATATCCACCTGAGGGGGGCCGAGGGGTCATCCACAGCCCTTTCATATATTGCATATTTTACACAAATAATATAGTGCACCCACACGGTGGAAATTATGACTCCGACCGAATCAGCATAAGATCTTGCCGCTGACAAAGAGTGAATTTCAATGAAGATGCAGATGAGTGGGTTAGTTCCAAAGTGCCAGAGGCTGTCAAGTCTTTCGCCGGCGACACTTAAGTGGACCTCTCGCGGTGCAATACTGCCACCTCGTGGTTGGTACATGAACCTCGCTCACAGAAAGCATGGAGGAGGATTGTGCAGGTAACGTCTCAGAGGAGCTGAGGAGAAAAAAAAAGCAATACAGCGATTGCGTGGAAGGATTCTTCTCGTGTAGTGTGCTCTTTTTACTATCTGAGGGAACCTCTTCGTCTATGTGTGAGTTAATAAGAACAACTTTATTTATAGGGGTGGGGAAAGTAAGTCAACCCTGTAGCCTGCAGGCAGTTTGTTGCGCGGATTTAGACTTTGTTCCCCTAAAATCATTAAAATACTGGAATTAGATTGTATTTTTTCTCTATGTATTTATCTGTTTAATGATTGTTTCATTGTAAGACCACATAAAAATATATGTATAAATAAAATAACTATAACGTTTATTTTATTCCATGATTGCTTTGTTAATTTTAATTAAATTATGTAAAAAAAAAAAAAATGATAAAAAAGGGAATTAATTACCACTGTCAACTTAATGTGATCACCTCTACTACGTTTTGTGCAAATACTAAATTACTAATGTCCAGCGGTTTTTAATGTCAACTTTCATATTGCGGGAAAAAAAAAGGCTAATTTTCAGAATAGGACCTTGAAAAAATATTAGCATATTAAATTCCAATCGCAAGACTGAGGGGGGAAAAAAAATCATCACAAAAAACACACAGATTGCATCAAAGCTAGTGGTGTCTTCATTTTATTTCATTATTTTTGAAAGGAATGTGATATTTTTTTCACTTTTGAGTATTTTGGGAAATGAGATCAGACGTGTTCTAAATTTTTAATCATTATTTCTCAAATACACACAGTGCAAGTCTGAGAAGTTATTTCTTCATGAAAAGCATCCTCTTCCCGGCTGGTGAAATACTTGTCACTGACATATCATTTGCCCTTAAATTTTAATTGCATTTTTCAGGCAAAGCCGAACCTTAAATTTCCGGCTTTGATGTGACGGCTAAGCAAGTAGAAGAGGGCCGGTCAGAGTGCTTTCGGGAAGAGTTGAGTGTCACCCTCCAGCGACACAAAGTCCACTTCGACTGATGCCAACCTATTTATAAAGACAGGAAGAGTGGCAGGAAGGACAACTTCACCTTCACTCGATCCATTTGGGAATGCGGGGTACTCTCCTCCGAGAAGTAAATCAGAGGAGAGACGTGAGCTAACGTGCCAATATGGCCAAGCTGGCAAATATGCGAGCGAGATGTTTAATTCAAAGTGAACAAAGACACTGACGCGTCTGTGACCGGAGATGGCAGATTCACGTCTTGAGCACGAAAAAGGAATTAATCGCAAGCCTGCCATTATGAATAATTCATGAAACACTTGAGAACAGCAAGGCTGTGTAGGAGTTTGAGCATTTATATTTTGTCGTTGGACTGAACCTGATTATTGTTTTACAACCCGGACGAAAATTGAATAAAAATTGATATGTCAGTGATTATCAAACCTTTCACCCCAAAATACTCGGTAGGCTACTCCATGTAGCACCATAATGACCCAACATTAAAATGCTGGAGCATTAATAGGTCTAAGTATTTATCAAAAACGAGACAGAGGTTTAAAAACTTACCTATGTAATGATTCAATTAAAATGCAGATTAAAAACAGCACGTATAGATTAAAAACAAACCGCTCTTGATCCAAACATAGTGAACCTTTTAATAGTTCAATACAACAAAGCTGTACTTGGGCAGTGATTCATTCACGTACCACTAGAGGGTGCCTGCGTACCACTCTTGTGCCACACTTTGAGAAAAACTGAGCTATATGATGAATCTTTGGTATCTCGATGGTATTTAATTACATTGAATTTATTGATTCGGGCCTGTAGTGTAGATATAATGCGCTATGATTGCGAAAGCATACAGTTAGCTTGAAGGCACGCAGACGAATTGGAAAACAAGGAATGTGGCTGCAATCAATAAATTGTCCACAAGGTGGCAGCAGAGCTCTTTATCCTTCTGATGAGTTCTTTTCCAATCAAATAAAATGCTGCAGGTGTTGTAATATCATCCATTTATTGGGGAATCAGAAACATGTCAAATGTACCAAAACACGAAATACTAATAATAAAAAAAAAAGATGGACAGATAAAACTAAAACTACTTTCATAAAAATGTACTGACATTGGCACCAGGTTAGGGCAGTTTGTTCACACTTGACGGGCCATTTTGTGCTTATTTATCGAGTTTTGACCTGAGTTTCAACCAACATATGAATTCCTTCTAAATTGTGTCGTGTGTCCGGAGTTAAGGTGGACGGCGCATGCCGAGTTGTCCCAGTTCCATTTCTTCCCCCAAATGTTTAGAGAATGTACTGTTTGTATTCTATGAGCCTAATGAAGGTTAGAGTCCTAATGAATGACTGTTTACATTTGAGTCATGACACGTTTTTATGAAAAGCCGTTTGGGCATTTATTCGACCCGGGTGCACTAGTAGCACAACTGCGTCTTACTCGGGTAATCTTTGAATGTTTCTAGTTAGGCAAAACTGTTGTGCGTGTGATCGTCTCCCTCCCAATTGCGAGTTCGATCCCTTGACATCATATCGATGTGTTATCGAGCAAGATACTCAACCCCCAGTTGCTCCTCACGCTATGTCATTAGTCACGAGTAGCAGCACAGTTGTCCTACTCGTTTGCAGAAGTGGCATACATGTTACAGGAATGTGTGTAATTGCATACTAGTTGCACACTAGCTACATATGGCAAGCCATTTGAGCTGTCTGCTGGTGTCTAGTAGGCTCTTTGGCCTTACTAGTAACAAAATTTAGAGCAACCAATTTCTTTTTTTCAACAACTAGTCCCACTTTGGCCAATGACTACCTGACTACTGTGCTGCGCTAGTAACACAAGTAGGTCCATAGTACTATGTCATGATCCAGTAGCCTCCTTGACTCTACTAGTAGCACCAAAATGTCCACTAGTAGGCTATTTTCTTTAACCTCACTAATACTACAGTACTAGTAGAACATCACTAGTAATATTATTGAGGTATGTTTTGCCTTACTAGTAATAGCAAGAATGCCCACTTGCAGTATTTGTAGGCCTAAAGTGGCACTAGTAGTGAAAAATGACTAATTATTTGACTAGTGTGCTGAATTGTCTTGCTAGTGAGCAAAAAGAGGGTACAATTACAGTCATGCACATTAAAGGGAAAGTCAGTGGAAACATTTTTTTGTTCAAGAATATGTTCTATGCGAGCCCACTAGTTGAAACAGGGCATTCTGATCAATATTACGTTTGTGGAATAAGTGTTAATCCACTCATTTTTAGCCGTCTCTGGGGGCGGCCATTTTGTCTTCTATTGACTGAAAATGACATCACAACTGCTCACAACGACCAATCACGGCTCAGATTCAGAAAACAGATCAGCTGCGATTGGTCCTTGTGAGCAGTTGTGATGTCATTTTCAGTCGACAGAAGACAAAATGGCCGCCCCCATAGATGGCTAAAAATGAGTGCATTTTGCTGTTTAACTTATTTTCCACAAACGCAAAATAAATCAGAATGCCCTGTTTCAACTAGTGGGCCAGCTGGGAACATATTCTTGAAAAAAATATCTTTGGGTTGACTTCCGCTCTAAGAAAGAATATGGTCACTTTTAAGGAGCAAACATTCCTTTACTGCTAGCGCAACTGTTTTGGTCAACAATGTATGATTTTAACACTTATAGCTCACCTCAACTCAATTTGATTTAACTTAAAAATGCAGGTCAAACAAAGCGCTATACAAAAGTAAAAGTCACAGAAAACATAAGAGTTAACAAATCATGCTAGCCTGCATTTGGGTCCTCCATTTATAAAAACAAAATTAAATATAAAAAAAAAAAGTATTTTTTTTCTGTTAGGCGATTTAAGTTGGGTCGAATAAACGCTCAAACGGCTTTCCATTCGCGCACTTGACTGCGTGAGCGAGAGGCGTAAAGAGTCACGAGAGCGGCGGTAAAGATCGAGTGCTGACCGGGCTGCACTTGAGCCTGGACGGTGAAGAGGGAGGCTGAGCGAGATGAGGAGAAGAAGGAGAAGGACGAAGGTGTCCGTCCCCTCGTTCCGCACCGGAGTAATAAGAACTGGACGGCCGACCTCTGGGCGAGTGATGGTCAGATTGGTGGCGAGCGGGGGCGGAGTAGCCCCCCGGCGCGGAGTGGCGACTCGGTGACGGCTGCCTCCCGGGTGACGGGTGCAGGAACGGCGAGGAGTGGCGCCCAGAGAGGGGCTGGCGGTGACTGTGACGGTGATCCTTGGAGCGTTTGGGGGATCTGGGCACCTTGGATGCGCTCTTTGGGGTTTTGGGTGATTTACTTGCGCGGTGGGAGGCCGAGCAATGAGAGTTGGTGGCAGCCGGGTCTCCGTTGTTTGCCACCTTGTAGAGGAAGACGTCGTACTGGAGGGGGGAGCTCTTCTCGGGGCGCAGCTTGGCATCTTTGGGGAGGAGCACCTCCAGACCGATAGTGACTCCATCCTGGTGTGGAAATACGGCAAGTAGATGCAAAAAAAATGCAGGGGGCATTCATTGGGAGGGTTGCCAAGCAATGTGGCTCGATAGGCTCTTAAAATGCTGGCTTAACCCTTTCATGCACACTGGTCGCTACAGTGGACAGGGATTTAAAAGTGGCTTTCGCCTATATTCATTCATTTAAAATTTTAAAAATATGTGAACCCTTTCACGCGTTAATTATGATTTGATGTAATTATTTAAAATGTAAATATATATTTTTAGATGACTAAATATAGGCGAAAAGCAACTTTTTTAGTGACCACTGTGCATGAAAGAGTTAAAGGGAAGCCAAATCGATTTTAATCGGTCGGTTAAATTTAATTTGCAATTTCAGCACACAACTAAACGGTCCAACTTGGCGACCAGCTTAAGATCTTCAGACCATCTTCAACCCAATTTTCCGGGTCAAAATAATCAATCCAACCTGTGGTAAAAGTAACTCAGTCTGCTCAAAATCCACAGCTACCCAGCGAGTGGGTAAGGAAAACAACCCAGCATTTTTTTTTTTTTTTGTGTGATTATATAATGCGGCACTGGGTCCCTTGAGCGATTTGAACTATGGAAAACTTGACTTCAAGTTAGGGCTGCAACTAACAATTTTAATAATCCAATAATTTTGTTGATTAACCAATGAATTGAAGCTTTGTTTAATTTACATACATGTGTGAGTGTGTGAATCCCTCGAACGGCAGAACCTAGGGTATTCTTCCATTTTATTTTTTTTTATTTTTTTTTTTTGGACCACTTAATGTAGTAATTAGTAATAGCGTTTTTATTTGGTTTTAGCATGTTTCATAAATGCAAGGTTTATGAATACATTTATCTGTATTTGGCCCTCCCTGCAAAATGTTGGGATTTAATTTTTCTGGATGCTACTATACATTTGTTTGTGTACTATGCATTCGTTTTTTTTTTTTTTCAGTCTTTAAAGCAGGTTTTTTTTTTTACCGTTTTGCATTGGATCCCATTGGAATGTGTATGTGTCCCTAATGTTGTGTCCCAGGTGAGTGTACAGTATATTTCAAGCTGCTATGGAATTCAATTAAACAAGGGGCTGTCCATAGTGCTGAATTGGCACAATGTGTGCGTGTGTGTGTGGGTGTGCGTGCGTGCGGGTGTGAGCAGCCTACAGTAGCACAAAAGCGGGGTCAGTGGAGCGTTCGGTTATTATTAGCGAGGGAGCAGCTGGGCGGCCGTTAGCTTCGTGAGCAGACATGCAGACAAAGAGAGACACCGCAGGGAAAGTAGAGCAAAACACAGGGACAAGTTGGAGAAAATGAAAAAAGATTTATTTCCCACAACTCGTAACTATAATCCTCAATGTATAGCCCAAACAGTACAAAAGAACCTCAAGTACATAAAAGTATTAGAAATCACATTGAAAACCAAGACACAGCGTGTTTTAATATATAGAGATTCCAATATCGACTCAAGCAAATACTTTGACGTCATGTAACCTAGACACTTTGTAGCAATGCCGAACATGAAAAGTTGCAAGCACAGATCCACTTAATTTCCACATTTTTCTGACTTTTGCCATTATTTTCAGACACTTCACTTTGATTAACACCAATGCATGCGAGCGCAGAGGGGACAGTTAGGCGAGGCCGGGCGGGCGCAGGTGAGCAGGCGGGGAGACAATGGGCGAGTTCATTGGCCAAAGACCAAGGCAAGGGGCGTCAGAAGCGAGGAAAGGTCAGTCGTTAGTTCAAAGTGGATAGAGGAGAGAAATGAGACGGGCCACTATGTAATCAATGTTGACATTGGAGCCTTGTAAACATGTATCCTTCAATTCAGCGTGTGCTTACTTTGACATGGGGGGTTGGGGGGGGGGGGGGTTGTTAAAACTGGAGAGGATACACAGTGTGCTCTTCGCAAGTAAACATTGTTAAACTCACTGTCGGATGTGCTCTTGGGTGCTCCGAGTTGACGCGTTTCGGATGTTATACCAAGTTGTTGTGGAGCGCGTTTACCTCGGTGTTGTCGTCGGTGTTGTCGGGGCTGCGGCTGCGCTCGTGGACCACCGAGTTTGGCCGGTTGTTCTCGTGCTTGGGGGAATGAGAGTTGAGGATGTTCATGGCGCCCTCTTCCTTGGCTGGGGGGGACTTGGCCGGGTCCTCCTGCTTCTGGGGGTCATCCTGTTGGGAAGTTCACTTTGTTTTTAGCGCAACTAAGAGTGCAAACACATTTGTATGAGATTAAATGAAATATTCATTGTATAGTATGTTTTGCATTTGTGTGTGTGTGCGAAAATAAAAATGTGCAGTAGATATAAAAAGTCTACACACCCCTGGTGAAATGCCACATTTTTGTAGTATTAAGAAACGAGAACAAGACAAATCATTACCTGTAGAAAAAAAAATTAAACATTTTCTAGACAGGAAGTAAAAATACACAACAGAGATGACGTGCCAGCACAACCCTCTTATAACTTGGGAACTGTATGTGACTCTGTTCAGAATTAACCCGTCACGTTAAATGGGAGTCAGCAAACGCCTGCCACCATTTAAGATGCCCGTGGTCGGCTTTTCATGACATTTTCTTTTTGTTTTGCTTCGGTACAATATGTCACAATAATCATGGATTTTTTTTCTCCAATGAATTATTTTGGTCTCGTCTTTGTATCTCACAAAAATGTGCCTTTCGAACAGGGGTGTGTAGACTTTTTGCATCTACCATGTATGTGCAATACACAGTATGTGTGATTGATCTGTTTGATTAAAATGTTAATAATGCATGGACATTAAGTACATCTGCACAAGCTAATGAGATCCAATCAAAGAAGATTGTCTTTACACAGTGTATTATAAATATTTATAGGGTGAAATAATGTTAGTTTGTAATGGTACTGCAGTTTTTAGGGTCCATGTTGCTGCACTTTTGGCTAGCTTTTTAAAAAATGTAATTTACCTTCATAGGGAAATTCAAAAGTATTCGTTTTTTTCGGAGCAATGTGCTCCTCTCTAAAACCGAGCATTATAATTCTTGTAACAAACTCATTGTGTCATCACTGCAATATTTTTTCCCAAAGATCATATTTTGTACGATACTATAACATAATCATCATCTTTAAAAGAGCTCCAAAGCTGATTACCTAATCACGTTTGAACAAAAGAATGAAATCAGACCTAGTGCAGTGCCTCCGGGGGCTTTTTAGCCTCTCAACCTGACATTTAGAGCAACCGTGAACTTTATTATTAACTGCTCTGAAATGCCAGCCAGGCCGAATTTGCTCACATTCGTTAGCTCCATCAATTATGCGCCTTACATTTAGAATTCACTATATAAGCCTCAATTCTCTTGAAATGTCACGTTCATCAACCCGAAGTTGCGCTTATGTGACGACAGTGGAAATTAGAGGCCGTGCGCATCTGCATGTCAGCTCGTTCGGATCGTTTATTGATCGCCGTGTCACAGACGGCTGAAGGTCACGGTCACAGCAGGCGCTAAGTGGGCCACCATCGATTGGTCGCGCAGGCCGCGGCCGGACGCTACTTTTGTAAATGTCCTCTCCGCTCGCGCGTTATCACACCGAAAGATTTAAGCGTGTGGACATCTTCTGCATATTCTAACCAGGAAGTAAATACACAAGACAACCATAACATACGCGCTAATGATGCATAGTTATATCCCACCAGGATACATTGGCTTAATGGCCTTGATTTAATTGAATATTTTTGTGTGAATGCTCCAACTTTATTTTCATAACAGTGCTTGGGCCTGCAATAAAATAAAATAAAAAAAAAAAAATACAGGATGGCCGACAAAAGTGTAGTCCATCATTATATGTCCGGTGGGATACATGTGGTGGTCTACGTCCATACATTTCTACGTACCCGTCGACGCGAAAATTCCAATGCAGAATGCAGCTTGGAGGAGCGATACATGCACAAGCAATAGCAGGGGAATTTTGTCAAACAAAACGGCTTGGAAGCTGCAAAGGCGTTCGGGTAAAGCAGGCGAGGGACCTTGCGGTGGATTGCTGCTGAACAATTGATTGCAGAGAGCCTAGCAGCAGGTGATTAATCATTCCACGATTCAGGAGAATATTAAAGTAGCTAGTTCCTCCAGCAACAACAAGATCGATGCAAGATAGTGTTGTGGGCCGGGAGGTTTGCACGGAGTGTCAAAATGTGGCATTTAATAGCTGGATAGGTCAAAGCGAAGCTGGGTGGGGGTGGAGCGGGGTATTGCAACCAATGCGGATGTTCCGCTCCGCTTACCTGGTAGTGGTTATAAGAGTTTCTGGGTTTAAATTCCCAGGTAAAGGTGGTTGATGATGGCCTCTGAGGGAACCAGTGAGTGTAAAAAGCCATCAAGACACATCCATATACAGGTATAAACTCATACCTTCACCTATTTGTGCGCATGTGCCTATAATATACATAGGCGCATGCATATATATATATATATATATATATATATATATATATATATATATATATATATATATATATATATATATATATATATATATATATATACATACATACACACACACACACACACACACACACACACACACACACACACTAGATACATCTATAGTAATCTCAATATAATATATTTAAGTTCATTCAAAAGTGAAACACGGTACGTAATGCAAACCATGGAACACAGGAAAATACTTTTCAGAAGGCCAATACCTACCCCAGTTACTGTACTCTAGTTTAATGAGCTGGTGAATTATGGGTTGTTTGTTTGACATAAGCTGTAAAGATTTGAATATATAAAAACATGAAATATTTCACAGTGTTGTGAATCTTTACAATAGATATCATTTATAAGTTTCACTTTTTCAATGGATGTTGAAATATGACATAAGCAGTGATAGTACGGAGCATGCGTATTGAAGGCTATCAGCAAGCTAGCATATACGTGGAAAGACAACCAAGCAAGCACATAGGATACAACATAATGAACCATTAGGTCAATAGAGTTGGGGGGGGGGGGGGCGATGAAAATGGGCTATTGAAAATAGTGACGAGTGGAAGGAGAAAGCGTGGAGAGTAAACATGAGGAAAGGTGGCGCATACCTGACAGATAATGTTGTCATAGTACGCCAGGTTGTGAGTGTGAGCTTGGGGCGCGGGCGGAGGAGAGTCGCACAGTTTCCTTACGTTTGGCTGCGAGCCGTCTGCTGTGGTCGAAACTGAGAGGCCGTCCGTCTGTGGCTCCGTGCTCTGTGGACGGTACTTACTGAAGGTGTGAGGGGGGGGGGGAGCCAGAGATGCGACCAATTACATTAGCATTTGAAAATAACCAGCAATGCCTCCAATGTGTTTGTGTGTATTTAAGAAAACGTTCAAAAATGACTAGGGCTAGTAAAATATCCGTTTTTTGTTGTTGTTGTTTTTTGTCCACATGCAACAAACCTGCGTTTGCGAAGCCGCTTGTTTTCATTCTTGAGGCGGTGCAGCCTCTTGGCGAAGAACACCACGATCATGAAGAGAAGCAGGAGTGCCACCGAGGCCACGCCCACCACCGCGCTCATCACCTGGAATTCTGTGATAGCCCAGTCGCAGCGCGTGCCTTTGTTCCAGATGTAGTCCTGCACATTGCACCTGGATGCACGGACAAAAAACGCAATCAGGAAACGGACGCCAATATTATTAATACGCTCGCGTGCCAACCTCACGTGATTGGGCAGCAGCATATCGGACCAACGAGTTGCTCGGTTTGCTTTAAGTGTGGAGCAACAACATTCAGCATATTTTTAGCACGAGAGAGGCTGATGCTGTCCTGAGGTCCGTCTGCCAAAAAATGGGATTCTCCCTGCAGCCTAACCCTTAATGAGCTCAAAAGATCAGTGGACGTGCGTATGCATATGTGAATGTCCGTGCAACAGTTGTAGTTTACTTTATCACATTATATTAGGACCTTTTTTTTATTAACCTTACAAATACTCCATATGAATATTAAAAACAACAACAACAACAAAAAACAGCACAGATGGTGCCATCGAGACAGCGTTTGAATGACCATGTGTGTTTTGTTCTTTGCTCACACCAGGTCGTCGCCTCAGTTATACATCGCGTGCCCGTGTCGGCGCCGTATATGCACGCGGCTGATCTTCATGACACATTAATCTAGCTTTCTGTCAGTTTGAGTACGACCTCATGGTGTCCTCAATCTTTTCTTTTGTTTTAGTGAACAGCCATATAGGAAATCCTCCAGCGGATTAGAAATTAAATTTTGGGGAAAGAGTCAACAATCCGCCCCCCCTCGCTTTCACCCGCCAACACCCCAATTTGCCCTAATGCTACACATATCCCATGTTTTGTACAGTTGTTGTTTTGCATTTATTAAATCCGACGCCTGAAATAAGACTATACCTTATTTACTTTCATTTGCAATTAGAGGTGGCAAAAGTACTCACACTCTGGAATTAAAAGTACAGACTCTGAAATGTACTTTTTTTTTTTTCTTTTTCAAGAATGTGTTCTATGCAGGCCCACTAGTTGAAAGAAGGCATTCTGGTTAATATTGTGTTTGTGGAATATGAGGCTAGCAGCAAAATCCACCTGTTTTCAGCCGTCTCAAGGGGCGGCCATTTTGTCACTTCTTTCGACTGAAAATGACATCACAGTTGCTCAGGGCTCAAATAACGACCAATCATGGCTCAGCTTCGGAAAACAGGTGAGCTGTGATTGGTCGCCTCTTCCTTACTCCGTGGTAGCCGCGTAGCAGTATGTCACCTAAAGGTATTTTTACTTTTTTTTTTTTTTTTTTTAAATGGGTTACCGTGATGCTTTGGCCACAGAATTAATGTGTGCTGGTGTTCATTACCTGCAGAAAGCTCCCACTCCTGCCACCACAGTGCACACGCCTTCATTGTAGCAGAAATTGGGCTCAACGTCACACTGAGACACGCACATCCCGGGTCCCGAACGCACGAAGCCCAGCCGGCACCCGTCGCTCCCCATGGCGCCACCCAAGCTCAGGTCCTCATTATTGTCGGGCTCCGGGTTGGGCCGGGCAGGTGTGGCAGGCTTGTTCTCCACAGTGGGCTTCGCAGTGACGGGACGAGCGGGAGCACCGGCCAGGAGGGGATTCTCGTCCTCCATGTCGACCGGGGGCGACGGGGAGGGCTCGGGCTCTTGGGCGGGGGCCGATGCCGAGAGATCGTCATCGGGGGACAGGTAGTCGTAAAAGTCGGAGAGCGTCCAAGCTGTGGGCTTGCCTCCTTTTTGCTTCTGTGGTTTGGGAAGTTTGGCCCCATCATGATCAATATCAGATGGTATCATCTCCGGCGCCGGACTGTGGAACTCCACGGTGATGATGTCATCAGACAAAGGGTTCCCGGGTTGATCCGGCCCCGCTCCTCCAGCGGTGAGCTCCTCCTGCGCGGGATCCGGTTCGAGATGGACGCGTTTATGGGAGCGGTGGTGTTTGGAAAAAGTGGGGATCCCCGCTTCTATCAGGTGGTCTCTCTCCGCTGAGTCGTCACTTAGCACCATCCTGGTATTCAAGGCTTCCCGGTCGATGGATGACTGGTTACGGTGGTGATGACGCCTGGCCATCGAATGCCTCCCTGTCAATTAAAACCCAAATGACAAATGAAGGCCATCTATCTGGCCATATGGGTTGCGAAACGGAGAATTTTCAACGTTGCAAACGTTCCGCAGTATTTGACCGGAATTTGCTGAACTGAAGGCTCTCAATGGGAACATAAATATAGCAGGAGGAAATATACTAGACGCGTTTTTCCAGTTGCTTGGTTGATTTTTTTTTTTTTTTTTTTTTTCTTTGAGCTGAGAGTGTTTCAGATAAGCTGCCACTTTTCCATTTTTAAAGCAAAGGTCAACCCAAACATATTTTTCTCAAGAATATGTTCCCAGCAAGCCCACTGGTTGAAACACGGCATTCTGATTAATTTTGCGTTTGTGGAATATAAATTAAGCAGCAAAATGCACTCGTTTTTAGCCATCGCCGAGGGCGGCCATTTTGTCTTCTGTCGACTGAAAATGACATCACAACTGCTCACAAGGACCAATCACGGCCGACCTGTTCTCTGAATGTGAACCGTGATTGGTCGCTGAAAATGACATCACAACGACCAATCACGGTTCACATTCAGAGAACAGGTCGGCCGTGATTGGTCCTTGTGATCAGTTGTGATGTCATTTTCAGTTGACAGAAGACAAAATGGCCACCCCCAGAGATGGCTAAAAACACTTATTCCACAAACGCAATATATATCAGAATCCCCTGTTACAACTAGTGGGCTTGCATAGAACATATCGTAGAAAAAAAATGTTTGCGTTGGCTTCCCCAGTTAAGTTATCCATTTACCTTGCAAAATGTGTAAAAATCACTCAAAATATGTGTAAAAAAAGTCACTTTTTAATATTCAAGAGTTGCCTCAAGGCCGCCCCAGGCTAAGTGTCCGTCGGGAATCTGCCTACGAATTCTCGTATATTCATCAAACAAATCACATTAATACAAACTCGGTCGACTCCAAAATGATGAGAAAGCAGATAAAGTTGACCGGGCGAACAAATCCATGTAGTTTAAAGGTTCAAAGGTCAAGCGATTTACCGGACATGACAAGCCAAACACGAGTTCAAGACTGCAGTGTAATCAAAGTGTGACGACGCAGGATTAGACACACTGAATGACTGACTAATGTGCTCTGGTGACCAAGACTGGGTGAGGATTACGTAGATTAGGATTTAGAACCATAGGTTAGAGGCCGCTTTTTCAGGCACACACACACACACACACACACACACAAAAAACATCCACACGGGTACGGAGGCAGGTGTATCATAAAAATTCCCTCTTCCCTTGTGTCCCACATGTCTTGTCCAGGTGTTTTGTCGTTGCTCGTCAATCGCTTGTATTTAAATTTCCTTGGTCACTTTCTGTCCTTTTCAGGTTGTTGTTTGCCGTTAGTTGTCATGTCGTGATGAGTCTTATCCCAGTGTGTGATGGTTGTAATTGTTGAATCTTGCTTTTTGGACGTTGTTGTTTTGGTATTTTTTTGATTCCATGTGACTAGTTTCCTTTTTTTAATTTTGAGATTAAATTCCAATTTTTGAGTGCAATCCTCCCTTGCCTCCCTGCTTTTAGCTCCTCAATCTTAAAGTGCAAGTCAAACGAAACTTTTTTTTTCCAAAAAATATGGAATATTTTTATTTCCAATAAGTTCTATGCAGGCCCACTAGTTCAAAGACGGCATTCTGATTAATACTGCATTTGTGGAATAGGCGCCAATTTTTAGCTAGCTCAGGGGGCGGCCATTTTGTCACTTCTGTTGACTGAAAATTACATCGAAGTTGCTCAGGGCTTAGATGACGACCAGCTTCAGAAAACAGGTGAGCTGTGATTGGTCATTATCTGAGCCCTGAGCAATTGTGATGTCATCTTCAGTAGACAGAAGTGACAAAATGGCCGCCTTGAGCTAGCTAAAAACGGCTGGATTCTGTATCAGAATGCCTTCTTTCAACAACTGGGCTTGCATAGACCATATTCTTGAAAAAAATATGTTTGGGTTGACTTCCACTTTAACAGAAAATGCAACATTTATACAACTGACAAATTCATTCATATAATACTTTCTACTCGTACTCATGAATCATAATTCCACCGAATTAATCGTTAAACTTTAAAATGAACCATCCTTGAATCTTATCGTATTCAAAAACCAGTTGAGAAAAAAAGGCTAACTAGTGCTAGAGCTGATAATGTTCCCAGTTAATTGAGTTTCAAGGGGACTCTTCGCGGCAATCTCCGGCACATTAAGAAGCAAACTCAATTGAGCACTTGGCCGGACGTCTGTCTGTCTCTCTGCCCCGTCAACGTCCATTGAGATCGCGGCTCATTGTCAGGCGCAACACTCAGCGCTGACGTTAAAACCATCCGAACGTGCCTGGAGGCACGAAACCTTAGCGGTGGCCGAGGAAGCTTGGGAGTCACACATGCACGCACGCACGCGCGCGCTCTCGCAGCGCAGTTGCCATGGCGAGATGCAAAGAGGAGGCAGGTTGAAAGGAGGAGAGAAGCAAGGGTGCACTAGCAGAAACAGAGAATCCAGTGTTTGCTGCTGCTGCTCCTGTTTTTTAATCAATCAGCCAGCCTCGCGCTTTAAGTGATGTCTGCCAACTTCAACTCTGGGGGCGGGGGCGGGGCTTAGTGAGCAGGAGTGAAAGTCTTTGAGAGACATGTTCCACCGAACCCAATTAGAATTGACTCAAACTATTTCTTTTGATGGTGGTATTTGCCAATCTTGTCTCCGTCGAGGCTCAAATGTCGCATCCTGTTAGCAGCTGGCAGTCTTAGCCATTTACAACAAGAGCTAAATGGAACATGGACAGATAACAAGAGCAAGAGGAGCAAATCGAATGCGCAAGTTTCCCCCCCCTTTTGAAATAGTGTGATTTGTGCCTTTAACCGCCACTCTGTCTTCACCTATGCTTGTCACCATGGTAACGAGTCTGACTGGAGGTGACTGGCCTCTTACACACTCCCAGATATAGACGCCATTGCTTAGCCAGCAGGACACAGTGTCAGGAGGTTGAGGGTTTTTGTGGCGGCAAAAAAAAAAGATAGACTAGCCACTTAAATGAAAAATAATTAACATTGCGATTGGGGGTTGGCTTGTGGAGATTTATTTTATATTTAATACAGAGTGGTAATGCATCCAGCACATATTACTGCAGTCCTAGAGACTATCCTGTCTCCTAGTAGAATAGATTTTAAAACTACTACTGCTACTGGTCTATAATAAATCACTGAATGGCTTAGGTCCTGAATACATTAAAGAAATGCTCATAGAATATCAATTCAGTGAGGTCATGAGGTCGGCAGACCTCGGGTCAATTAGTGGAGCCAGAGTTTAAAGAAAACATGGTGCATCAGCATTTAGATGTTATGCTGTGCACAAATGGAATAAACGGCCAACAGAATTGAAGTTAGGGCAGTGTAATTTAAAAAAAAAAAAACACATTTCCCCCCCATATTCCTATGAATAAGATCTTTTGGAGTACTATAGCTTTATCATTTTTTTTTTCCAAAATCATGCTTTTGCGGCGCATGTTCTATTAGTCATTTTAGTAAGATACTTTGTATTTTTCTAATCTGCTTTTAATTAAAAAAAAAAAAAAGTTTTGTAACTGTGAAGCACATTGAATTATCTTCTCTATGAAATGCACTATAAAGCTGCCTTGCACACGGCACACCACCAACCAATTTTTTTTTATGTGTCCCACCTATCGAGCAGAACAACATTTAATTGTTCCTCCTGTCACTATATGTCACTGGCATGGATAGAAGAATGAAGAGAGATTATTTCGATCATTTAAGTGAAATGGGGTAATTTCCCACAGAGCACCCGATAAGTCACGGCACACTAGTTAGTGATGTACAGTCCACCTAATTGTCTAATATAGCAATAATTTCTGCTCTCCCGTGCTTTTGCCATGTGTGCTTGTGGCGAAAAAAAAAAAGTCAGCAGTGGGAGACGCTGCTGATCTTTTTGCGACACATCGCATGCTTTGCGGGGACACAAAGGCAGATGGACCCCACTGTGCGAATTCACGTACACAGAAGAAACACAAGATGGTAGTCTGGATTGCTGCCATTAACGTCACCATTAAAGATGCCTTGCTTTTGTATGCTAGCGTGTAAAAATCATGAAGCGGTCCGGCTGACTGTTTGTTTAAAAAAAAAAAAAAAACGTCAACCTAGCGTGACACTGTGACCTAATGTGACCCAAGTCTTGCATTGCATAAACGGGAAATTTTCAGCTGCCACATCTCATCATCTTATCCCTGAAGGGCTGTTGTATTAACATACAACGCTACAAATGTGTTTTTTGGGTCATAATGCTGCAGGGTTAACATTCATGGGGTGCAGCGGGGGGAAAAAAAAGGGTGGGGGTAGGGATGCTCGTACACGTGAACCCCCGCGACCCTCGACGCGCACGAGTCGCCTGTTGCTGGGCAGCGGCTGCAAGCTAATTTTCTTTTTCTAACCCCCCCCCCTGATTAACACCTTCATTCCCACTACTACGACCCCAATGCATGGTTGGCTCGCATCCCCTCCGCGTCTCAAGAGATGCAAATGAGACGGGACGGTTGCCTCCTGCACGTAGACCAGCGGGAATGCAAATTGCACCATGTAATTGGCCTTGGCCACTGCATGTGCACCTTTTTGTCCGAAACGCACACTCCGGAGTCCCCAACTGCATGTGGATGACATCATTTTAAGGATGAAATCAACATTTTGTTCCTCACATCAGCTCACACCCTGACGACGTGAAAAATGAATGAATTTTGTCACGAATTGTAATCACACCAGAGATGCCAGTTTGCTCCATGAAAGCTTTTCTCATCCAGCGCAGTCAAACTTGCCCTTTCCACCCTTTGCTGCAAGGTGCAATGTAATTCACGCAAGAGTGCTTGCATGCCACACACACACACGCGCGCGCGCATACGCGGACACAAACTGCCTGGCTGGCTGGGTGTGACACGGTTTCGTGCGTGCCGAGGTGGTCCTTACCGTGAGTCGAAAGGGGGATAAGTACCATGGAGATGGTGAGAAGGACCTGCCAGGTCCACAGGCGGCTGTCACCGTAGCTGCACGCCATGCCGGCCGTAGATGACACGCAGGCTTGTTCCTCTGACGCTCCGCTGCTCGACTCCGCTCTGATCCTTGTCTTTCGATAGTGGACCGCAATACACTAGCGTCATTCAACAGCTTTGGTTCGGGTCCATTGCGTGCCGAGCGCTCGGTCCACTATTCCACACGCACCAGTGGCGCACGAGCAACGCGTCTTTATAGTGAATACCGACTGTAGTATAGTAGTAAATGCGCGCCGCCCGTGGATGGATGGAGCCTCTGCAGAATCGTGTTTAATGAGCCGGTGGGTTCGGACTCGGACTCGGAGACGCGAGAGCCCGGCAGTCTTCCACCTCCGTGCGTGTCAAAGTGGCGGCGCGTGCACGACGCACAGAGAATTGGTCCGTCAGCCTCACTAAGTCAGCGCAGTCTGCAAGATGCAAAGGCTTGTGCGTGTTAATCCTCTTACTGTTTTATTGTGCGAAAGGCACCAGACAATAGCATCTGCTCTTGAATCACCTAGTAGGGACTCTGAATAAGGGGCCTGGGAAGGCAGTGCCCAACTACTACCAGCAGAGGGTGCTGTTTTTGTTCTGTTTTTTTTTAAACAGGCGTGCCTTGAAATGATGCGATTTTTCTTTCTGCAAACATACGGTCATGCACTTGCAATATGTCTCAAATCCTGCTTCCCCATTAAAATAAATGGAAATGCCATTACAGTGGACCGCCGCTATTCGTGGGGAATGGGACGGGCTGGCCCGCTAATAGCAAAAGTCAGGGAATTGACACTCATTATAATTGCGTTGAAAAAATATATACATATGTAAAAAATGTTTTTTTTTTATTGGAAAAAGAATCATTGTAAGCAGGAATATATCACCAGCACGCATTGGTTCCAACCGTCCCCCCCTCATTTTATTTTTTTAAATATTGAAAATATAAATTTATATAAGTGCACTCCATTTACCATATAATCAGTTCTGCGACACTTGTTGACTTCCAAGCCTAAGAATAATGTTGTTGTTTTTTTCCTCAATTGTTTTCAATTAACATTAAATATAAACATTACAAGTAGAGGCAATGTTCTTGGTAATTTTGACACTCTTGCCAATGACATACAATTATAAAGAGAAAGTCAGATTCCGAAAACAGCTCACCCGTGATTAGTCGTTGTGAGCAGTTGTGATGTCATTTTCAGTCGACAGAAGACAAAATGGCCGCCCCCTGAGACGGCTAAAAACGAGTGCATTTTGCTGCTTAACTTATAGTCCACAAACGCAAAATTAATCAGAATGCGGTGTTTCAACTAGCGGGCCTGCTGGGAACATATTCTTGAAAAAAAAAAATGTTTTTTTCCCCCACTTGCACACATATCACAATCACCACCAGGGCGCTGCATAATAGTTACATTTAATTATACTATACTCAAGAATAATTTCTTGAGTCATAAAAAGTGTTGCAAACTGTGCAGACTCATCATGGATATTGTTGGAATGACTCAAATATGTTACTCCTCTCTTCCAAATGAACAAATTGCAATCCAGTTTCCTAATCGGGAGGCGATTGATCCAAACCCCACAGAGAGGAGTGGCCCACTTTTCGCCATCAATAACTAACTAACGTGGGTAACTGTTCGGTGACCATAACCAGGCAAAAGAAGAGATGAGAATCAGATATGGGCAAGCAAAGCTGCAGAGCGGTGGTGACTGTGAAAGAGAAAAAAAATGTTCACTGATGCTCTGCCAAACAGAGCAGAACCAAATTGCTTCCGCGGCACACACATGCGCGCACAAGATTTACAGCTGGAAAACGTGAATAATATAAACACAAACACATCCTATAGTAGCAAAAATGTCAAGCCAAGATTTTTTTTCCCTGATATTTTTGTGTGTTTCAGCATGCAGGTTGAACAGATGGGTCCAACTGAGAACTAGAAAGGAACTATAATGCATCTCATTTGATGCCAGGCTATGTTGGTTATTTCATCCTGTTCCCGTGATGAACAGTAAGGGGTGGGCAGGATGGCCAAATCACCCCCCCGTGTGTCCATGTTGCACCATCAGAGGAAGCCGAGACTATATTAACAATGATGTACTCATTTCCCAGTATATAATGACATAATCGCATATTTATCTATTTTTTTGGGGTGGATGTTGTATTGACAGTCCCTTATTACTTTGGTTCACTTTTTTTCGTTTTGCTTGTTCCAAACAGAACTGGAAGAAACACTCACAAAAAAAAGGACGCAAGTTACCAAGACTGTCACAATATCTCCAGTCATCCTCCACGTATCAGGTGATGATAATCGCTGGCATCGGGACAAAACCTTGTACCTTCAAAATGGTCACTTTTGAGTAAACCCCCAAAATGGCAAGTTTGTTCAACCATTAGCATTGCATCGTGAAAGAGGGCGTGTTTTCAACACTTTAGATTGCTCGCTGATGTGTAAAAATAAAATCCACGCGTGTGGACTGACCATTAGTAGAGATGTTTGAAAAAAAATGTGAAATTCACCAAAATGTGACCTGTGAGCTTTTGGCCCGACGCTAGCAAAATGTCAACAATTTTTTTTTTTCTTTGTAAATGTTTGTTGTTATATTAACAGGCTTCCCCTCAATTGACCCACTTAGCAACAAGAGTGAATACGGATGATTGGAGAAACTCCCCTCAAGCTAATGCAGTGGAACAAACAAAAATGGACCTCACCTATTTTTCTTTCACTTTTGCTAACAGTTCAAGGCTGTAATACCGAATGCTATGCTAAGATCGAATTAGGTGGCGTAATCAATTCCTAAAAATGTGAAAAGGAAAAAAATGGTCTCAGCATTTTTCGATGAATCAGACAGCAAGACGAGCCGGTAACTTATAAAAACAACTTTAATGAGTGGAGATAAATCAGAAGATTCCTCAACTCGTAAACACAAATATTTCACAGACTTTTTAATGCTTTGAACTCGACCCGATGAGCCGCTCCGCAAACACGCACAGCATCCAGCCTACAATTGGAACTACCGGGAATATTTTTTTTTTTTTTTTTTTTTTTGGAACCATCAATGCTGTCATTCTTGAAGCGAGCACAAACTATTTGTGTCGAGTTAAACGGACGCTTGAAGCGTCTGTCCGTTCAGCTGTGGCTAGGTGCCGGAAGGCCGGGCTGAGCTGCTGTCATGCCGTCGGGTTGCGAGGACGGATCTGTGACATCGAAAGAAGCAGTCAGAGCGCGCCGGAGGTGGCGGCGGTTACAACCCGCGGCACAAAAGTAACGAATGCTCACACATGCCATTGGGTGCTCCCGGGTGGCGGGCGGCCATCGCTTGCATTTGTCCTCCACTCGGAGTGATCCGGTTAGCCATGGGCTGACCTGAAGAAGAC
This sequence comes from Filicampus tigris, assembly GCF_054856515.1. Lineage (NCBI taxonomy): Eukaryota > Metazoa > Chordata > Actinopteri > Syngnathiformes > Syngnathidae > Filicampus > Filicampus tigris. Next base: position 9,326,475 of record NC_141234.1, on the reverse strand, counting down.
CACAATGGAGTCTGTGTTTGATTTTTTTTTTTGTTTTTTTCCGGCTTGTTTTTTGCAAACAATGAAACTGTCCTAACCTGATTGCTGCAATGTGAATCCTGGCAGGTTCTGTTGCTCCCTCTGCTGGTGAAGCTTCATCTCCGCCTGTTTGAGCTGCTCAGTATGGAAGGACTGTCTCTCGGTAAGAAGCTGTTGTCGCTGCTGCTCCAACTGCAAAACAAGCAAACAAACATCTAATGGATACAAATCTGGTAGTAAAAATGCATCACCGAATAACTTTTTCTTTTTTTTTTTTCAAACGCGCGATGGAAAAATACACAATTCGCTCACAGCCTCTTTCTCACGATCCATGATGGTCTCCAGTTCTTCAAAGTGCCTTAGTTTGATCTCAAGCTTCTTCATTTGGGTCTCCACCAGCAAAGCCACGAGAGACTTGATCTTTCTCTCCTCAACTGCTGCCAAGTGCTGCGCGGAGGACAAACGACGCGCTTGTGATGCAGATTTATCGCAAATATTTACAGCCGCAGCTGCCGAGAGGAGCGAGCGGCCGATGTTTACGAGCGATTGGGTTTTTTTTCGAAACGAGAGGGTGCCCTTTACCTTCGCCTTTGTAGCAGCGGAGGCCAAAGCGGCCGCTGCTGCCGTGGTAACAGTGCTCTCGACAAGATCCAGCTCCATCACTGCTCTCCCCTCGTCCCCTTCCCCCTCCTGACGCCGCATGCCATCGTCCTCATTACTTGTGCCTGGGAAAGTGTTGAGAATTTCTCTAGTACAGGTAAAAATCTGTCCAAACTTTTTTTATGAAACCCCTGTGAAAGCACAGATTTTCTACCGATATGAATTGTGTCGCCTTCCTCGGCGTTCTCTCTTTTGACTCCTTCCGCTTTGGGCACGATGGATTCAACCAGGAGCCCATCAGCATTGACGGCAACCTGCATTAGGACCAAACACACGCAAGGCCAACATCAGGAAGTAGAATTAACTAGAGATAGACCGATATGTTTTTTTTCAGGGCCGATACCGATTATTAATAGTCGAGGAGGCCGCTAACCGATATTTGGAGCCGATATTCATTGTTTTAGCAAAAAGGAAAATATTGGCGTCAAAATCCCCCCCCCAAAAAATGACAACTCTTAACTTCGTTTAAAAGAGTTTTTTTCTTTGTTGAATATTTTTTTCAGATTTTCAAAATGTGGATTATTATACACTTTTGCCAATATACATCTTTGTTGTCAAATTCTCACAAAAAGGGAGCTCTCAGGGTCATCAGCATGTCTTATAAATTGAAATGAAAACTTAAACAATAGCTCCGTATATTTTCGACAGTAAAGAAAGTTCTCCAAAATTTCAAAATGACACAAATTTCACTTATCTTTGTTTTGATTTCAAGCAAAAAACAAAAAAGTGTGGAATGTTGCCAGGGTCGGTAGAATCCCTTATAAAGTTAACTGAAAATGCCCATAAATAAATAGTTAATTGAAGTTAACACAGTTTTAAATGGATTTATTATCGGCCATCACATTTTTTAAAAAAGGCCGATTCGATTCGGCATTTTGATGGAATATCGGCGCCGATAATCGGCCTTCGCTGTTCAGCTACCTGATGGGAACTGCTGTTCATCTGCCCTTGCGAAGCATCCATCGAGTCTGAAGGGGGGAAAAAAAAAATTAAAACATATATCACTTGTGTTTAAATGTACATGGTTATACTTTACCAGTTGATTTCAGTTGGTTGCAGGTCATTCCATTCAAAGACTCTTCCTGGACTTGTGAAAATTCCTCTGCGCACAAATCCAATCGTTAGACAGCACATCAAGTAAAAAAAACGACTTCTGCCGCAAATCCCCCCCACCCCCGCCCCCGCTCACCCAGCGCTGCCTTAGCAGCGGCTGACGCCACCCGCGGATCCACCACGGAGGCCAGGAAGGCCACAGTGCTCATCACGGGGTTCTCTGATTGGCTGAAGGGCACCGGCTGGTAGGCCAGCGGGCCCAGGGAGGCGGACGAATCCTCGAGATACGGGTCCTCGATGGGCAGGCGCAGGAAGTGCAGGATGCAGTCATCCTGCGTTCTGGAGCCCACGTGCTCCGATACTTTATTCCAGTCGTCTCTGTAGACCTCCAAGGCCTGAGAGAGCCCGCAAAACAAGTTTAACCGCATATGCGGTGCGCTCGTATTGTCATTCATAAAAATGGGACTGAAGTCTTACCTCCAGCAACAAAAGCGTCTCTTGCTCTGTCCATTCCCGTCCTGCGCAAGCGCCCTTTGTCTAGTGACACAACATCCATCCATCCGTCCGTTATACAATATCACTGGTAGAAATTGCAAGTCAATCCAAAATGTTTCTTTACAAGAATATGTTGTTTAGGGATGGACGCCGATATTCTGCGTCTTGAAGAATATCGGCATCGGCCTTTTTAAAATATCTGAGGGCCGATAATAAATCAATTTAAAACCGTGTTGGAATCAAAACAAAGATATGTGAAAGTTTAATTTTCTGTCATTTTGGAGAACTTTATTTACTGTTGAAAACTATATGGAGTTATTTCTCTTAAAAGTGTTTTCATTTAGCTTTTTAAGACATGCTGACGACCCTGGGTGCTCCCTAAACTTTTTGTTAGAATTTGACAACAAAGATGTATACTGTCAAAAATGTATAGTAATAATAATAACCCAAACAAATCTACATTATGTAAATCTAAAAATTGGTTCAATAAACAAGCGTTTCAACAAAGTTACGAATTTTCTTTCTTCTCGATTTTGATGCCAATTTCTTTTTTACGGAAAATTAATATCGTCTCCAAATATCAGTTATCGGCTCTGAAAGCAAAAATCTATCAGTCTATCTCTAATGTTGTTATACACAGGTAACAAAGAGAAATGTACAGAGGAGAATGAAAACACTTGAGCATGTTTTCTGCTGCCGCTGAGACCTTTGGGTGTTTCTTGGCGTACACGTCCATGCGCAATCCGAAATTCTGGCAATCTGAAGGCTTCTCTCTGCTCTTTTCAGGGAAGCACAACATGTGCTGCGATGCCGTCACCTGCGACAGTGAGTTCAGACAATCAGAAGTGATCTCGCGCCGTCGACTATCGAGACAGGTATGTGCCTTTTCCCAATCGTGTCGGCCTTCATGGCAAATGCAAAGATCATCAATTTTACAGTGGGGGAGGGGGGGGGGGAATTTTGGAATACGGTTGTGAAACGTTACAAAACTTTCCGGATACACTTCACGTGTTGTCAACTCTTGTCGAGCTGTTGTGAATTTTCCCATGTACCTGCAGTGGTTTGTGTTGTAAGGGGGCCAGCCCGGCGGGTGTGTCCGCCAATACATTAAAATGAGGAGTGGGTGGGGGTCCCATGGGAAGCGGTCTGCTCTCTGCGTCCACCTGGTAGTTAACCAACCCCCATTGCTCTAAGAACGCATGCACCCTGAACACAATGAGCGCCACCAATCATTTCGATGTACTTTTAAAAGATCGCATCCGTTATGAACGCGCTTGCACACATGGATTACCTCAAAATGGAACAAACATCTCCAGTGAGATTCCGCCGGCACGATGTTGAACTGAGATATTCCTGGGGGTTGAGGCGGTACGTGTCCACCATGAAATTTCGGTAGGCCAGGTAGCTGGAATGTACAAGACAGATTATGCTGTTAACAAATTTGGACTTTCGGATTTTTTTAAAATGTATTTTGTATTTATTTTGTCACTCACACTTCCGGCGATTTTGACTTGTTCTTTCCGTTGAAGAATTCAGGGAGCGCGCGTTTCTCTATTGAGTGGATGCTGACAAAAAAAGAGATTAGTCATAAGTCCAAATCAATACCAAATAATGAATGTTAGGACGCACAAATGCGTTTCGACATATTTGGTCACCCGTTGTTATTGAACCAGGACGTGTAACTCGGTATTATGATGTGATGGGTTTGCTCGGTGATGTTTTCCTCTCCCTCTAAGAGGCGAGGAATCTCCACTCTTCCCTCCTCATCGTCCTGGTACAGAATCCACACACACAAACACATCAACTGGTTGACATTACAAAAACATCAAATTCCAATATTTGTGCTTGTACAGCAAAAAAAAAAAAAAAAAAAAAAAGGATATTTTTACGGCAATCATAATTACCCTTCCCGGAAAATCGTCTTCCTGGTCATCTAAGAGAGAAATAGAGCAGAGGATGAGCTTATATGGCGCAATCATATAAAAAATGGCGGAAGAACTCGACTGACAAAAATATCCAACGATTCTAATGAGAGAAATTGCAAAATCTGGTAAATATCCAACAATGTTATCATTTGACAGGCACGTTTACCCAGGTCAGCCATGATCCCTCCTTTGACAGGCGTATTCTCGCTGTCCTTTTTAAAGTTGACTGCAAAGGACAGAATAACAATACAATCAAAGACACTTGAACGTGACATTTAGCGCACACATATTACATAAGGCACCGTTCGCTCTGCGCTTACTCTCGGGACTTCTGTCATGTCAAAAAATGTGTTTCAAATACAATAATATGTTTATTGAACCACGTGCGGATCCTTGAAACAAAAAAGTAATTCAACAGCTTATAATGATCTGCATTTTATTCTTAGTTGAAGTGAAGTCCAGATGTCGAAATAATGCAGTTCAGCTTTTTATTGTAGGAAAAAAAAAAAAAAAAAAACCCACACAAAACGATATATTTTACCAATTTTGGGTAATATGATCTCCTCCATGTTAGGAACAGGAGTGGGGTCCTCCATTTCTTTGGTCAAGTCCTCCTCTGGCTCTTCCTCTTGCTGCCCGCGTCGCCTCCTTCATGTAAATACCCGCGTGTTAACGTTGGAAAGTACAGAGCAACGCCGCCGTACGAGATAACATTGAAATGTACCCCTTCTTTCCTTTCTTCCTCGCTTCAGAGGACAAGGGAGAAGGAGAGCGTCGTCTCTTTTTGAAGGGAGTGGACTTCACGTCCTGACGCAGATGTGGAGAATTGTAATAAAAAAACAACAACAACAATGAAACAACAAAAAAACTCATTCTCATGCTTTTAGCCGCCGTCCGTCAAAAAAAATACAACAGACCTGGTCTTCTCGCATGTGTACGCGCTGTCGAAAAATAACAGGCACGTTCCCGTCATTCACACAATAGTCCTCTTCGTTCATCCACTCATTGAAAACGTCTGTGTCCAGCACATAACCAGCATGGACCTGCAGCACACAGACGCAGAAAAATAACGATCGTACGGTCGATAGTAAGCAAAGCCGAAACTATACGAACTATGCTAATAAGGCGCTGTGTGCTCACCCTCCACGGTTTCTCTGGATGAGGAGGCTCCTCAACATCTCCACTGACATCACTCGAGGGCAACCAGCTGTCGTAACTAGAATGATGATAAAAAAAAATAAATAAAAAAACAGTGATTTTTTTGCTTTTGTTTGAGAATCTGATGCATGCTCGCGTGTGTTCCTCTCCAATACCTGTCAGGGTGCATGCCCCAATGCACCAGGATATGGTTTTGTTTTCGCATAACAGGCCGAATCCATTCCTCTGGAAAGCAAATACTTCAAATAAAATTCCATCCTCACTGTGATGCATTCAGTTATTACATGTATATGTTTTTAATGTTTTGACTATATGTTTTTTTTACTCACCTTCCTCTGTGGATGAGGGCAGTGGATATACGTGGTGACTGGCCAAGTTTTTGTCCACACTAAGTGTGCCCTTCGTGGATAAAAGCAAAGTCAAAAATGTGTCCGGACAAGATTATCACAGAGGAATCACATGCTCCGACTTATATAGTCAGCCAAAATTATTTTTGTGATCGACATTGATCGAAGTGTCGACATTCATCTTTCAGAAAAAATATATGGAGAGGCGCTCAAAGGAAGGGCTTCAATTTAGAATAAAGTTCCTAACATCTTGATTGTTTTAATTTGCAATCCAGCCGGCATACAAAAGGAAATCATGAAAACAATGACTGTCGTCGTTCAAACGTGCAGAATCTTTACCTGGTGCTTTGTAACGATGCCACTAATTCTGCTAGCCAGCTCCTGATCCAATGAAGGGTCCAGATAAACCACCGGGTGTGACATACAGTTGTGCTGTTGACACACATACCCCCAAAAAAACATTCACATTCATTGCCTTTTAGGACATTTATGTTTACAAGTGTGTCATTACCTGTAATAGTGTTCTTTCAATCATATCAAACATTTCAACATTCCGGTCATTCCGTGATGGATTTTGCAAGTCAAACCTTCGCCTTTGAAAACAGAGAACGAAGGTCCAGTAATTCATGATCACACATAAGCAAAGACAGTTTATGGGCACGCTTGCGACTCACCAGCCTTGCTCAGATTTGAACTTGTAAACTGAACCGAGGATGTGACAGAGTCCACCTCCTGGCCGAAAGTCCATGAAACACTGTGTCTAGAAAGATAAATATGCCTCAGTCAGTGCTATTGAGTTGTTGATCTCATCAGATGGTGTGAGGGATTGTCATCATGTGAGGGAATTAAAACACAGGCATCATGCCCGTATTTCAGTTATATACGTTTCTTACCACCTTTGGGGATGTCATGACATTTTTCTCATGTGGATTTAGACAGTGGTAATGATCAAGGTAGGGTGTTTTGTATACATACAGAAAAGGTAAAAGGCTTACGGGTAGTTTGTTGCGGGCAGGATTTGGAACTCGTCTGCCAAACGCATCCTCTTGAAACTGGAGGAGCTGCAGCGTCACAGCAGCTAGTGCCTGACATGATGGAGCATCCACCAACACAGACTAAACAAAAGAGATTTTATGAATATCAGGAGGGCTTGATGATTGACAATCACGGTGCTGCATTTTTTTTACTAATATTCTAAACGCCAACCGGTAAAATTATTACGATTCACAATTGGTGAGATGCTAAATTTGATTTCAGTGTGGATTCGCAGTTTCATTTTTTCATTTTCATTGTTTATTATTATTGTTTATAGGAAAATGTCGATGCAAAGGTGAACCCCTGAGGGATGTCTGTTTACAATCTGCAGGAAGGCGGTGACCAGCTTTTTAGCTTCGAGCTACCTACCTTTTTGTAGTACTTCCCGAGCCACTGGCGCACTAGCTCCAGCTGAGCTAATATGTCAGGACTCTCCCAGAACCAAGCTGACGGACTGCTGTCTTTTTTCCGATGTGCGGCGAACCCGGAGCTGGTCTGACTTGTCCCTGGAAATTCAACGTTCGTTGCTCCGGACATAGCGAGAATAAACACTGATTAATATGAAACGACAGAACAAAACTGGCTAGCGCATGCTAGCTTCGGGGATCTCGCGTTCTGTCGCGAGATGGCAGATCCACGCTCGTCAACGTAAAAAAGAAGAAGAAATGCTGCTCTTTGTTCGATAGAGGGCGATGATGAGCCTCACCAATTGAAACCAGGAAGAAGTAATAGAAGAAAAGGGAGAGGCGTCAAAACAAGTAAGCCAGGAAAATACAGCGCAGGGAAACAAATCAAGCTTTAAAGTAGACTAGATGAACAGGTCTGGAGTTGACATTCTGTTCAAGAGAGGCGTGAATTTGAGGCAAATCCAATCCACGGAGGTAAAGGTACGGTACTATTTGTGAAGAAAAGGAAAAAAGTTTGACTTTAGGCTCCATTCTCGTAAGAGTACAGGATGAGAAACGATTGTAAATAGTGCTGGGACATAAACGATGGAAGCAGTGAGTAACCGACTAAACATATTTGCGAATACAAGGTTTTTACGATTTAAATCGTGAACCGTCGTGATGTGTCTTAAGCAAACTAATGGAATTCAATGAGACCAATTATTATTATTATTATTATTATTATAAATATATATTTTTACTGATCTCCACAAATTTGCTTTTGCAATCCATACATTCTCTTGCGGGTAGCACATAGTAGCAACGTGACAATTTCCCCAAATTGTTAGTCTGCCAAAAATGCTGGGTCTGGTTGGTGTGTAGACTTTTTCCATCCACTGCATACTTTTAATCCTTGTCTGTCCTTCCAGTGCCTGAGATCACATGGGCGTTCATGGTCTTACTACCTTTGTGGAAGGAAACCAACAGTTCCTTTTTGACTTGAAATTCAAAGACAGCCGTCTGCTTGTCGACGGCTGCAGTTTGTATTTCAATCTCTACTTGAAACACGGTTTGGACCGACAGCATGGAGGAGATTATGATACCTTTGCATCCCTCGTCCTCGAGTTTGTCTCGGCTCTGCGGGCCTGTAATATTGAGCCATATGTGGTTCTGGATGGAGGTAACCACGTTATTTAAGATCAGACTTTAATCTCTATTCCTGTCATAACTGAGTTCTTACAGTCTCATAACTCTTCAGGGATTGACCCCAGCAACAAGAAGTTCGGCACTCTGCAGCAGCGTCTGCAGTCCAAAATAAGGGAAGCAGAGAATATGTCTCACGGCCGCAATGGCTCGGTTCTCCCCATCCTTACAAGGCAGGTTTTCATTGAAGTCCTAAATCAGAAGAAGGTCTCCCTCATCCAGTGTCTTGCAGAGGCTGACTGGGACATTGCCTGTTTGGCTCGCCAATGGAGGTGCCCAGTTCTGAGCAACGACAGTGATTTTTTCATTTTTGACCTTCCAGGTATAGTACTTGCCTCTAAAGAAGATACAATGCTGTGAAAAAGTATTTCCCACCCCCTTCTGATTTCGGTTCACACCCATCTGAAATCAGAATGCCATGTTTACACTAGTGAAGGCGCATGGAACATATTATTGCAAAGAATTTTTGGGGCGTTAACGTCCCCTTAAAAAACAAACCACGCCATGCCGAAAATCCACAGAAATTCATGAAAAAATGAAAAAGTGATGGAAATCACTCCAGAAAAGGTTACAAAGCTATTTCCAGTGCTTTGGGACTTTCAGTGATTATTTTGTATTTACAGGTACTTTGGTTGCCTCCATGATATCACAAAGTTGTCTTAATAATCCAAAATGTGATAAGTACGAAAAAAACAAATCAAACATCGGCAAGGGGCAAATACGTTTTCACGGCAGTGAATATATTTTATTTGATAAAGGTATTTTGTCTCATCCTAGGTGGATACCTGCCTCTGCAGTTTTTCAACTGGACCAACCTCAATGGTAAAGCATCTCACTGCTACATCCCAGCTCGGTGCTACACCACTCTCGCTCTCTGCCGTTTTTATGGGGGAATGAATCCGGAGTTACTGCCTCTCTGTGCTGTCCTGGCCGGTAATGATTACGGCACTCCGAAGGACGCCGAAAGACTCCTCGATATCATCGATAGAACAACCGGCGGCAAGAGGAACAGTAAAGCGCCTTCTTCCCGTATTGACGCCTTGCTTCGATGGCTGTCCTCTTTCCCAAGTTCAGTGCAGGCCCTGGCGGAAGTGAGGAGACTCATGGGAGCAAACAGCGGCGGCGGGCTCAGTTCACACCTGACGGTGCTTATGAAGGAGTACCATGTGACCCCTCAAAGCCCCCTGTCTTGTTGGTACACTGAATTCAAGATACCAGACGGGCATAATCAGACATTACCCAAGGGCTTGTCAATGGCTGCCACAGAAGGACGTTTGCCTCCCTTAGTGATTGATGCTTTGGTCATGCGCAGGGTGCTCCTCTATCCGCAGGTGGAGAACAGCAGGCAACCAAGCAGCCACTGTTGCGCAACAGCCATACGCCAGGCTATATATGGGATATTACTGCTCGAAGGGAGGCAAACGGATCCTGTCAGCGCCCAGCTGACGCAATTACGTGGCAGTTTGACCCAGAGAGGTGGGAGCCAAGCGCGCGGTGGGGTTCGATTCCCCCAGCAGAGCGGAAATGAAAGGTTCAGCCCGGATCAAGCTGCCGTCGCAGCCGCCCGGCAAGTCTCCGGCGACCCCGCCTGGGTGGAGGAGTTTGATCGGCTTAACCTCAACCTGAAGAGAAACCAAGTGGAAGCACAGCGGCTCAAATCGCATTTCCATGTGGATACTCTCAGCGAGGTAACTAGGAAAGATTTCACACTTTTATTCTCCTGTTAGTGATGTCATCAGCGCGTTTTCATACTAAAACTAAAACCAATACAACAATATCCAGTTTTTCTACACAAATGCTCCAAACCTGTTAGATTGTGAGCATATTTTGATTATAAATACGGTTTATCGTTGTTCATCTATCCATACCAAAAACATATTGTGAACAACTAATTGCTAAGTGAATGTAGCCTGCACTGTAATTTTGTGACGTGCATTGTTATTTTTGCGTCCTGGATACTTCCTGGAACTCTTGGACGCTTTTTTTGTGGTCTGTCTTAAAATAATTCAATTTCCGAAGGAATAGAGCTGATGACATCTCTGTTGCTTCTCCTTTCAATGATGCAGGTCCCTGGAATGATTCGTCGTAATGCCCTTTTTGAAGTCTTGCGGGTCAATCCGTCTGCGTTGGCGCATGTTCCTCCCAACATGTATCTACCCGTTGCAGTGACAAGCTTCTGGCTGCAGGAGGCTGTACCAAAGCCTTCGCAGCTTCAGCTCCAGGCCTTGATCGTGGGAATGGTTTACGGAGAGCTGGTTTTGATGCAGCAGAGTGGAGTTGTACGCTACCAAATTCCCAGTTAGTTACACTGCGTGACAAAAGTCATTTTTTCCCCCTTCAATATTTTACAAATGTTATTAGAAAAGCTCCAAGAAGTATCTCGCCCCGCTTATAAATGTTGTGGTCCACAATTCCAGCCCCAAAGGATAATTGGTCCGAGCCTTGTTTGATTCGTCAGCTGGATCAAATTCGTTTGTCTTCGAGACACGGCATGGATATCGCAGCGGCTCACAGTTTCAACCAATGGCAGGCCTGCCTCTGGAGCGCGCAGTGTTTGAATCAGCTACTGCTGGTACCAGTGAATGAAGTCCGTTTCTCACAGTAAGAAAAGAATGTTATACACTGTTTGCATTTCTCAACGTTTCTCACAAAAAGTTGGGCTTTTGGGTGACATTTCTGGGTGAACTTTTACCACGGTAAAGTTTATCGTGAGTTTCCATGCTAAATTTCACCCCGAAAGCCAAGTAAGAGACACATTTTTTCAGTAATTTGATGACTCTCCTCTTTGTGCGTTTCTATTAGTTTGTTCAGTGGTACCATGGCGCACGGCGTTCTCAACCTTCTCAAAAAAGGTCAAACGGTCGATCGTATGCTGCCCAAGTTTTCTCACGACGTTTACACACTCCTGCTGCGCACCGTGAAGAACTGCAGCTCCCAGCCTCAGCCTTCTCCAGCGAGAGGCGGCGCGGGGCCAGTCGGCAAGCGGGGAAGAAGAGGAAGAGGAAGAGGGCCAGGAAGGAGAGGGACCGACGGGATAAGCAACCGCTTTGCTGTTTTAGAAATCAATGAGTAAGACATGACTGATACGAAGACTTACAAGTGACCAAATGGATGGGAGCACATTTCGTGGAATTTTAGAAATGCTTAGTAACTCAAGAACCATGTTGTATTAATTATCCTTCAATTTCAGCTTGTGCCTTTTGATAGAATTTGTTGTAGTCATTTCAAACTGCGCAATGCCATAGAATATTATCAATTTCTATGATCAAGTTCTTAATATTTTCAACTGAAGTATGTTTTAAAGAAATGGACCATGGTCTGTAATTCTTGTATTCAATGCTTATGCTTTTTTTTATTGTCATTTTAATCTGCAATGCATACAATAAAACGTGACCATTTATACACATTTCAACATAACAGCAGACGAGCAATAAATAAAAAAAAAAGAATTGAAACTAATGCAGTATATTGACTTATTTGTCAAGTCCGTTTGTATCATGAATTTATTTATATTACCTGTCTTTTTACAGAGCAAATTTACAATTTATCCGAAAGTCTAAAAGAATCTATCTTTAGTTAAAAAACAAAAATTAGAAAGTTTGATTCGTAAGTCAATCATTACTTTTCATATCATAGCAACAAAAAATGGTAGAGAAGTCATTCACAGTCTTGGGTTCAATTAAATAAAATGCACACATGCTCATCTTAAAAGTCTCGTCTACCGGTAATTGTGCACATACCGGTAGTTGCATTTTCTACTTAAATGCAGTGTGTGTACACACCTGACTCCAATAATAAAGATAAGAAAAGATTTCAGCAGTCGTATGACGCTGACGTCACGCGGAATGTGGACTATTGTCTGAAATCATTGACACGAAAACTCTTTGGGAGACGCGCGAGTTACTGAAAATGCTTCGGTGCCTCTGCACTTGCTGCTTCGCAAATGAAAACTCCGACAACGAGGTACGTGTTCAAAATAATCCACTCGCGGTGCACTATTGTCAAAGGAATATAAGTGAGTGAGTTTGAGGTTTCAGAGACATGTTTCACATTTAGCTGCATAAGAGCTAGTGCTACAATGTGTTCTCTCTAATTAGGCATTACATAGTAGATAAATCAATAATCTCTATAAGGATTTAGGATTTTGGAATCGGGTCAAATTTCTTGATGAAAGGCCTTTCTGCCTCCTGACCGCTGTCGCTGTGTCCTTGAGCAAGGCACTGACCCCTCCTTGTATGCAAACGTGTGTGATCTGGTTATCCGTGTGGCGTGCAACACATAAGAGTGTAAATTGAATCCCCCCCCCTAAGGGATTATAATAAGCACCATTTAATTAAAATGGAATTCTCTCAACAAATCATTAAAAGGCTTTCTTGGGCTGTGCTCCATTTTCCTGGAATAGTCTTGCTGCTGTTGAAACCCCATTTAGATTAATTATGTCGAATTGAATGCCATTCATAGTTATTTTATTTGCCCTGTTTTGTTTTTATGTTCATTCAATTTTGTTATCGTCTGAAATTGAATGCAGTTGTCTTGCAAAATAGATCCCCTGGTTAAATAGATGTTCAATTAAAAATATATGACTGAATTGCATTATCAGAGGCAGCCTCTCCTGCAGCCCTGCCCACCTGAACTAAATGGAGCTGAATCTGCTCGGCTAACACGGCCAGTCCACAACGGTATGTCATCCTTAACTCAGAATTGGTCTTATGATCAGCACTTCCTGTTTAGTCAATGTGCTAACAATTTGTGCAGTTTTGTGATTACATTTTTTTTTTTTTTGCTAGATGCGCAGCAGACAGGCAGACTGGTGATGAGGCGGGTATGCGTGCCCGAACTGGACTTGAGGTTTTCCGACGTGGCCGAGACCTTCAATGAGCTGCAAGAACGTTTCGAGACGATGCTTCGACACATCAGAAACCTGCAAAAAAATTGTGGCTGTAGACACGACGCTCATCTGACTATATCCGAATGCGTGGGCAAGATCAGAGAAGAATACAGTAAGTGGCTTTAGGAAAGGTCAAATTATGACTACGAGTTTCAATGAGGCCTATTTTGTTCAATTTCCTATCATTGCTCTTCTAGGAGACAAATACAAGGTCTCGCTAAGGATGAAGGGCTACGACTTCTCCCTCTGTGTGGTCGCCGTGGATTCAGACGGAGCAGAGACTGCGGTTCCTCCCGCTCTGCGATTAGCTCAAGAAGAGCTGAAGTGCACTTCTGAGAACACCAAGGCCGCCATATCAAAAGGTACCATCCTTCAAGAACTGATTGGCTGGCTACTGCGGAGCAAGGTTAAAATGACCGAACAGGTGAAGGGGGTCGCGGAGACTTACCAGGAGCAGGGAAGACTTAATGAGAATCTGGAAAAGAACATGAAGGAAGTCAAGAGGGCGAAGGAGTTGTCGGTGAAATACAGAAAACATGCTGAAGAGGTCCTTACTGAGGCAGTTCAGATAGCGGGTGCTCCTCTGTAGTTCACATTTCTTAACTGAATTCATTGAACATCACAGAGAATTAAATGACGAGTATTCAAAAAAATAAATAAATGAAACATAGCCTCCACTACCTTAATTTTAACATTTGGGGAAAGGGCTAAAAAATTACCATCTCTGTGTTGTTGGATATTTGAAAACTAACGATGAACCCACGTATGTAGACACATAATATAACAATACTAACAAGCATATATGCTTTATCCTCTGCGAAGAACAACACATATTACTGCTGTATTGATAAGTCCAGAGCAGGTGGCCAAGGCACCCACATCAGAATGAGCAACACAATGTGCAATGAAGTGTGAAAAAAAAAACAGTTTAGTTTCTTTTAATTCTATTATGTCATTACTGTATATTTTTACAAAGTATCATATTATGGAGTGCTATTTTTTTTCTCTTGTTTTTTTTTCGGGGGGAGCTGGAGCAGATAAATGGCATTTTCTTTCATTTGAATGTGGAAAGATTATTTGAGATACAATTTTTTTTTGTGTTCTGAGCATGTTCATTGAACAAATTAAAATTGTATCCAAGGCACCGCCGTATGTTCATAGGCACATTCAAGGTATTAATAGACTGTCAAAATCAGATATTTCTACATACCTGCACTGATATTTTCAAACTTGTGTATTATGCATCTTATAATAAACGGAACGAATGCTGCACTTGATTGACAAATCTGCATTTGTTTATATTTGTTTTTGTACTTTCATTCACCAACACCAGGTGGCAGGAGATACCCATAATGTATTTATTATGCAGAGACTACCTGGGTCAAGAGAAAATGTGTTATGGTTATTTTTAACATCGCCGTGGTTAAATATAATCAAGCTTTAATACTCCCGGCCTGAAATGAAGAAAACATCACAGGATGTTGAGGGAGCAGATTTTTTCTAATCATTTAGGACAAAGTCAAATGATATTACAAATGTTTAATCTCCCATTACTGTGAAAGCCTGCCCACAAATCATCGAGTGCTATTTGATAATTTATTTTCTATTTATACTCTATTGTACCGAGGTTCACGGTCAAATTGCCAGGCATAATTCAAAATAGATTGTTTTCTGATAGTGAATGTTCAGCATTTGGTGTGTGAAAATGACAACATTAGACTTGTTGCACAAATTGACATACAATACTTTGTCAAGTAATTCATTGAAATACATCTGACAGATCACTCATGCGCCGAGAGAGAGAGAGAGAGCGCGACTGACAGCTACAACCTACAGTGATCGTGGAAATCACCAACGCAAGAATTCGATTGGTTTATAAATTCAGAGGGCGGGGCAACCTCACTTCCTATTCGTCTCTCATTGGCCCACTCTTTCTTTTCCTTTCGTTGAGTACGAGAGCTCCCACTTAAAGATGGTTTGACTGAGAAAAGTAACCACGATGAAGGAGCGGGTCTGCTGCATTACTGAAGGAAATAAAGCAGCAGGGAAGTGATGCTTATTTACTTGTTGTCGGAACGCACCAGGACGACACTCGCAGGAGCTTCACGGATAGCATGCCAGTAAGGAAATAAAAACTTGTCCCGGTTTAGTTGTTGTCGCGCCTTAGCCGAGCTAGCTAACTAGCTAAACCTGTCGCCAATCGTCATGACAGTTCGAAGTCATTCAGCCAAGATTAAGAGTGTGTGGCGGGCTCAGATTAATCTTTATTACCTGGATGGCGCTGTTTTAACACAAACGTCGAGCAAACTAATGCTTGCATTGGCACTGAGAAACATTTGCTGGGGTAGCAGTCAGTTTTTGTAAGTGCGAATTGGTGTAGTGGAGTAATATGAGATGTGCAAAATTTGCAATTGCTGTATAGTATAGCGATGGTTGCGGCATAGCGGACGTGTGGTGTCATTTTCCACAGAGAAAGACTTTGCGCCGGACTCTTGGTTTAGAGAGGCTGTGTGGGTGTGTTCCCTAGCAGACAAACCACCACTACACAGTGCTGTGGTAAAGCGTTGTTATATCTGTCCAAGCATCATGTGATGCAGCTGTCAGGGGACACTGACTGTGAAAGTGTCTCTAGTTGCACAGATTTTGTCTTATTTTTTTGTTTCCAAAAAAGAGCCTTGATCATGATCCAAGCCATAGAGGAGTATTGATCTGTAGCTACATGAGAGGGACAAAATATTAGACGCCACAGGATGATATGGTCTCAAAACAAAATCTGAGTTCGGATTAATTCCTGTGATGTCAATTTGAATTTGGTTAATTTTCCAGCCCTAACTGTGACTGTTAATGGTTGTTTGTTTATCTGAGTTGTCAGATTGCATGGCTCAACCGTTCCATATGGTTGTCTGTTTTTTTCTGACGTGAACTTGACTTGGGCAAAAAATGTGTGGTTTGGAAACGCATACCTTGTGATCCAGCAGGGAGGGATGGCAAACAGGCAGGATACTGGACCTCGAGGGCCGGAATTGCCCACCCCTGTGCTAGAGGCATCGGAGGAGTCGTCAACTTGTCAGCACTTAGTGTGCTTTCATAAACTAGCTCCTCTCTGTTTGCAGTCATGTTGTTAGTGCAATCAGTGCACTTAAGAATGTGCTTTGAGCTATGAAAGCCGCCCCAAAAAATCTGTTATTAAAAAAAAAAAATATATCATCCTGAGAAATAAAATCAAATTAATCACCCAAGCCTACTCTCAGTATAATACAATATTTGTATAACGAACTGTTTAATAAATACCAACCGAGGTGTCAGTGTTTACAGTGTATGTCTTTTCATACATGCATACAACTATAGGCAGCCTTATTATAAGTGTGTGCAATTATTTCTCAGGACTGCTCATAGTTTTTTGTTTTTTTTGACAGTCAAGCTGGTCTTGGAGCTCGAAGAAAGCGTTGCACTGCTTGTCACGATGCATCAGATGACCACACAATCCTCCTGTTCTGTGAATTATCCAACCAAGTTGTGTAATGTGCGGCGTTTGAATTCACTGTGGGGAAGGTGCTATTCGTCTTCTCTAAAGGCAATGATGAAAGTGGAGATTCAGTCGTTTCACAGCGGCGTAACAAGCTATTTCAGACTGTCGCGGAAAATGGCCGTGTTTACCATGTATGCTCCGATTAATGAAGGAAGAGGGCTTGGAGAGAGAGGATCGCGTTAGGCGACGATGCATCACCAGCTTAAGAGCGTGGGCTGCTGCAAGAGGTTTCCTGTCTGTTTGAGCCCTCCATCCATCTCCCATAACTGCAAAAACCACACGCTAAAAATATATAGCTGAGCTCCGATATATGAGATGCTGCCTTGCACTTTTCAACAGGTTGAACTGTCATGCAAATATAAAACATAATAATAACAACAAATGAGGATGTTTGAGACAAGAGTAGCGGCACTTGTTCCACTTCCTGTTTCTTTTCATGTCAGCAGTTAAGAAAGTGCAGTCGAATGAGAAAACAAAAAAACACTCTTAACTTCAATACAAAATTCTTTCAGAACTTTTCAGCAATGTGGTCTTGCCAGTGTTGGTCGATTTGTGATAATCTGGTTTCATCTTGCACTCTGGCCCGTACCACAGGAAAAAGCAGCCGGGGCAGCTCAGCTACTCTTAATACCACCCACTTCATTGTTTCCTTCTTTTTTTTTTTCTTGAGTTCCTCATTTCAAGCTTTCTATCACACCACTGATCCACATTTCAGCATGCACGTGTATAGGGAATAAACAGGAGGTAGGCCGCTAGGACTGTTAGACTCTAACTTTTTTATGTTAATGCATGAGAAGTAGGGCTGAAGGATTTTGAAAAATCGATGTGGGATTTCATGTGTCAATCTGACATAAAGCCCCGACCGGTGGAGGGTTGCAGTGATAGTTGACTTTGTGGACTTTTCTCCCATCTCCCTACTGCATCTCTGGAGCTCAGCCACAGCGATCTTTGGGTTCTTCTTTGCCTTTCTCACCCAGGCTCTTCTCCCACGATTGCTGAATTTGGCTGTCTAGGAAGAGTTGCGGTCATCCCAAACTTCTTCCATTTGAGGATTCTGGAGGCCACTGTGCTCTTAGAAATTCTTTTGTAACCTTGGCCAGATCTGTGCCTTGCCACAATTCTGTCTCTGATCACCTTGGACAGTTCCTTCGACCTCATGATTCTCATTTTCTCTGACATGCACTGTGAGCTGAAAGGTCTAATTTAGACCTTTCCTAATCAAGTCCAATCAGTTTAATTAAACACAACTGGACTCCAATAAAGGAGTGGAACCATCTCAAGGAGGGTTAGAAGAAATGACCAGCATGTGAGTTAAATATGAAGGTCGCTGCAAAGGGACTTTTTTTTTTTTTAATAAATTTGCAAAAATATCTGCATTTCAGTTTTTTTCTGTCAAGATTTGGTGCTGACTGTACATTAATGAGAATTTAAACGAACTTTTTTGATTTTGGCAAATGGCTGCAATGACTCAGAAAGTGGAAAAATTTCAAGGGGTGGGAATACTTTCCGTAGCCACTGTATATCGTCTCTGTCCTGTGAAAAACACTCCCAAGTTTGGAAACTTTTTTTTTTTTTTTAATTATTTTCACATCAATGCGATGTCCGTAACGCGGAAACACCATTCATGTAAAAATAAGAAAAATGAAAAAAAAAGATGGAGACAAGTGTTTTTCACAGGACGATATGTCTCTTGTACTCCGTCGACCGTGCCACGCGTTCATGTACGCGTGTGACGTTAAGGACAGAGGCGTGGGTAGCTTGCGAGCTGGCTCTCAGGAACAGGTTTGTTCAAACCAGCCGCCGAATAAACACACTTACACATTCACCGATTACTTTGAAACCTTCTTCCTCTCTCCCTGGAAATCTGATAACTTGTCTGCCAACATTCTCATAATCTGTAATAATTCATATCAGTGTTTCCATGTCCCATTCGTCTGGTTGCCTCAGGCAGTTTGAGAACATAATGAAATTCTTTTATTGACCCGTCCGACTCACTTGTATTGCGTTACGGATCTCCTGGGTGTGGTACACATTCCTTTTACCCATCGCCTCGGCATACATCCAATTATCTCTCGCTTTGTTGCCGTTGCGATTGATCCGCGCTCTATTCCGCGCCTGTGCCTCTCACCCACATCGCTTGCATTAAGTTCCACATGGCCGTGTCGTGTTACTTCTCGCTGTTGATGTTGTGCTCCCACTTGCTTAAAGTGATTTATTTGTGTGTGTGCGTGCGTGTGTGATGCTGCGAGGCGATTCCTTCCTTCAAGTCGTCCCTCTCCTCATATTGATTTGCGTCGCGATCCTCGTCTCGACGAGCAAGCGGACTAGAAGATGACAGGAGGACAAATACATTCCCGATGACATAATTGCTCGGCGTTGTGTAATCTCCGGTGGCGGTTGAGTTTCTGTTTCTCGCTCGGGGCTGTCAGTAGTACATCAACAGAACAAGCCATTTCCTTTCAGTGGATTTATAGCCTGATTTGTTGGCTGGGTTTTGCGTCCTCCATCATTCATAGCCCGTTTATTTATTTATTCCGTTTTTCGTTTTCATTTAACAATGTCAACACTGCATGTAAAAAGGTTATTTTATGATAGTATGTGTTGCAGCATGAAGCCTGATAGGCCTTTTGCAAGTGGCTCCAGTTGTCTCTTTAAATCCCATATCTGATTTAAAAAAAAAAAAAAAAATTACACGAAAAATCCACAATTGTCACTGAACTCATTTAAAACCGACTAATTTAAAACTAGAATTTGCAATGCCTGATTTTTAGTTGGTAATTTTCAGTACATTTTATGATTAATTTTCTCAATAACCATTTTGGGTTGTTCTTTCTTTAATTTTCAGGTGTGTGTAGTTTCTTTCCCTCCATTCACTTTAACTATAAATTGCATCCGAGAAACCAAATAAACCCTTAGGAGGGAAACTGAAAAAAAAATAAAATAAAAAAAAGGACTGAGTCACACTCTAAACACAGCCTTATTTTGTTTGCCTGCCTGCTATTAACGCACATGTACAACCTAGGCCAAGATTTCAGCACTCTATTACATGTGACGGAACAATGCACTAATTTCCCTTAATGCAGGCCGTTCCGTCTCATAATCCGTCTCCTTTTAATGAGTGGCTGGCTCCCCACCACCCTCCCCCCACTTGTCATTCTCATCACTGGCACAGTCCAAAAATGGACACCTGGCTGCCTTTTAGGGGCCGCGCACCAAAATAATACCAAATAAAGCCATTATTTGTGAAAGGAAAGTAAAGCGGGGGAGGGGGAGGTGGAGCATGGAGAGGAAAGCTACATATATTTTCGGACAAGAATATTATTGATTGTCTCCCTGGGCTGAAGTGTTATTACATTTTAGTTATGTTTCACAAACCACAGACCAAACATGGACTCCGCATTCCTCTTGCCCGTTTATCCATGGTTGTTTAGTTTAACAGCGTATTACCATGAGCTACATCTGTTTGACTAGCTAATGTTTTTTTTTGTTGTACGTTTTCAGTTGTAGAGGATGAATAATGCTCATGTTAATCATGCCCCGTCAGCACCGCATTTGCGATAATTCATGTTTTACCCAGAATGAAATTCATCAAATGATCCCTTAGCTCATTCACTGCCATTGACGTATTTATTTGTCTTTTCACAGTCCGGCCATTCAATTTTCAAACGTTAGGGCAAAAGAGAAAATGTCTGGCAATGAATGAGTTAAATACTGTACTGCTAGCACTGAGTTTTATTTCGCAAATAAAAATTGGACCCTAACAAAACGATAGCCTTTTTTAGGCTGTAATTGTGCTTAAAAGTTATTTCCGCCATACTTGGAGATGCCAGTTTTTTTTTTTTCCTGAGGCGCAAGCATTCCTGACAAAGTATTCAGAATGTTCCTGAGAGGAAACTGTCAGGTTTTTCCGTCTATGTAAGAATAGCTTTTTCTGTCCCCGCGACATTGACGGCCGTGTGTGAGCCCAAATTGACTTTTACATTTTGTTTGTCGTGTGTGTTTTTATGACCTGACTTTTTTTTGTGTTTTGTGTAGGTAGAGGTGACGCCTCTTCAAATGCAGGAACATGTTGGCTATGGACCAAGGAGTGGTGGAGGAATGGCTGTCGGAATATAAGGTACAGTAAAGCTCTTTGAGATGGAGACTGTTTAAAAACTTTTTTTAAAAATTATAATAAAAAATAAAATAAAAATAAAAAAATAGCCTGCCTGCACATTTTCGATAAATTCAAAGTTGAATGTACAAAAACAACATTCAAACTTATTAACCCCAACTCCCAAAAAAAATCTCAGTTTAAAAACACACAGTTTAAAAAAACAAACAAAAAAAAAGCTCTTTTAAATCTATAGCAGGGTTGCGTGAACGACCGCAAACCGTCACAGCAATTAACATGATCATTTCATTTCGATGTCGAACAAACTTTACTTTCTGTATTTCAGACCTTGCCTGACAGCGCCGTGTCAGCCTATGCTGCATCACTTAAAGACAAAGGTGCCCTTGTCCCTGCACTCTACAAAGTCATCCGGGAGAATTACAGTGAAGTATGGACATCGCCTTTCCAAATATATCCGAACGCTGAACATCAATTCTACTAGTTAGATAATATTTGAGGCATTGATTTGAACTGGCGTTTTGTTTTTGATTTGTCTTTTTTGTGTGTGTGTGTGTGTGTGTGTGTATTTTTGTGTTTTCTCATCCTCAGCTGCTGGAGCCAGTGTGTCACCAGTTGTTTGAGTTTTACCGAAGCGGTGAGCCGCAGCTGCAGCGTTTCACTCTTCAGTTCCTTCCGGAGCTCCTGTGGAGCCTTCTGTCTGTCAGCGCGGCCAGGGACCCGCACACCTCGGGCTGCATCGAGGCCCTGCTGCTCGGCATTTACAACTTGGTAGGTGGGTGGGGAGGGGGGTGATGAGTGTGGCGGCTGTTTCCATGAATTAAATTCAAATCAACATCACAATGTAGCGGAATGCAATTTTCAAATCTCAGAGGCAGCTTCATTTCAGTCGGTATGCTTTATTTATTTATTTTTTTATATAGATGTTATTGATTTTATGTAATTATGTAGTGTCTAAATTAATTCAATGCTTAAAACAAATTCAATCCCAAGGACATATTTTTTTGTCGTTTAAAGGGGGGGAATTAACCCAAACATATTTTTTTTTCAAGAATATGTTCCCAGCAGGCCCACTTGTTGAAACACTGCATTCTAATTGATTTAACGTTTGTGGAATATGAGTTAAGCAGCGAAATCCACCCGTTTTTAGCCATCTCTGACAGAAGTCACAAAATGGCGACCCCCAGAGATGGCTAAAAATGAGTGGATTAACTCTTATTCCACATATTGCATTTGTGGAATATTTTCACTAGTGGGCTTGCATAGAACATATTCTTGAATAAAATGTGTTTGGGTTGACTTCCCCTTTAACCCATAAGACCAAAACATTTGTATGATAAATCTATTGTTTATTGTAGTAGATTAATTTATCGCTTGTACCTTTTAAAAAACACACAATCATGAAAAAATAATCACACCTAAATCGCCATCGCAATATTGAGGAGGCAAAAAAAAAAAAATGCAATTACCTGTACTTAATTTTTTATAAATTGTCCTTATTAGTTTTTATGCAGTTTTGTTTGCTGGAACACATTCTGAAAACCACCTTGAATAAATCCCACCCCCCACCCACCCACCCCACCCCGCCCCTCCCCTCAAAACAATCTGTAATACTCTTTTTCCATTTATACTGTAGCCTTTCGGCTTTCTTCGAAAGCAGTCTCAGCCACTCCGATTTATGAGATGGCCGCGACATGGACGGACGGGCCTTGCCTACAAATAACCCCGCACAGCTCTCTCCCTGTTTGTATGCGGCTCGAATCCATTTGGGCTGCTGATGTTCTGTGCGATGTCTCTCTTCCCGTCTGCATAGCAGAATAGGTCACGTGTCACTCGGCGCACGTTGCTCTCCTCCTTATAATTGATATGACATTAACAAGCACTGAAGGAGGGCGGGGGGGGGGGGGGGGGTGTTACACAAACCCTGAGGTGTGTTGGCATGGGTGTACACACACACACACACCACAGTGTGAAGACAAGAGTTTTTCTGGAGCGCAAGCTCTTACTGGTATGGTGCTTTTTTTTTTTTTTTTTTTTTTTTTTTTCCCCACCGACGGATGTTCTTTGTCCTCCTTGTTTTTCTTTCCCCGCAGGAAATAGTTGATAAAGATGGGCAGAGTAAAGTTTTATCCTTCACTGTTCCTTCGCTCTCCAAACCTTCCGTGTACCACGAGGTAAGACGCACAAGCGTCAAAGAAATGTGCCGTCGGGAAAACCGCAAAAAAAATGTCTTCTTGATCTTTCAGCCGTCTACCATCGGCTCCATGGCCCTGACCGAAGGGGCTCTCGCCAATCACGGTTTGAGCAGGGTGGTGTACAGCGGGCCCCTCCTCCAGAGGGAAAACTTTACCGCACAAAACAGGTGATGAGAATTATTTGATAGTAGCCTGTCAGCTGATTGTGATTGCGTAAAGTTATTTTGGTTACAGGCGCTCTTTACACAAATTGAAAGTGCTTAAAATTCGCACCCCAAGAACGAAATGTGCTTTTTGGTTGGCATCTCGGATTTAACATCAGCTGTCCAGCCTTATTAATGTTGAAGTTGCCGTTTTGCTTTTAGGGGGCTCTGTCATGTGATTTCGGGAACCCCAAGGCTGCCAAACTGAGGAGGTCATTCTTTGACTTGGCCTCAAGATTTGTTTGGCTGGCCAACTGAAATTTGAAGTGATGCGAAAGTCATCTTTATTTATATCGTCAGCAAACGTGCGGTGTCCAAACGACGGCACGGCCATTTTTTTTTTTTCGTGCGTTCAAAATAAATGTTTTAATAAATGTGGCGTTATTTCATTTGGAACGCAGTACCTGCTAATCAATAGGTCATAGGATTTTTTTTTTAACTCATTCACTGCCATTGACGAATTTACTTGTCTTTTCACAGTCCAGCCATTCAATCCCAGGAATTTATTTATATTTTTTTAGAACCTTTTTTTTTTCAAAAATGAGGGTAAAAGAGGGTCTGAAAATGTCTGTCGGTGAATGAGTTAATAGTTTTTTTGTTTTTTTTCTCCAGATTTGAGGTGCTGACCTTCCTGTTGCTGTGCTACAACGCTGCTCTCAGCTACATGAGCTCCACTTCCCTCCAGTCCCTCTGCCAGATCAGCTCCAGGTTCAAACATGCGTCCTACTCTCACAAAAGATTGGATTAAAATGCATTCCCTCACATACTCTGAAGCGTTTTGGAGCGGCTGTTCTTCCTCCCATTCGGAGATCCTGTTCCAGTTCGATAGCCGCGATAGTGCAACTTCCCTGTTCTAGCGATTCAACTTCTCATTATTATGTTGTCGGTTTCTCCTCCAGAGTGTGCATATGTGGTTACCCGCGGCAACAGATACGGCGCTATAAAGGTATTAGCACGCGGATGACGGTTACGTCAGAGTTCTTGGTTCAGCTTCTCACGGGGATACACTACGCATTGTGAGTGTACCCGCACACACATTTGATTTGATATCATCTCAGTTTTGTACAGATTTCCTCATCTGTTGAAATTCTTTTATTGATTCTGCGATGTTGCCTACGTTGCTCATACCTGTGTTTGTCAAAACGTGTGTTTCTTGTACACGGGGGGGGGGGCGGTGATTTAATCTACCTGCCTCAATCGTGTGTAGGTGTAACGGGGAAGCGGAACTTGGATCCAAAGCCTTGGATGATGTCCTTTATCGGGCCCGGCTGGAGTTGTTCCCTGAAGCGCTGTTGGTGAGTCCGATACTAAACGTCGACGGTTATGTGTGATGCGGACACACATGCTCGCCGGTATATTGGCTTTCGTTTACAGCACACGACGCTGCATTGTGCCGGTCGGCGTGTCAGGCTGCAAACTGTGCGTAATCCCACTAGATTATTTACATGCTTTGCACTCTGCTCTGTTTAGCTGTAATCCTCGTGGGGGGAAGCAGATTGAACATAAGCCTACAGTATTACTACACCAGTCGAGGTGCATTCGCCCACGATAATGAAAACACACGATTTATGGATTTCACCTCACGGGACCGATATGGATTGCACTTTTCAAATCATGCTAGCGTTCACGTGTTAAAGAGCCTGGACAAACTAAGTGCACGCAAATATTCACTTTTGATTGATACTCAGAGGAGGAGCCGAGTGCAGTTTAGCGCAAACTATAAAATTGCACCCTTGTAAACTGCTCCTGTAGTCATAGCCACTATACTTTTATTTTTCAGTGTTAATCAAACCTATTGCGTTACATCCAGCCCTTGTGCCACATTGCATTAGATTGACACCCAATGAAGTGGCCAGAGAGTACATGCCCCCCCCCCCATTTGAACAAAAGCCACATTGTTCTGGCATCGTGACCTTCTTCCACTCTCTGCTGTCCCATGTTCCTTTTAAGAATTTCCCCCCCCCCGAGTGCAAAGACTTGTAAATGCTCTTAACTCGGTGGCCTCTAAGATTTTAAACTTTCTCCGGTGCGCAATTCTGAAAGAAATCGGATTTGGTTAAGCCCCTTGTTCAGCAGACTGTTCCAGGTGTTGTCAATGATGCTTTTTGTTATCGTTATGATTGGCAGGGGCGGCGCATTTTATTTATTGATCTGTTCCTGCATTCATGATATTTCTGTCATTGTGTTTTGTCCCATCCATCAGGTGGGTAACGCCGTCAAGTCGACGCAGCAGGGCGCAGCTCTGAAAAGCAACACCAGGGAGGGCGCGCGTAGTATCCAGGTGGAGATCACACCCACCGCCTCCCGGATCTCGCGAAATGCCGTCACTTCTCTCTCCATAAGGGGCCACCGCTGGAAACGACACGGTGAGTGGCATGCGCGCCTGGTCGTGGCGATGTCAAATTCAAACGGGCGGGGGGGCGAATGAAACAGAAGACTGGAAACGCTCACACGCTGCACAGTTGAGAGCAAGCAGCCATTTCACTGTCCTGTCGTCACTGTCAAGTCTTGTCACCCGTCACCCCTTTTCGTTCATTTTTATCCAATGCAGTCAAGCTTTGTTCTTTATATTTACGGCAAATTTGTATACGGTGGACGCTCATTTGTCGCCGGGGATGCGTTCCGGTCTTCAACCCGCTAAAGGTGAAAATCCATGTTTTCAGCGAAACCATGTTTTAAAACATAAAATGTTCCCCCCCTGCCAAATTCTTTAGAAGCATTTAAAGTTATTAAAACACACTTTATAAAGTATTCCTTAGCACGCTCTCACTTTCAAGAAATGACTCTCGTGCACACAGTTTTGTTTGTAAGTTGTTTGTTGCTTACATTTGTAGTTTACTGTAAAACGGACACATAAAACAACATATGTAAAAGTTTACAGTAGAACCTCGTTTTTTTGGGGCGTGGGGGGGGATTAATACATTTCAGGAAATCTGAATAGCAGTGGGCCGTTGTGTATGACTGTGTCGGACCGCTTGAGGTTCACTGACGCTGGCCTGGTGGGGCCCGTCCAAATTTCACGAGAAATAGGCTGTAATCAACACATTCTTCTATTTAGTATTTTGAGTTTGTTCCAGATCAAATTGCCAATCACCTTTGACATTGGAAAGCACAGAAAATCTCAAATGTTCAATATTCAGTCAGATTTCATGCTGCAAAAAAAATGGGCCTTGCCGTCGGTTGAACCCTTGACGCACAATTTGCGAATGAACATACGACTCTCAATTGAGATTTTCCTTAATACTGTAACATACATTTTTTTTTTTTTTAAATCGGCAACGCAGCGGGGGTTCACTTCGCACGTTTCGCGTAGTATTTTAGATGAAGTTTCTGCATGGTGCTGATTGGCTCAAATCGATTCTGTCATTGTGAATTAAGATTTCATGCAAATGTTCTCCACAGCATATAATTTCGTCACATGTTGTGTACTTATCATGAGATATTTTTTTGTCTTTATCTTTTTGGTCCTGCATTAATTATTTTTTGTCTTGTTTTGTCATGGCCGTGTGTGCCTGTGCACATTGCCTTTTTCTTTTCCCATGTGTGCGCCTGATATGGATGCTTGTGTGCACGTGTGTTGTTCAAACCCCCCCCCCCACGCCGCACCAGCAGAGTCCCAGGAGGTGAGTGTAGACAGTGAGGCCACGCTGGGGGGCGTGGCCATCCCCGATATCAGTGTGACGGGCGTGAGCAGTGAGCGAATGCCCAACGGAGACTCCCTGCGACCACGCTCTGACGGCCGCACCCACCCGGATGGCGAAACTTTGGCAGGTGCTTCCGAGGTCAGCCCGGACCCCCGAAGTCATGAATCCAGCGCGCGGGGGCAGGAGGTCAGGAGGCAGAAGTCTGTGAGGCGAATGATGGAAAATGAGAGTTCTGGGTCAGCCTCCATAGGGAGGAGCCAGCACTAAGCCCTTCCTCCCCCTTGCCCCACTCCTGGGGTAACCTAGGTAACTGTCTGTGGGGGCGTGGTCTGAAATTTCCCCTCTCTTTTTAACTACCCCTTTTTTCCACTTACTGGCACTAGGGCTGAACAATTAAGAGGATTCAAATTTACATCTTAGTGTAGTAGGAAGCAGTTTTGAAATAGCGAAGGCTGATATTTTGGGAGGTAAAAAAAACTTCAGTTCGGTTGGTCGTTAGGCTTTATGTTTTTTATGTTTGCAGGACGGTACGCCACATTTGTTAGGTACGATTTTGTGTCCTTGTCATAGTGCAGTTGTTAACTCTTAAACTGCCATTCATGTTTTTTTGTAATAGTTTAATTCATTATTTGTGTTTTTTTTAAAAAATGTTTTTAAGATGCATAGTCAAAACAATCACATATTTAATCGCAACAATGACCGGGGAAAAAATAAATAAATCTCAAATCATTTCCCCAAATGGTTCAGCCCTAATTTGCACTCTTACTCAGTCAGTCCGACTGCTTTGACTCACTCTGTCCCCTGTGGCTCAGGCTTCCTCACCCCCCCCCCCCCCCCCCCGTTCCTCTCATTCATTCCAAAACAAACATTCCTAATCACAGCTGTATGTTATGTACAGCATATGACATCAAATGCTTCCGTTGTGGGCTCGTCTCTTCCAACAAATGTCGTGCCTCCTTGACAGCACTCCTGGGTTGCACCTGGACACTAGACAGAAGCTGGCCAAAGACATGCAGGTCTTCATTTAGAGCCAATCTAAAATGAAAACCGACTGTTTGAGACGGATTCATCGGCACATTGGATACATTAACACGAGCCTGCATTTCTAGTTACCAGCTTTTCACTGTTGTTCTTTCTATTCCACTACAACTGTTGTGTGTGTGCTTTTCTTGAGTGACTAACTTGTTTTCCAGTGCAGTTCACTTTCCATTTCGTGGTGTTTCCTAGGCTTCTCTCCTCCCCTGCCTCTTTTGGGACTTAACATGTCACTCCCCTGCCAATTAACCACATCTTTTGGCTAAGCTAACCTTTTGTTTGGGGTCGGAAAAATGGTCTTAAAGGCAGGTTGCAAGAAATCATCTCTCAGGCTGTGGTGATGGTGTGTTGGCGCCTCCTGCTGGCGGACAGTGATACGTTCAAATCTTTGCCATGCAGCCCGTGACTTGCTGTGCAGTTTTGTCCAAAGCGGTGATTCCCAACCACAGTGAAGTGGCACATTAGTGTGAGCTCATCACCTTTGCCGCGGAGGATTTTAACAGAACGTAACGGGCTGGATGACAAATGAGTTCTGTCCGCTCCCTTCACATGGCCCGTTGTTCATTCCTCCCTCTGTTGTGTCACGCCCGCAGACGCAGTGGATCTGGGTTCCCCGGATGAGCTGATGGATATTTCAGAGGCGGACGAAGGCCTGTGGCCGGGCGGGGCGGCGCCCGACGCGAAGCCGCCCACCATCACCATCAGCAACAGCGTGACCACGTTAAACCTGGGCGCTAAGGCCATGAAGAAATGTCGTCTGGGCGGGCGCGGGAGCAAGGACAGAGAGGCCAGCCCGCTCCCGGCCGGCCGGGCGTCCGGCGAGAGCGCCGAGGCGTCGGTCAAGCGCCTCACGCTCACTTCCTCCCAGTCTGTGCCCAAAGCGGGAGCTCTCACCAGCTTGACGCGCACTGCCAGCGCCGTGTTCTCCCGCTCTTTTGAGCAGGTAGCCGGCGGGACCGCCCCGCCCTCCGCTAACCACGCCACCCCAGATGTTGGCCATTTTTCTTGCAGCCTGCAGGAGGAAGGGACGGGCTATTCAAACCACACGCAGCGTTCGCCGAGCATCAGCGTGCACCTCGGCTCGGACCTC